>NC_091254.1:97990000-98302500 GCF_042477335.2 Ovis canadensis | reverse complement strand
AGCAGTGCTGTTGGTCGTCCACGTTCTGGAAGGTCCCTGGGCCATTCCCCACCCCAGCAGCTCTGGGATTAGAGACCCAGCTGCTCTGATCGGCCAGAGCTGTGCTTACTTTGAGGATTGTAAAAGCCTCATTCCCAGGCCTAGAGCTGATAGCAGAGATGTGTTGGGGTCAGGCCCCGGCAGTTCCCACAGTCTGTAGCTAACTCCTTATCCTGAATTCTTTAAGGTACACTATGATTCAGTGGGGATGAGGCCCATGGTCCTTCCCTGACACAGCTCAATCCTGACACCCAGTGGTCCTCGCAGGCACGGGCGCTCAGGGGCTGGGCCTGCCCCTCCCAGCTTGCAGAGGGAAAGGGGGCTTTTCTGGGCTGCTGGCGATAACCCAGCTCACGTCACCCGCGGAGCGGGTCCTGAAGATGACTTCCAGCGGACGGGCTCCAGAGCAGCTGAGAGCCAGTCCTGTCTGAGACGCTCAGGGGGCCGGCCAGAGGGTCCTGACTTGGACGGGTGGTGACCCGGGGTCGCCTTGCTCTCTGTGCGTGCAGAGTTTTCAGCTTTTTGTGACTCTTGTTTTGGACACATAAGGGATGCCTGTGTCGACCGAACGTCCGGGTCAGTCTGGACGTTGGTGGAGAAGAGGTGGTCGGTCTCTGTGAGACAGGCTTCGGTGGGAGGAAGGCAGGGAGATGTGTGGACGGGGCCGATCTCCTGGACGTGAGGCTGCGGCCCTCACACCACGCGTCTGTTCTCTTTCCCCAGGTCCCAAGGGAGAGGCGGGAAAAGTCGTGCCCTTGCCCGGCCCCCCTGGAGCAGAAGGGCTTCCCGGGTCCCCCGGCTTCCAGGGGCCACAAGGTACCCTCAGGGTTCTCGCCGGTTCACCTGGGGGCCCCCTGGGAAAGCGCTCCTGTTCTCCTCTGACCGCCGGCCTCTCCCGCCGCAGGTGACCGAGGTTTTCCTGGAAGCCCCGGAAGGCCGGGCCTCCCCGGAGAGAAGGGTGCCATTGGCCAGCCTGGGATTGGATTTCCTGGGCCTCCCGGCCCCAAAGGTGAGCCCTGCTGGGGCCTCATGAGGGGTCTTGCTCACGTGCCGGTTCGGGGACTTCCCTGGCGGTCCAGTGGCGGTCGATGCACGCGGCACGGGTTCAATCCCTGGGCAGGGAACTAGGTTCCCGTGTGTTGTGTGGTGTGGCCAAAGGATTTTTTTTTTTTAAAGATGCAGGTCTGCACTGGGAGATCCGGGCTGGTTTTCTAACCAGGCAAAGGGGATGCCCCCTGACCTCACTCAGAGTCCCCAGAGTCTAAATAGCCATTCCCAGTCTGCAAATACTGGTGTGATGCGTTTGCAGGGAGCAGATAGGAAAAAAGTTTACAAAGAAGGCAAGGAACGTAGGGGCAGGACAGAGGGAGAAAGAGGAGGGGGCGGCCGGTGCCGTGAGTGGTCCCTGCCCCCAGCTGCCCACCACCAGGCCCAGCGTGGTCTCATCTTCCTTGCTGACCCCCTCAAGTCTGTGCAAGTTCTTCTGAGCAGGTTAAAGAAGTGGAGGATGTCGGGAATAGTATTTTACATTGATTTTTTTTTTTACTCTTCCAAACAGGCATTGATGGTTTACCTGGAGACGCTGGACCTCCTGGGAATCCGGGTCGTCAAGGCTTCAACGGCTTACCTGGCAACCCCGGCCCACCTGGCCAGAAGGTATGCGTCGAGCATTCCCCAGATTGCTGTCCACATCGCTGTGATGAACTGGGCACGTAAATCACGGGCTGCTACTCTCACAGGGTGTGTTGGGTCAGCGTGTTTTATGTGAAATAGCATCAGACAGGAAATACCAAGCAAATGGGGTAGCACACAGTCCTGCATCTTCTTCCGCTTCCCGTCTGTGCTGTGACCCGTGTGCATCCTGGGTCTCAGTTGCAATGTGTGTCCTACCGGGAGTGGAGGAAGAAAGCAACATGAAGCCCCCAGGAGGGTGGGCGGCAGCTTCTCTCAGCTTCCGTGATATGGAGGTTTGGGCCCAGTAATTCATCGTGACAGGGACTGCCCTGAGCACTGCGGGGTCCTTAGGCGCCTCCTCCATGGCCCGAGCCAGATAGCAGAAGAGCTCCCCGAGTGCACGCCAGGTGTGACAGCCCACAGACCACGGCTCAGAGGGTCACCGGCTTCTCTGTGCTTTGGTCTCCAGGGCGAGCCTGGAGTCGGTCTGCCGGGACTCAAAGGCCTGCCTGGGATACCTGGCATCCCTGGCACCCCCGGGGAGAAGGGAAACGTCGGAGGACCGGGCGTTCCTGGAGAGCATGGCGCCATCGGCCCCCCAGGCCTCCAGGGGCTCAGAGGTAACGTCTTACGGGCAAATCCAGCTGGTGGCAGGGAAGGGGCCTGCTTATCCTGTGGCCTCAGAGCCCCTGCTAGGTCCCGTAAGTGGTTGTTGAATGAATGGTGAGAACCCTGGACGGCTTCCCGGGACCTGGTGTGGTGGGTGCTGCGCCCCGACACGGCCGTGTCCCTGTGTAATGTGGTCGCTGTTTCTTCCCCGTCCAGGTGACCCGGGACCTCCTGGATTGCAAGGCCCCAAAGGAGCGCCGGGAGTCCCTGGAATCGGCCCCCCTGGAGCAATGGGCCCCCCCGGAGGACAGGGACCCCCAGGGTCATCAGGTGATACAGCGTTCTTCCAGAATGCCCCCTTCCCCTAACTCACAATCTGTGGCTCAGAGGGGGAAGAGTCAGCTCTCTTGTGGATAGAGCTCTATTTTGTGGATACACATTTGATGGCTCAGATGGTAAAGAATCCATCTATAAAGCCGGAGACCTAAGTTTGATCCCTGGGTCAGGAAAACCCCTGGAGCAGGGATAAGGCAGCCCACTGCAGTATTCTTGCCTGGAGAACTCCATGGACAGAGGAGCCTGGCGGGCTTCAGTCCATGGGGTTGCAGAGAGCTGGTTAGGACTGAGCGACTAACACACACAGAGTCACAGATGCCATTCTCTTCCTCTCTCTGAACTTGGTTTATGTGCCAAAGACACTTCCCCTTTACTGTATAGTCAGTACCTTTTTTATTTAATTCAGAAGGATCAGCGGCTCTGATCCTTCCACAGGAGGGGTAGTGAGTCATGGGTAACATGGGAGTCCGCGTCTGGAAGCTGCCTCTGCCTTTATAGCCATCGTCAAATGAGACAGTGGTGGGCAGCAGAGGACAGCCAGGGAGAGCCGCGCGGGGGACGCTGGGCTGAGTCTCACCCCGTGGAAGGGCCAGGGAGGAGCCTGCTGCTGATGCCCCGCGGGCAGAGGGAGCTTCGTCTTGGGACAGGGCGTGCCCAGTGGCGGCCCCACACACCACTGTCTGAGGAAGGCGAGCAGCTCCCTGGCCCCTGCCCTGATGTGGCCACAGCCACACGCCTTCTGCAGAAAGTCACGGGCACACGGGCTCCAGGGCACCCTGGACACCTCTCCAGTCCCGCCGACGCCCCTTCTCTTCCCGTCTCAGGCCCCCCCGGAGTGAAAGGAGAGAAAGGCTTCCCCGGCTTCCCAGGTCTGGACATGCCGGGCCCCAAAGGAGACAAAGGGTCCCAGGGGCTCCCCGGCCTGACGGGGCAGTCGGGGCTGCCTGGCCTTCCTGGACAGCAGGGCTCCCCTGGCCAGCCTGGCATTCCAGGTGAGTGACTGTGAGCTCCACTCACCTGGGCCTGGGGAGGTGCCTCCCGGCTCTCGTTCACGCCCCTCGTTCGGCCTCCGCCACCAACATTCACGCCCCTTCTCTCCGGCCACAGGTCCCAAGGGAGAGATGGGAGTCATGGGGACTCCGGGGCAGCCCGGCTCGCCAGGACCAGCGGGCGTGCCAGGATTGCCGGGTGCCAAAGGTAAGGAGCGGTGACTTCGGAAAAGCTTCTGTTGTGTATGTCTGGGCCCCAGTGCCTTGTGGGAAATTCTCTAATCGTTGTAGGTTGTAGTTCATCCCAGCAAACCTAGGAAAGAAGGTCAAGCGAGGGGTCCAGAAGCCCCCCTCATGTAACTCATGTTTCATGGGGATTACAGCCTGTGCCTTCCCTAAAAGCCAAAGAGAAGACAGGTTTGGGGGTTTCTTTGTTGGCGCCATTGAGTTTTTTTTAGAAATAGTGGAATCTTCAATCATGCAAGTTCAGAGGAACTGAGTCTTTAGAGTCAAAGTAGCAAACAGAGCAAGTTTACAAGTCTTAATTTTTATTTCCTATCATGACATTTGGTCCAAAATAATGTTGTTGTTTTTTAAACAAAAAAAATTGACTTTGAACCTCAGACATAAAAGTGGTGATTTGTGTAGTTGAATGGGAGAGTTCCCCTTCTGTTACTTCATGTAGAGTTGAGGGACCACTGTGAACGGAAGTCATGAAGGGATTTGGGAAGGAGAGAAAAACGTCATTTATTTAAATTAAGAGTTGAAGTCTCATATGCTGGAAGTATTAGCAAGTAATTAACTCTAGAAATGGCTTTATTGTTCGTTTGCCTGGTGTCACCTTCTTCTGGATAATGCGGACTCTGGGCCTTGAGGGCCACTTCCGGAGAGGCTGCTTGTTCTTTGTTCCTCGTTTGTCAGTTGCTTGTACTGCCCAGAAGGAACACTGCGCTGGTCACTGCCCGGGGCCCTTTGCCACGTGTCACCCGGGCCTCCTCTCTCTGCAGGGGAACACGGCTTCCCTGGCTCCTCAGGACCCAGGGGAGACCCTGGCTTCAAGGGTGACAAAGGCGACGTGGGGCTCCCCGGCAAGCCAGGCTCCATGGATAAGGTGGACATGGGCAGCATGAAGGGCGAGAAGGGGGACCAAGGCGAGAAAGGTAACGTGGGGGAGCTTCACCAGCAGGGCGCGGAGGGGGCAGACGGGCGTTCAGCTCTCCCGCATGATGACGGACCAGCCTGTGTTTCTGCGGCTTGCTCTAAGTAGACGTGGATCGTCATCATTTTTTTTTTTTCCCCTGTGTTACACAGGACAGACTGGTCCGACTGGCGATAAAGGATCCCGCGGAGACCCGGGAACCCCAGGCGTGCCGGGAAAGGACGGTCAGGCAGGACACCCCGGGCAGCCAGGTACGGTGGGAAGTCCAAGGTCGCCCGCACGGCAGGGGGTCGTGTGGGGAGGTGTTACCTGGCACTTTTCCTGACTGTTGACCTGTTGGGTTTTTGTCTTCATGATCCCAGGACCTAAAGGTGATCCAGGTGTGAGTGGGATCCCTGGTGCTCCGGGACTTCCTGGTCCCAAAGGATCCACTGGTGGAATGGGCCTCCCAGGTACGTGGGGCTTAGGAAAGGGGGCTTCTTCCAGGCGCGCCTATGGCACCTGTCGGGCTGCTGGGGCGAGGCTTACGTGAGGCCCACTGCCTGAGGACGTAATCCAGGGAGAAGTGTCTTCTACAGAGACTGACATCTTCGTGTGAGACCTCTTGCCTAGGGAGGGTGGGTATTTGGCTGACCCTATGACCATGGCTTAAAAAAACAGACAAAAGCCCTCCCAATTTAACAAGATGAACATGGGTGGTAGGCTGTGGACTTCCTCCAGGTGTGTCCATTTGGATCCATCAAAAAGGCCATTAATTATCCAGAGTTTTCTCAGCACCAGAGGCTCCTGCTCTCCTGACATCAGCTCAGAAGACTCTTCTGGGCCCTCTGCCCTGGTGCTAAGCTGGCTTCCACACTCTGCCACTGACATTTGCTGCAGTGGCGGCTTCCACAGAGGAGGCAGGGCACAGAAAGCTGAGGGGCGCAGATGGTCTGGGTGCCAAGGCTTCTCAGAATCTCCTGGGGCCACGAGTCAGGCCAGCAGGCCTGTCTCACAGCTCCTCCCCAGGCTTGTGAGAGGCGCACTGTCTATTTAAGATGTGAACGTTCAGCTGCTGTGGGCACCTATTTCTAAATTAGTCTGACTGCTCACATCAGTCGTGGAAGGAGGCACACGTCTGTTCTCCGTGACCTGCCTCACGCCTCCTCTGATTCATTTGGATAGTGAAGCAGAATAAAGGACGTGGAAGCCGCTTCATGCTGTTGGGAAAGCAGGCATGGGCTGAGCGGTTAGCATACTCCTTTTCCCTTGTAATGTGGATGTCTTTAAAAGGCAGGAAGGCTGTTTCCCAGCGTCCGTCTCCCGGGCGGGATGACTGACACCTGCCTGGATGACGCACAGCCCGAGAAACGAGGGATGTCTCTTTTCCCGCCTCCTCCACTAGCACCGGCTAACCATCCATTCTGCCTCCCTTGTGTGTGTTTCTAGGAATGCCGGGACCAAAAGGTGTGGCTGGCATCCCCGGCCCGCAGGGCATTCCTGGCTTACCTGGAGACAAGGGGGCAAAAGGAGAGAAAGGGCAGGCGGGTCTGCCTGGCATTGGGATTCCAGGACGGCCTGGGGAGAAGGTAACTGCATCCCGCAGGAAGCCCCTCCCACCCGGCTCTGCGGAAGCCCCTCCCACCCACCACGTGGAAGCCCCTCCCATCTGTCTCTGTGGAAGCCCCGCCCACCCATCACGTGGAAGCCCCTCCCATCTGTCTCTGTGGAAGCCCCGCCCACCTGTCTCCCTCCCTCACCAAAGGCTATGTAGTAAGCAGCTCCGCACAGTAAATGAATCCTAACGGAACCGTCTCCCCGCTTCCCCCAGAGAGGGAAGAGCAGCAAGTTATCCCTGAGAGCTGGAGCAGCAAGTTATCATGGGGCGAAGCGCAGGAGGAACTGGAGAAGCAGAACAGGCAGCTGCTCTTTGCTGCTGGGTTTCTGGCTCCTCTTCTGTTTCCAGAGTGGGCTTCGATTCCCCCTTCAGAAAGCCAGAAGTGGAGTTCTGCCAGGCAGGAGTTGTTGCACCCACGTGTACGCACGCGGTCGTCCCCGTCACCCACGTGTGTACGGGTGGTAGTTGTTGCACCCACGTGTACGCACGCTGTCGTCCCCGCGCCCAGGTGTATGCAGGCGGTCGTCCCTGCGCTCGTGTGTATACAGGAGGCGCCTCCAGACCCGTGTCTGGGGCAGATGCAGCATTAATGGGCTCAATCTCCACCCACAGGGAGACCAGGGCCTTGCAGGATTTCCCGGAAGCCCCGGCGAGAAGGGAGAGAAAGGAAGCACGGGGATCCCAGGGATGCCCGGGGCTCCGGGCCCCAAAGGCTCCCCGGGCAGTGTTGGCTATCCGGGTAAGTGGGCCAGCCTTCTCCCAAGCTCGGGATCCAGGGGTGGCAAAGAGAAACTCACGGTCACGGGAACTGGGTGTTCCGCTTTTTCTTTAGGAAGCCCTGGGTTGCCTGGGGAGAAAGGTGACAAGGGCCTCCCGGGACTGGATGGCATTCCTGGCATCAAAGGAGAAGCAGGTAGAAACCACATTTCAGGACACGTGGGGGCCCGTGGAGGGAGGTCATGCGGTGTCAGGCTGGGCAACCTCTGGATGACCTGTGGGGTCACACCTCCTCCATTGGAAGCGTCTGGGGACGCTTCCAGGGCCTTCCAAGGTCTTCACCCCAGTTAGACTGGAACCGGTTTCAGAAACAAGTTTTCCTGGTGGGCATGATGGATGGATATGCTTTGTCTCCGTTCACTCCAGCTTTTGGGGGTCAGCACACAGTGATCCCTTCTGAAGGGGATTCAGGAGCAACCTCCGGGAAGCCGGGCCTGCTTGGGGGGTGGGAACTGCTCCTCAGAAGCTTGTTGGGAACGGTGGTGCATTTTCCACACAGACCAGGGTGCTGACCAGTCTGACTGTTCTCTTTGAGGTCTTCCTGGGAAGCCTGGCCCCACGGGCCCAGCCGGCCAGAAAGGGGAGCCTGGCAGCGATGGAATCCCAGGGTCGGTGGGAGAGAAGGGCGAGGCAGGTACGTTGGGGGTGCGTTCCCTTTCAGAGTGAGGCTGTGCCCTGGAGCGCACGTCTCTCAGAGCTTCCCGTTCCTCGCTGAGTGACCGGGGCCCCATACAAGGTGGCACCTACGTTGTTCCATCCTTACGTCGTTGGGACGGTGACGTGGATTCCTGGGCAGGGTGGGATGAGAAGGGGAGGGGCGGTGCTCGTTTATTCCACAGATACTTCTGGGCACCTGCCCTTGAAATGGCCGGAGCTCTTGTGGGGAGTGAAAGAGACACAGAAAGCCCAGACCATTGCTTTCTCTGCCTGGCTTTTCTCGCTTTAGACAGATGGTCCTGGGAATAGTTGCTGTCCCCTGAATCTGCTCCTCTCCCTGATGGGGACATGGCAACTTGGGCAAAAAGTGCAAGCCGTGAGCTCCAGTGATGACAATCACACGCTTAATAATACTTGTATATATTGAGTTAATACTCATGTAGATTGAGTTGGCCAAAGAGTTCATTTGAGTTCTTCTGTTACATCTTATGGAAAAACCCAAATGGAATTTTTGGCCAACCGAATCGCAAGAGGGTAACACTCGATATGAAACAGGTGACCCCAGGTCCTGGGGGTGGAGGGAGGGAGGCAGAGCTTGGGAGGGGTGGTCAGAGGCTCCCTTACTGCTGGCACTGGCCTCTTCCTACAGCTCGTGGTTTATTCTGTGAGCCTTAGGTCTGCATTATGCACGTTCATTTTCCTATAAAAATAGTTCATTAAAAGCGCCACCATGTCTGCTTCCTTCCTCTGGCTCTTCCCTCACACGCTTGGCGCTCGCTGGTGGGCTCCCTGCTGTCTGCTGGCCCGCTTGACGCTCGCTGGTGGGCTCCCTGCTGTCTGCTGGCCCGCTTGATGCACGCTGGTGGGCTCCCTGCTGTCTGCTGGCCCACCTGGCTCTCTGCACCACCTTTGAGAATAGCTCTTAGTTGAACGGTCATCTGAGAAAAGCCGATTTGTGAGTCTCCAGACAATACGCGTTTACGCTGTAGTAGTTCTGAGCTCAGAGGTACTTGGGAAAACAGACCACATTCCGTATATCCAGTCAAGGGTGTCTTAGAACAACTGTAGGAATATGATTTTACTTGCAAAGTACAGTGAGCTGACTTCTTCGTGTTCTAGCAAATAGTGTATGGTTTTGGCACAAAGAGCGGACGTTGCTTCGTGCTGTTCCTGCAGCTTGGCAGCCCGGCTTCTCTCCTTTATCTTGTAGGTCTACCTGGAAGAGGATTCCCAGGGTTTCCAGGGAGCAAAGGAGAGAAAGGTAACCCATTTGCTAGATCTGTTCTTCCTTTTCCGCGAACCGCTGGTACAGAGCACCCTCAGAGCAGGGCGGGCAGATCCAGGGAAGCCCCTGGACTTAGGGTGGCGATAGATTAGGGTCTGGGACAGTAGAGCAGATCCTTTCTGCTGGTGTGTGACGAGCCCCCACGCGCTGTGCTGTGTCTGGGATTCACAGCCTGGTGAAGTGGGGGCATGCGGGAGGGATCCCAAGGCGGGCCCCCTGGTCCTTCTAGATGGTGACCCCGTTTCCTTCCCTTCTTCCTTTTCCTTAATAACCTAGAGACGGTCCTGGACTTTTGTGACTTTTTGACAAGTTCGGTGTAATAGGTTTAAAACTAAACATGCAGTTTTTTTCCTACAAGTTTTGACTTAGAAATTTTTTTAAAAAACAGCTTTATTGAGGTGTCACTGGCATGTAAGAAACTGCATACATTTAAAAGTGCATGATTTGATAAATCTTGATATATGTGTACACATCCGTGTAAATAACAGCACATTCAAGATGTGAACACACCGCCGCCCCAGAAGTTCCCCAGGCTGCCTTGCCAGCCCCCGCCCGCCCCTTCCTGCCCCCTCCACCCCACTCCACCCCAGGTAACTGTTGGTCTGCTTTCTGGCACTGTCGATGAGCTTGCACTAGCTAGAATTTTACGCAGATGGAGTCCTGCCACGTGTGCGTTTCAGCCTGACTCCTTGAACTCGGCATAGTGAGTCTGAGAGTCACCGGCGCCACGTTGTGTCCACCAGTCACTCCTCCTTCTGAGTCGAGCTCCTTGGGGTGCATATAACACCGTTTGCTTCTTCATTCGCCTGTGGATGGAGCAAGCCCTTAATTTCAGCAGTGCCATACCTTGCAGGCTTGGCTCCACGTATATGCCAGCCCCTTTGCCAAAGAACAGGTGCTTTAAAGAGCATAAGGAATAATGGCAGGTTCTTGGTATCCTCAGCTTCCTTCTTCAGGTGGGCTGTGGCAGGAGTCTAGACCGTTGTTCAGTAGGAAGGAGGGAGAAGGGCCCCGGCTCTGGTTTCCCCTTGGGGCCTTCTGGAGGCGCCTCCCTCCTCTGTGGTGCACTGGGCTCCTCTTCCTCCCTGCGTTTCCCCACCATCTCAACCATCTTTACTGTTCAGGTTCAAAGGGCGATGTGGGCTTCCCAGGATTAGCCGGGAGCCCAGGAATTCCTGGATCCAAAGGAGAACAAGGATTCATGGGTCCCCCGGGACCACAGGGACAGCCGGGATTGCCAGGGACCCCAGGCCACGCGGTAGAGGGGCCCAAAGGAGACCGCGGCCCGCAAGGACAACCCGGCCTGCCAGGTGAGGATGTTTAACGAGCTCAGAGCTGGGAGCGAAAGAGGGACAAAAGTACGCGGATGTAACACGAATAAGCAGTCTTGAATGAGCTTTCTGTTGAGAAGTGGGCAGCTTTTTACCCCTTGAAACTGCTGAAGGCTCCGGGCCGCTGGCACTCGGGCCTCTGTGGGATGGTGCTTTTCTCGTGTCCTTTCTGTCAAGGAACGTGGTGTGCACGACAGGTGACTAGGGGAGGGAGACAGGACGTCACGGAAAGGACTGGACCACGAGGACCACGCGCGGTGGTGGTTTAGGGCGGTTTAGGGTGGTTTTGAAACCAGCGTGACCTTCTGTCCCCCCAAGCAGGGCGGCTGCACAGCGACTCAGCCACCCAGAGCACAGGGCCCACGGCGCTTGACTCTGAGACTGGGGTGTTTGTAGCAGCACTTACTGCCTGCTGAGAGAGTCTTCCCTCCAGGAGCTCCTGGATGTCTTCAGGGCTCGAGATGTTGCTGTGAACACTTGGAGGCATCTGGGTGGCAGTGACAAGCACGCTCCAGAGACACTTGTACGTCAGACCACCCTCCCACCTCAAGTGTGTGTCTGTGTCTCCCGCTAGGGCATCCGGGACCCATGGGGCCTCCAGGCCTCCCCGGGCTCGATGGGCTGAAAGGTGACAAGGGGAACCCAGGCTGGCCGGGCACTCCGGGAGCTCCAGGGCCCAAGGGAGACCCAGGATTCCAGGGCATGCCGGTGAGTTGTCCCTTGGCAGGTCCTGTTTTCAGAAAGGATCAAAAGATAATACTTGTGTGTGTGTGTGTGTGTGTATGTGTGTGTGTGTGTGTATCCATATGTGTTACATGTATGTTATTCTCCCAGAGCCTCTCTCAATCAGTCCCTTCTCTCTGGCAAGTAATCATGGTAGGCGGCTGTTACAACAGCTCTTACAATCTAGTTTTACACGAACCCTCAGAAGGGAAATGTTGTAATACTGGAAATTATAGTTCGACGCCTGGCTTAAAAACCTGTGTATAAACTGTACGGAAAGGAAGCCTCGGTAACAGCGACGTGCACTGTGTTCCTGGCGCCCTTCAGCGTCTGTGTCTGTGTCCACGTGTGCTTTGTATGTAGTTGCTGTTCAGTTGCCGAGTCGTGTCTGACTCTGCGACCCTGTGGGCTGCAGGCTCCTCTGTCCTTCCCTGCTCCCAGAGTTCGCTCAGATTCATGTCCATTGAGTGAGTGATGCCATCCAGCCACCTCATCCTCTGCCACCCTCTTCTTTTGCCTTCAATCTTTCCCAGCATTGGGGTCTTTTCCAATGAGTCAGCTCTTGGCATCAGGTGGCCAAAGTTTTGGAGCTTCAACTTCAGCATCAATTCTTCCAATGAATATTGAGTGTTGATTTCCTTTAGGATGGACTGGTTTCATCTCCTTGCTGTCCAGGGGACTCTCAAGCGTCTTCTCCAGCACCGTGATTTGACAGCATCCATTTTTTGGCTCTCTTTATGGTCCAG
This sequence comes from Ovis canadensis, assembly GCF_042477335.2. Lineage (NCBI taxonomy): Eukaryota > Metazoa > Chordata > Mammalia > Artiodactyla > Bovidae > Ovis > Ovis canadensis. The sequence goes on along the minus strand of NC_091254.1, from coordinate 98,290,578 downwards.
TTCTCACGTCCATACATGACTACTGGATTATATGTATACATATCTACAAATGCTTGTTCACGTTATTTTAGTTACCTTATTAAAATAAAGTAAAGCAAATAAGTAAATAAATGTAAGAAGCAGTACAACTTTTTAGGTACGGTGAAAGGGATAACTATGTTGAAATATCTAGAAATTAAGATAATATTTTTAAAATATAAGAACATCACTCTATTGTAAAGGAAAATATTCCTTCTTTAGTTTTTAAATTTTTTTCCCCCATATTTAAAAGCTCTCTTAAGACAAGCTATGAAGTCAGTTCTAAAGAAAAACCACTGTGGTTGAGTGTTGGGCGGAAGGCTCTTCAGTGTTGAGATGTTGCCGCGACAGATGCTTAGGGAGTTTCGGCTCTGTCCGTGACGCCGTGCTGTGTGGTGGGGACCGTGGGATGTCAGGTCTACACCTGCTCCTGGAATTGACCACATAGATGGATGAGCAGACGGACAGAGTGAATGGCTGAGCGTTGCCATTCCCAGCTTCCTGATGTAAGCACGCACAGAGGTTTCGTCATTCTTTCTACACCTTTGAGAAGCCAGTGAGGCCCCATCTGTTCACAAAACCACTTTCGGAACCCAGAGGGGCTGCCCTGGCCTCCCCACTGCTGCCTGCTCGGGAGACTCACATCCCTTGAGCGGCTCCTGATTGACATTCTCTTGTGTCTCTAGGGCATTGGCGGCTCTCCAGGAATCACAGGAGCTAAGGGAGATATGGGACCCCCAGGAGTTCCAGGGTTTCACGGTAAGACGAGGAGATGCTGCTTGAAGGCGCGTTTCCCTCCCACTAGGCCCCAGCCCTGGCGCTTCCTGCTGGTAGACTGTTATGACCAGTACGAGCTTCTGTCCTCCTCACATTTAAACGCCCTTTCTGGATGGCAGCCCCGTTCGTGGGCTCTCTTGCTTGGCTGCATGAAGACATTCTGATTTCCTTCCCAAGAACCAGTGGATCACTGGCACCTCGATGAGAAACCATGGGGCATTTGGGCCATTCATTGATTTTTTAGTGTTTTAAGCAAGTATTTACTGGGTGCCTACCAGCTTCCAGGTAATGTGATTTTAACTGAGAAATCAGGTACATGTGAATGAAAAGGTGAATAAAACAGGTCCTCAGCTTGCAGGCGTCTTGCAGTCTGATTGGGGACACGTGGGGACCGGATTGTTACCAAAAGCAGAGTCGCGTGCCCCTCCAGTGGTTGTGACTTAGGGTTTGCTGCGTGTTTAGAAAAGTGTGACTTATGGGGTTTCAGAAAGGAGAGTTTCCTCAAAAGCTTTACATCGCTGACTACAAGGAATGCTCTTTTCTTCCAGGAGCGTAAGCTGGAAGTGTGTTCACTGTGTGTGTCTGTGCCTGTGTGTGCGTGTGTAATGTATGTGTGTGTGTTTGTGGGTGTGTATATGTATATTCAGGCACACGCGAGCGTGTGTGTAAATGCTTGTGTATATATGTATCTACTGGGTTGGCTAGAAGTTCATTCAGGTTTTATAAGGTCTTATAGTATAAACCTGAATGAGCCTCTTGGCCAACCCGATGCTTGCGTGTGTTCACACTCACGTACACGCATATCTTTTGGAATTCTGTGCGAAGACGATGCTCTACTTTCCTCCAGGTCAGAAAGGCGCCCCCGGCCTGCAGGGAGTCAAAGGCGACCAAGGAGACCAAGGCTTCCCGGGAACGAAAGGTGAGGGGCGTGGGCGAGAGGAGACGGCGCCCGAGAACGCTGAGGCCGCTCCTCGGCGTTGTTGCCGCGTGCGGCTAGTCTGGTTGACGTTTCCACCAGCGATCTGTCCCGAAAGCCAGGTTGGCTCCATCTGTGTGTGAGGTCGACCCAGCACAGAGGGGATGAGGGGCTCAAGATTCACAGACTCTCACAGGCTCTGAGGGCAGACGGAGATCAGCTGTGAGAACACGGAGTGAAACCCGGCTTGCACGAGCAGGCTGGACACCCTGTGGCTGGGCGGGACGGAGTGCTTTACAGAAAAGCGCCTGGCCCGGCTTCTCCACGGGGAGCGGGACGTGCCCAGCGGCTCCAGAGATGCGGCTGGTCTTGGAAGGAGATGGTCTCCATCCTGCCCTGGCCTCCACGGGCCAGAGCTCATTTCTAGGGCTGCCTTTCGTTTCGAAGACCGTGTCTTGATAGAGGGAGTTAGTGAGCGTAATGCACAGAGACGTGGAAGATTATGGGAAAAACAAACAGAGAAATGTATGCGGAGAGAAAGGAGAGGGGAGGCTGTGGAAGACCTGGAACGCCTCACGAGTGCTCCGTGTACTTCAGGACCCTGGATTCAGGCAGCAGGAGGGTTACGTTCTGTTCAGTTCAGTTCAGTTCAGTCGCTCAGTCATGTCTGACTCTTTGCGACCCCCTGGACTGCAGCACACCAGGCTTCCCTTTCCATCACCAACTCCTGGACTTTGCTCAAACTCATGTCCATTGAGTTGGTGATGCCATCCAACCATCTCATCCTCTCGTCCCCTTCTCCCCCCGCCTTCGATCTTTCCCAGCATCCGTGAACAGGATGAAGAGGATTACGTTCGGTCATCATTAAAAAATTAAGACCAGTGGCTCTGGGGTGCAGTCAGGCGGGTTTCAGAAAAAAAGATGAGGGCAAACATCCCAATTTCACGTGTTGGGGCTCCCCAGGTGGGAGGCGAGGCCCTCGGAGGGTTGAGCTCCACCTCAGGGAGAGTCTGTTGGGGCATCCAGAGTGTTGTGGACAGTTGACACTGGTGACCGGAGTCTCTTCCAGTCCCGAGGCTGCAGGATTTTAGGTTAGATAATAGACATGAACAGATCCCTGTGTCTTGTGAGAGTCTGGTGACTTGTGTATTTGATTGGGATTCTCCTTTGGAGAATCACTGCTTTTGGTTGGGTTTCATGTCAGATGCCGTTTCTGCCCCGAGTATTGGCAGTGAAATTGACCGGTGACCGCCTTGATTCCCACAGGTCTTCCCGGCCCCCCGGGCCCCCCAGGTCCATTCAACATCATCAAGGGGGAACCAGGGCTCCCTGGTCCCGAGGGCCCCGCGGGTCTGAAAGGGCTTCAGGGACCTCCAGGCCCAAAAGGACAGCAAGGTAAGAATAAGTTGGCTGGACAATCAAGGGGGCATGGGGTCAGGAGCGGGCTGACGTGGGCAGGCTTTCCTCTTTACCCCGGGTCTCAGGTCAGTCTCTGGGTGGTGACTGTGTAAACTCGTATTTGAAGATGACTTTCTTATCTTCCCTTCAGTTCAGTTCGGTTCAGGCGCTCAGTCGTGTCCGACTCTGCGACCCCATGAATCGCAGCACGCCGGGCCTTCCCTTAATGTATTTCAAAACCACGTGAAGGTTTGAAGGGGCCTAGAAAGGCCAGAATGTCTTTCCTGGAGGCTCAGTGGTAAAGAACCCGCCTGCCAACGCAGGAGACGCGGGTTCGATCCCTGGGTTGGGAAGTTCCCCTGGGGGAGGGAAAATGGCAACGCACTCCACCGTTCTTGCCTGGGAAATGCCGTGAACAGAGGAGCCTGGTGGGCTACAGTCCAGGGGGTCTCAAGAGTCAGGCATGACTGGGTGACCCAGCACATGTGCACTCATGAAAAAGGCCAGAGTGACGCAGGGAAAAGGCAGGGGGACATGCAGCTCAGCATTGCTCTGCTCACTTGGAACAGCGTGGATGAGGGCGGGGGAGAGCCGCCTCTCCAGCCACGAGGTGGGAGTGGCAGGTGCAGTGGCCTAGAATCACGGGAATTGGTGCTCTCCGTGGTGGCCCAGAGGCTCTGCCCAACCAGCCAGGATCTGTGCAAATCCTTACAGTTCCAGACACTGCAACCTAGACACTTTCTCCTTCTTGAAGCTAAACAGTCCCCACTTTAAAAGCTATTGCGGAGGGGCGGGAATGGAAAAATAAAGAAGAAAGATAACATTTAGAGCAGAAAGTGAGCATTATGGAAATTCCAGGTTCAATGCCCCGAGAATGCAGTGTACGCGGGCAAACAGAAGAACCACCCCGTCAATAAGTCTGATGCTTGAACGTTATCTGAGGCACCAGAATAAAGCTGAGGGGGAAACATTGAGAAAATGAAAATGCATCGACTCTCCCCAAGCCCCCACGTGCCTGCCTTTCCCCAAACTGCCTGCCGAACAGTGACAGCGGAAACAGGGAGAAGCCGGGGAGAACCCCGGGCCCCGTGATGCGCAGACCCCGTGCAGGGGTCGGTCTGGCTGTGGCCTCTGCGGCGTGCGCGTCACCCTTTGGGCTTTTGGAGAAAGTTTCCCGCCTGTGGTCCCAGGCCCTTTGCTGGTATCTGCGGAGGCCAGAGAAGACATTTCAAAGGCGGAGTCGGTGCAGCCCTTGGACGGCTCTCCACGGCCAGATCCTGACTCCCCTCTCCTCTCGCTCAGGTGTGACGGGATCCGCAGGCTTGCCTGGACCCCCAGGTGAGCCTGGCTTTGACGGCGCCCCTGGCCAGAAAGGAGAGACCGGGCCCTTCGGCCCTCCAGGTAGGTGCGCTGTGTCCTCCCAGCCTCACTGCCCCTTTGCTGCGTCTTCCGGTTTGAAGCCTCGGGCCCAGGCGTGCGAAAACCTGGAGAAGAACGCGTTTCTGGAAAGACTTCCAGAGGAGTCTGTTTCTTAGGAGAAAGAGTCACACAGCGGGCCTGAGGGTTGTCATCATCCTTTTCTGGGTCGGGAGACTATTGGTCAGAGCCCGGTGTCTTCCCGACATGGACGTGACTGAGAGAAGGCCGGTAGACGGCCCTGCGTGGTTTCCGAAGGGTCTGTGGCTCAAACTCGCCATCGCAGCAGCGGCAAGGGGGAGCAGATGACGCTGTGTTGGCCAGAAGGCCGCTGGCTGCTCCTGGTTCAAGTTGAGCTGCTTCCCGAGAGGCAGGAACTCAGAGGTCCCATCACAGCTGAGAAGCCAGAGGCCGAAGGTGCGCTGAGTGCGCAGAGGGCCCAGCCCAGCAGGAGGCCCTGGGACAGACTTGCAGGCCATGTGGTCGCCCCCGGAGATGGGAGGACACCCCGCAAGGAGCTTCCTTCCTGCCCTGGTTCTGCAGGCGGCCTGGGGCCACTGAGGCTGGGACGCTACCTTCAGAGGAGGTTGTCTTAATAATCGTATGATAATCCACAGGAGCCCCCAGTGCCGAAAGAATACAGATCACGTCATTTATTCCTGTATCCATGCTTTCGTGTATTCCATTTATTCACTGAATTGAGCTCTTTGAGCGTCCCTTTGCCCCAAGCATGGTGCTTTTAACCCGTCCGGAGGTGGGATGCAGAGAGGAGCGGCCGGGGATGCAGGTTGGAGGCGGTGGCTGGCGGTGGCCGTGCCAGTTCTCGCCTGTGCGTAACTGAGGAAGTGGCTTCCCTTCCATCTTGCAGGTCCACGAGGCTTCCCGGGTCCGCCCGGCCCCGACGGGCTGCCGGGGTCCATGGGTCCCCCAGGCACCCCGTCAGTCGATCACGGCTTCCTTGTGACCCGGCACAGTCAGACGACAGACGACCCCCAGTGCCCTCCTGGGACCAAAATCCTCTACCACGGCTACTCTTTGCTCTACGTGCAAGGCAACGAGCGGGCGCACGGCCAGGACTTGGGTGAGGCCCCTAAGATGTGTGCGTTCATTGTGTGGTGCGTCTCCGGTGCTCGGCGGTGCTGGGCTGTGTTCCTCTCCGGTCCTGTGGTCCGAGGTGTCGCCAAGACCTAGTTAAGGGGAAGAGCCCTGTTTCCCTCCATCCTTACCAAAAGTCAAAGTGAAGTCGCTCAGTCGTGTCTGACTCTTAGCGACGCCATGGTCTGCAGCCCACCAGGCTCCTCCATCCATGGGATTTTCCAAGCAAGAGTACTGGAGTGGGGTGCCATCGCCTTCTCCGATCCTTACCAAAGGCCACCGTATTACTAATGGGGAGCCAGGCAATCCTAAAGGCTGACTCTCCAAAAAAGTTTAATAGAACTTTTGACCTCTTCCTCAAGTGATCAGATAGGATTAAGATTTCTGGGGTAAATATGAAACAGTTTGCATTCATCGTCGTAAAACAGAGCAGCTTTACTGTTGCTCTGTTTAAAAAGGTCCACGTTTTCTAGGCCAAATTCCTTTGCACGTGCTGATCTCTGTCCTGTAAGCTTAGGTGGGCAGAGGATCGCGTGTCTGCCAGCGCTGTCTTAGTCCCCTCCGGATCTGCTCCTGCACGTTGTGTTTCGGTGTTGTGCACCTGCCTCTAACTTTCACGGAGGTTGGGAACATGTAGAAAGAGAGCTCTGCGTTTTATCAGAAATAGAGTGCAGTGAGTTACTCGGCTGCTGTAGAAGGGGCTGCACATTAACTTCCTTCTGGGGTTCAGTCCAGGAAAAGGTTTCTCTCTCGATGAGCCATTGTGTTTCCATTCAGCGAAACGTCCTGCTAATTCTTGATAGTCTCCTATTGGCTTTTAATTTAATGCTCGTTTCCAATCATACTAGTGTGTTTATTTCACTGTGTTTGTCTCCTCCTTTCTGTAATTTCACACATCTTTATTTCCATCTTAACGTGTGTGGAGGATGGATGTCTGTCTTTAATTTCAAGCGTGTTTGTTTCCATCTTCATGCATGTGGAAGACGGATGTCTGTTTTAATTTCAAGCGTGTTATTTTCCATCTTCACGCGTGTGGAGGACGGATGTCTGTTTTAATTTCAAGCGTGTTATTTTCCATCTTCACGCGTGTGGAGGACGGATGTCTGTTTTAACTTCAGGCGTGTTCGTTTCCATCTTCACGCGCGCGGAGAACGCCTGTCTCTGTGCTGGCTGGCTCTTGCAGCCTGCCCCGAGGCCGGCCGTCGGTGGTGACGGCGGCCCTCTCCCCGCACAGGCACGGCGGGCAGCTGCCTGCGGAAGTTCAGCACCATGCCCTTCCTCTTTTGCAACATTAACAACGTCTGCAACTTCGCTTCCCGCAACGACTACTCGTACTGGCTGTCCACGCCGGAGCCCATGCCCATGTCCATGGCGCCCATCACCGGGGAGAACATCCGGCCCTTCATCAGCAGGTGAGTGCAGCCCGTCGGAGCAGACGCACGGCTGAGGGGGCGAGGCCCCGCGTCCTCAGGGCGGAGGTCATTTTTGTCTTTTCCCTTCTTCCCCCATTGAATTCTTTGCCGTTCTAGTTACTGATTGTAATACCCGAGCTTTGTGATAGGAATCATCCATGCGAAGGATTGGATGTAACAGTCAGTTATCCTCTTAAAAATGTTAGTGCAAAGCCTAGGTGAGATAGAACACGTCTCGTGTGACTTGGCCGGGGTGACCCCCTCCCCTGCCACGAGCGAGCAGCGTCTCTGGAATTCCCGCAAACGTGAGAACATCTCCACTCTTTTTTCTTTCTTAAGATGTATAGTTTTGGAATCACTGCCTACCCCTATGAAATTAAATAAATTTTTTTTTATTTTTGATCATAGTAAAATACACATAACATAAAATTTACCGTCTTAACCATTTTTAAGTGCAGTTCAGTGGCCCTTAATGTAGGAACTCAACTATGGGTGTGAGGGAGTCCTCAAGAAATTGTGACCCTCGGATATAGAGTATGTCTGTGCTTTATGCATAAGAAGATGACAGTGATGTACTCTGTCCACTAACGTGTATGTTCCAAGAATTTTCTTACTCTCCTCCACTCTACCAGTTTTTGCGCCCTGAAGGTAATATTGTCTCCACTGAGAATGCATATGTTTGAGTGACTTCCCAAATTAAGTGCTTGCCACACTAATTAATGTCTGGGGTATTGTTTTCAAGTCCCCAAGAATCTGCCTGGTAGGAAATAAAATGGGAAATTGAAATTATTACGACCGAAAAGTACACAGTTGTCTTATCTTTGCTTCTTTCCTTCTAATTAAAAAGCTGCTTCCTTAGCTGCACTCAGAAGTAATAGAACGGAGGCAAATGTGTGAATCTGTTTCACTGAGAAGCTAGTCTTCTACACGAGAAGATAATAGGGGATAAAAAGAATGACAAGGAGGGCCAAGTTTGCCTTAGCGGGGTGAGAGGGAGAAAGAGCATAAGCTTCTCTGTGTTTCTTTTGGGGAAATAGCTTCTGAACAGGATGAAAGATGTTACGGTGCTGGCTGAGGGGTGTCTGCAGTCGGAAGTTGGGGCTGGGTGCGTGGTGACCGCCTGGTCCCCTGATAGTCACTGCGGGCCTCGAGGGAGCCGGCCAGTTATAGGGTCTGAGGCTCCATCACATGGAAGGCTGGTCCAGATCAGTCTTCTTAAAAGAACCTACCATGTGGACCCGGAGCAGAAAGGCTGGGAGATGCCTATTAGAAAAGTCAGGTTTTTGAAGGCCTTACATCCAACCACTTTCTTTTGAGCTGTAAGAAAACTCACCTCCTGGACATTAAAATGGGAGCTTCCCGAGAGGCCCCTCTCCAAACAGATATCCTGAGTATCGGGGGTGCCTGTGGGCTGTTCTGTGTCTAGACTTTTCTTGCTCAGAACCATGTCAGGTGCATGAAAATGAGAACTAACCATCTTTGTGTTTCTGTTTAGCTTTCCATGGGCCACAGGTAGATCGTGATTTTCGTTTTTGTTTCCTATTTACCGTCTTGGCAAACTTGACATTGACCTTGATTTGGCTGGGACATGGGGGCTCTGGGATGAGTTAGGACATTTTAGGAACCAGTCCAGGAGTAGACTAGGTCTGGGACTTGCTCTTCCCTGGGGACCCATGTCCTCGAGTTGTTTAAATGCCCCAGTGCCGCCCGTTCCAGGGTTTTCAGAGCTCTCTGTTGGCTGACCCACAGACTCTGAGCCTGAAGAGACCTCCGAAGTCACATCCTTTAAGTCACCGCTCTGAAAGCGCATGTATCCGTGTCCCCTTTGGGGGTCAAGCCACCTGCTCCTCCTGGGCACCCAGGTCCTGTGGCCACTTTAACTTGGCGGTTTCTGACGACCTCTCAAAACTCACAGGTTCTTTCCAAGGCCTTGCCTTTGGGGACGTCCTAAAGCTTAATTTCAGAAAGAATTAACAATACAAAGTCCCTCCTCTCCAGCAGAAAGAGCAGCAGACTGTCACCCTGACGCAAGCTTCCAGGCGCTCTCTGACTTTCTGCAGACACGAGGCACGCGCAACTGGGGATTGTTCAGTTGCCCCAGAGCACAGACGTCTGGTCTGAGAGCAGGGGCTGAGCCCCGATTCTGCCTCACACACTCACTCTGGTCTCAGGCTCTCAGGAGTAAGATGGAGAAGGAGGCTTACGCATCTCAAGGGGCGACACGGCTCGTTAGACCCGCGGCTCTCTGTCCCGGAACACCCATCTGACGGGGTCGAGACCGCGTCTCTGCAGCAGCTTGAATCCGCCAGCCCAGCAGAGGCTGACATGAGCCCCTTTCCTCCACGCTGTGTGTCTGCTCTCCGGCCTGGCAGGCAGGCGGTGGCAGAGGGGAAAGGCCAGTTTCAGTAGCTGTTGTTTCATTGAGCCCTTTAATTCTTCTGCATCTGCGTGAATAAACCACAAGTGGCGCAGCACGCAGGCGTCTGGGGAAGACCGAGCGGCTCGTTCCGGCCTGTTCCCGCGTCTTGTCCATTTTCGTGCAAACGTTCCAGCATAGCTAGGTGCATTAGCATAATTTATAGTCATTTATCACATTGTTAGCTCTGTTCATTCTGGGGCTTGAATGTGGTCACTGCTATTGTTTTTTTTTTTTTTAACAAACCGTGATCCCACCATCAGAGGGTCTCTTGGTAGAGCAGGTGCCAGTCAGAACATTCTGGGTCCAGCCCCGGGCAGGTCTCCTCACTGGTCTGGTGGCTCCAGGTCTGGACGGTGTCTGGAAGGAGGCGCACGTGGACCACTGGCCCTGGGTTCATTGTGTTTCTTAGTTACTGTAATTCAGCAAATGTTCTTACGTTGAAGACGATTCGGGGCTTAAAACAAATCGCCGTGTTCCAGAAGCAGTGGCCCTTGAACGGCGCCGTCTCCTTTTTCTTGAGCATTCCGCGTGTTTGCTGAGGTCTGTGCTCGTCACTAAAACGCCGGAGGATGCTGTGGGACGCAAAGGAGACACAGACGCCTCCTGCGGCCCCAGCTCCCCCGGGAGACGGCCCTGTTACAACCTGGCTCCGGGCTGCCTTCCCCTCGTAACAGAGCACATGGGAAATGACAAGTGTCGAGTGTGGCTCCGAGGGTAATATTTAAGCACCGAGGCCACTCTGTCAAATCAGGGAGAAGCCCAGGGCCTCAGAGTCCAAGCGGGGGCACCTGCTCCGTCTGATAAGATGTCGCTGGACCGGAAGGGCTGAGTGCAGGGCTGGAGGGCGGGTGCGGGGAGGGCTGAGCAGGTGGGGCCCCCTGCGCCGAGCTGAGGGTCTTGGCTCCGGTTCCTCGCAGGTGTGCTGTGTGTGAGGCCCCAGCGATGGTGATGGCCGTGCACAGCCAGACCATCCAGATCCCGCAGTGCCCCGCCGGCTGGTCCTCGCTCTGGATCGGCTACTCCTTTGTGATGGTGAGTGTTCGGAGCAGCTCCGTGTTTCCCCCAGAGAGACGCCTGTGACTCCCCTGCCTCTCCTCTCTGGCTACCGCCCTCGCTGCTGGGACGCCCTGCGAAGCGTCCCCAGGAGCCTGGCCCCCTCTGCTGGGAGGGGACAGTGCGGCCGGGGCAGGGGGCGGTGTCCAGCGCCAGCCCAGAGCTCTCCTCCTCCTTGCAGAGGCTGTTCTGGGACGACCGGATGAGACGCTGAGTTGAAGCCTCCCTGGGGGAAGCAGGGCGGGGGGTCCCATGAGGGAAGGCTCCCATCTCAGCTTTGCCTGGGAGGTGCGATCGTGGTCAGATCTGGAACGTTCTGGGACCCTGGGGTCCTAGTCTGGAAATCAAGAGCGTTAGCTTTGTCCTCAGAGGTCCCGTCTGGCTCTAAATCCAGAGTCCGCTTTTCTTGTGTCTGAAACAGCCGTCGTGGGGAGGTTGTCACATCTGACCCTTGTATGTCATTCAGCTAACGTTTTCATTTCTGAGGGCCCTGCTTCAGCCCATGGGAACAAACAGTCACCATAGTAGTTTTCTTTCTTCTTTTTCTCCTAAGTTTTTCCTCTTTAAAGAAAAGAAAAAAGGATCCTTGTTCTTGACCTTACAAAAGCACACGTAGCATCTAACATAGCAAATGAAGGATCTTCGTGGTCCTGTGTCAGTTTGGGTAGAAAGTCTGAGGCTACAGGAGTTGCTCCCAGCATCCTTTGCACGGCCTGGCCGCCATCGCAGGTCCCAAGTTAGAAGAGGTTTCAGCATTCTGCAGAGCGAAGAGTCAGGGCGGCGTTTGTTTCAGCTGATGGACCTGACTGGTCATCTCCCGTCTCAGCCGTCAGCTGGTTCCTGGTGCTGGGGGCACGTGGCCTGAGGCCACGGGGAGGTGTGGGTGCCTGTGAGTGACCGCAGGAGGCAGAAGGGGCGGCTCTGCAGGAGGGGGTACCTCGATCCCCGCTGACTCACGGTCCCGTCTCCCCGCAGCACACCAGCGCCGGGGCTGAAGGCTCTGGCCAAGCCCTCGCCTCCCCCGGCTCGTGTCTGGAGGAGTTCAGAAGCGCCCCCTTCATCGAGTGCCACGGCCGCGGAACTTGCAATTACTACGCAAACGCTTACAGCTTTTGGCTTGCCACGATAGAGCGGAGCGAGATGTTCAAGTAAGTGGCTCTGGCCCCTCCCCCTCGGTGGCTTTTTTTTACAATCAGCTGTGATCCATACACGTGACCAGTGCAGAGTCCCAGAGACGGTTCTGCAGCATTCCTTAGGGACAGTCCTCCTTCCACATGTAAGAATGAATCCATGAGTCTATTCTATGGGGGCGGATAACCGAGACCGTTTTCAAAGGTGGAGCTCAGGTGACAGGCTTCACTCCTTCATTGCTGAAGAACCATGAAAGAGGAAAGGTCGGTTTCCAAAGTGAATCCACAGCAGCATCATTAAGACAACTCAAATCTTCAGACAGAGCATTTTAGACATGGTACCTTTGACCAGCAGGGAGAGTGCAAATAACCTTCATTTTCACGATGTCTATAAGGCTGAACTGGGCGTATGTGTTGTGAGTTGCCAGGGACTGTTTTTTAGGCCTGCACGGAGGAAAATTAATTTCAGCACAAATTGCTGCCGAAACAGATAGGGAGGGACTTGTCTTTCTTTTCCACTAACAAAATCCACCTCTAAAACAATGGTCTCGAGTGGCCGCTGACCTCCAGTTGGTCTGGAGTGGGGCCTGGTCTGTACTGGACGAGAACACGTAAAGAGGCACCTGTGCCGTACTTAGTACCTGCAGGAGCTGACGCGGGGCGCCGAAGGGTCTGGACAGTTACTTACTTTTCTTTCCCCCAAATAAGGACATCTCAGCCTTGGAAATAAGCGCTTCTATCTTTACCTTTTCGGATAGCATTCTGCAGACTTCTTCTGTGACCCTGCCTCTTTCTAGCTTAGATCATAAGGGTGAAGCACCATCTTCACTATTCGTAAATTTCCAAGCATCAGAAAAGAGCCAGGGGCCTTTCTAGTAGCTCACACGACACTTTATAGGCCGCTGGGAACTTGTTCTCAACTCTGACTTGACCGAAATGAGCACCAGTTCCTGGGGCTGCCCATTAAAGGGTAAATAGGTAACAATGGTTTTTTGGTTTTCTTTTTCCCCCCAAACCAGCAGCCTGGTACAATTAATTCAAATGTCTTCTTAAACAAGACGAGGTGAGGTCCCGTTCATTTAAAGAATTTGGAGGCACTAGGATTTTCACCAATTTTGCTAATGTAAACTGCCTCAATTTTTGGACAAGGGACTCTTATTATACGGGCTCCCCTTGTGGCTCAGCTGGTAAAGAATCCGCCTGCAATGCGGGAGACCTGGGTTCGATCCCTGGGTCGGGAAGATCCCCTGGAGAAGGGAAAGGCTACCCACTCCAGTATTCTGGCCTGGAGAATCCCATGGACAGAGGAGCCTGGCAGGCTGTAGTCTGTGAGGTCACAGAGAGTTGGACACAATTCAGTGACTCAGCACACATACTCCTATTATATGGCCACTTTAATTTTAAAAAGATTTGATGAGTACATGTTTTAGGTCAGACTTCACTTTTCAATCGTCAAAGGACGGAATTCCTAGGATCAGGAAGCATTTGGAACGGTAAATGTCTTCCCCTGTCTTTGGCCTCCAGTGAGACCACCAGCATGAACATCTTTGCAAAGTTATGAAAGTATTTTGAGGCCTGGCTGATTTTCCCAGATTTGTTGTTCATCCTGTGATTCAGTGATGATTTAACGGGCTTCCCTGGTGGCTCAACTGGTAAAGAACCCACCTGCAATGCAGGAGACCTGGGTTCAATCACTGGGTTGGGAAGATCCCCTGGAAAAGGGAATGGCTACCCACTCCAGTATTCTGGCCTGGAGAACTCCGTGGACTGTATAGTCTGTGGGGTTGCAAAGAATTGGACGTGCCCTTAGGATCTGTGTGTGTGAAGAGAAGAAGAATATTTTCTTAGTCTTGGGGTGTTTATAATCGAGTTGAGAAAGCAGAAGTTTGATGCTGGCGTTCGAGGAGGCTGGGGTGGGGGTGGTCCGTGGTGGGCAGTGGCTGAGACTTCGGACTCAGACTGACCTGGGTGACTCTGGGTGTGCTCTCACTCCCCGGGGACGGGATGCAGATGATAACTCGCAGGCATTGCCGAGGCCACGGGATGCGCCCAGCGTGGTCCCCGCCCGGAGGCAGGGCGGAGGCTGGGTCCCCGGGGGTCTCCGACGGCCGGGAGGCGGCGCAGTGACCCGGCCCCTGTGCTGCGTTGCAGGAAGCCCACGCCGTCCACGCTGAAGGCCGGGGAGCTGCGCACGCACGTCAGCCGGTGCCAGGTGTGCATGCGGAGGACATAACGGAGCCGGCCCGCAGCTGCGTCACGAATGGTGCTACTCCCTCCTCCCCCTCCTCCTCCTCCTAACAGCAACGAGCTCTAGAAATGTAGCCCGTGTACCTCACTGTCCATACGAAAACCATAAGGTGCCTGATAGGAATCTGCCAGACTAACACACCCTGCTTCATTGGCCTCTGCTGCTGAAGGAGAACCAAGTCCATGATGAGCTGCCTGTAGGACGCCCCCGGGGCGCTCCCGATGCAATAAAGAGCATGTCTGTCCTCGAGTCCGCTGCACTCCTGTGTGACGTGAGACCCACCAGAAAACCAAAGGGTGCTAGAGGGGGGCGGGGCTTCCATCCCGGGGGCAGCCCCTTGGCGTCCCGGCGTCCTGACAGATCCGTTCCACCCCCAGACGGATGGTCTGTTGAGGTCACTGTCGAGCCGTCTCAGAATTCAGGCTCCCTCGGTCTGTCTAAGTACTGGCCGCGTGGAGCCGACGGCGGGGCCCTCCCGGTGGAAGGACGGGCCGGCAGCCCTGTCTTCCGACCGCCCCCTCCCTCCAAAGAAAAATGTCAGTCTTTCTGCTCCGTGTGGTACTACGCAGCTGCTCTTGCAGAAATCACAGATTTCCTGTGGAATAAAGGTGGTCCCCAAAGTAGGCAGAAAGGAAATATATATATATTTTAGTAATTTATATAGATGTCAGCAATTAGGCAGGTCAAGCTGTAGTTTCATTTCCACTGTTAAAATAAAGCTTACATAGTTTCTTTAAAAGCCTGTGTTGTCCTTTAACAGTGTTTTTTTAAACACTAGGGTATTGAATGTGAAACACCAATTTTCATTGTTCACCTCGAATCCAAAAGTTGTGTATTGCCAAAGCCAAACCCAGGTTCACGGACGTGGTGTCTGTTACAGGGAGACATGTCCTTTGAGCTTCTTGTTTTTCTTCTGTATGAGATATCTTCAGGGTTTTAAACACTAATCACAAACTGAATGACTTGACTTCAAAAGCAACAGCCTTGAAAGGCCTTCATCTTAAGAGCGTCCGCGTTCTGCAGCCGGGTGTGAGAAGCAGCTCTGTCCAAGCAGAATGTCAGTGTCCTTACCTGTAGGCACATTCAGGCGCTCCCTTGGGTTCTTGTGAGCTGTGTTCAGACTTCAGCAGGGGAGCAAATGGATTGCAGGGGAGCAGAATTGGACCACTGTGCCTGAAATGACATTTTACTCCAAGTCTCCAAAACGTTTTTAAGACTACTAAGGCCTTCTGTGTAATTCCTTTAAATGTGTATTTCTTAAAAATTCAAATTTGTAATAAAACTATTTGTATAAAAATTAAGCTTTTATTAATTTGTTGCTAGTTTTGCCACAGAAACCTCACAGGAAAGTTCACTGCACAAGCCACTAATAAATCTAAGCTCTGCATGCCTTAGACCATGTTTATTTTGCAGTTCTTCCAAATGAGTCATGGACTGGGTATCATTTACAGAAATAATTACAAAGGAAAAAAATATGGTCTTCTTCATCCCTCCCTCCTTCTTTCCCATCTGTCCATCTAGGCAGCCATCCTCCCATCCACCCCCCAGCCCATCCTTCCATCCATCTACTGACCCATCCTTCCATCCATCCATCACCCACCCATCTATCCATCCATCCACTCACCCATCCATCCACCCACCCACCCTTCCATCCATCCATCCTCCACCCATCCATCCTCCACCCATCCATCCATCCATCATCCACCCATCCTTCCATCCATCCATCCTCCACCCATCCTTCCATCCATCCATCCCCTACCTACCCATCCATCCATCCTCCCATCCTTCCATCCACCCACCCATCCTTCCATCCATCCACCCACCCATCCTTCCATCCATCTATCCACCCACTCACCCATCCATCCATCCATCCTCCCATCCTTCCATCCATCTACCCACTCATCCTTCCATCCACCCTCCCATCAACCCTCTCATCCTTCCATCCATCTTCCCATCCATCCTTCCAGCCATCAACTCACCAATTCTTCCACCCATCTATCCATCCTCCCACCCACCCTTCCAGCCATCCACCCGTCCGTTCATCTCTCCATCCTTCTCTCCATCCACCCATCCACCCCGTCCATTCATCTCTCCACCCTTCTCTCCATCCACCCCCCACCCATCCATCCGTCCATCCTCCCATCCTTCGTCCATCCACCCATCCTTCCATCCATCTTTCCGTCCATCAACCCTCTCATCCTTCCATCCATCTTCCCATCCATCCTTCCAGCCATCAACTCACCAATTCTTCCACCCATCTATCCATCCACCCACCCATCCTTCCATCCATCCACCCGTCCATTCATCTCTCCACCCTTCTCTCCATCCACCCATCCACCCTTCCATTCACCCACTTCATCATACATATACTGTGTGCCTCCTGTTTACCAGATACCAGGTTAAGTACAGGATAAATGAAAGTGAATAATATGAAGCCCTTAAGAAATGTTCTATTAAAAAAAAATCACTGTGGAAGCAACCTGTCACTTGTCAAGAGTGTGAAATGAGGTTATAGATCTGAAAACTATAGTCTCACAATAGGTGGGAGTCGCGTTGAGAGTTGGGTTACGATTGAGGATCATGAGAGGTGCCTTGAAGGTGTCTCCGTGAGGGATGAGATGGAGTGAGAAATGTGCACGGTGAGCTGTGGGCCCGGGGTCATGCCCCGTCCAGGCTGCAGGCGAGGTGGGGGGTGGTGTCCTAGCGCGCAGACCCTCCTGGGACGAGCGCGGGGGCCCTTTCCTCTCTCTCGGCATCTTCCTGTCACTCCTTGTAAATCATCCTGAGGGCACATCTCTGCTTGGCCTCCTTTTGACTTGCACGAGAACTTTCCCTAAGCTCAATTCACACGGTGCAAACAAGGCATTTAGTTGGATTAGACCTGAGACAATCGCTCCGTGGTATTAGAAGGTGTTCCCGGGCTCACTTTTGAGTACATGGGATTGTGGGAAAATCACACTCCAGCCTTCTCGTTCTCTTCAGCCTTCAAGACGCTCTCAGGCCGGGCCACAGGTGGCGCTTTGCCCTTCCCACGGCTTTAGTTTCCTGAGGCCTCAGTCTCCCTGTTGGTCTCCCTGTTGGACAGTGACGCATACTGAGGAGGTAATTGTCAAGTGTTTGTGAAGCCTGCTCGTTTCTTCAGATGCTTTCCTAAACCCTGGGAGGGGCTGTGGTACAACCCACATCTCCTGATAAGGTAAGATGTGCGCACAGGAAACATTGGATCGTTAGGGGCTGAAGGACACCCGGGTTGCAGAGGTCGTCAAGCTCTGCAATCCGCTCTTCAGCTTCCAAGCCGCACCCCGTCATCCACCATGCCAGAGATCTGAGACTCTTCCCTTCAGGACATGGAGAGAAATGTTCTACCAGCCTGTTTTTTTCTGAAGATGAGTTTTCCTGTCTTGAAAGAGCGTGGTCTTCCTGCAGCCCGCGCAGGCGTCTCCCAGCTCTGAGATGCAGACACAGCCCACTGGTCCAGCAGAGCCTCCGTGTTCGTCAGGACAGGTGTGAAGCGATGCTGAGTGCAGGTTACCTGGCTTCCTCTGGGTCGGCCATGGTGCCTCGCCCTCCAGGGTGTCCTTGCACCTCCACACTTGGCCTGGCGAGATGGGACGGAGGGGTGCGGCCACCCAAGCTGCCCACCCTGGCCCAAAGCCTCTGGGCCACCCATCTCAAGGTCACAGTCTCCTTGGTACTCGGGGCGTCTCACATTTGCCTCTAACTGGGGGCTTCCCAGGTGGCGCTAGTGGGAAAGAACCCGCAGGCCGATGCAGGAGACAGGAGAGATGCCGGTTCCATCCCTGGATCGGAAAGATCCCCTGGAGAAGGGCATGGCAGCCCACTCCAGTATTCTTGCCTGGAGAATCCCATGGACAGAGGAGCCTGGGGGGCTACAGTCCATGGGGTCGCAAAGGGTGGGACCCAAGCGTAGCGACCGAGCATGTGGGGTTTGTTTGAAGCTTAGCATTTGTTCCGCAAGTTGAAACGGCAGCCTTGGACCAGGGAAACCATTTCCTAGCCCACTTTGGAGCTGGCGGGGTCTGGGGAGACCTGGCTCCCTGCGGGGCGACCACCTCCTGCCGGCGGGGGTCTCCTCTGGGTCTGGGTCACCTGTGGGCTTGCCAGGCTGCAGGTGCTGCGGGGAGGGGGGGCCATTTCTGGGCTCTGAATCACCGGCAGCCTCCGCGTGGGGGGTGTTTCCTCTCATTAACGCCCAGCCTGTACTTCCTGAGCTCACGCCCGCATGGGCGCCCTGTCCTCATTTACCCGCCAGAAATAGCTGCGCCTCCTCTGGGGGCTCTGCACCCGCAGGCAGCACGTCTGCTGCTGCCCACCCCCGCCCCTCCCCGGGGGCCCGCGGGCTGAGTCACGGCGAAACTAAGCCACTCCACCACGATCAGGAAAGGCGTTTTTCAGACTCGCAGTTTCCAGGCTTCTGAAAGTCAGTTCCGTGTTTTATCATCCCTGTCCTGGACGGTCCCTGCTAGCTCTGAGCAGACGTGTTTCCCACAGTGATTTATTTCTCTGATGCAAATGAGAAAATTCTGCAGAATGTTTTGAAGCAGGCTTTGCTAGCCAATTCAGGCAGACAATATGTATTTACCAACCAGCTCTCTCACAAATGAAGAATTGTGAGGCGTTTCCACAAAGCCAGAGTGGCAGGAGAGGTGGGTTCGATCCCTGGGTCGGGAATACCCCCTGGAGGAGAAAATGGCAACCCAACCAGGATTCCTGCCTGGAGAACCCCGTGGATGCAGGAGCCTGGTGGGCTGCAGTCCCTGGGGTCACAAAGACTCGGACACGGCTGAGCACGTATGCGTGCTTTCTCACGAGGCGGAGATTCCCAGGGCAGACACAGAGCATGCCCTGCCGCTTGCAGCCATGACCCACCTCGCAGGTGGGTGACAGTCTCCTGTGATAGCAGCCGGGACAAGCTGAGACCCTGGTGAGACAAGGCCCAGAGGAAGTCACAGATTCGGAGTCCAGGGCAAAAGACCTTGCCTTTTCACCAGAGGGGTTGCAAGGCTGCGCAGCAGAGGGCGTGGACGTGGGCGTGCAGACAGCTGGTGCTCTTCTTCCTTGCCTGCTCTGGTGTAGCATCCTTCCCTAACACAGTGTGAAAGGTCAGCCCTGCAGTCCTAACAGGAAAATGCGTGCACACTCAGTCGCTTCAGCCATGTCCGACCCTCTGTGACCCCATGGACTGTGGCCCGCCAGGCTCCTCTGTCCATGGGATTCTCCGGGCAAGAATACTGGAGTGGGTTGCCATGCCCTCCTCCGGGGGATCTTCCCGACTCAGGGATTGAACCTGGGTCTCCTGCATTGCAGGCAGATTCTTTACCACTAGTTGCACCTGGGAAGTCCCTTCAGGAGGTCAAGTCCCTGTTGTTACCGGGGGCCCCTCCCCTGTATTCCCTCTGTCATGAGGTTGAGTCCATCTCTGCCCCTGAGCTCTCCCTTCCTCCCTGGACTGGATGCTCCTCGGGGGCCATGTAGGACACCCACTTCAGCGGGTGGGCCTCCCTGGTGGCGGGTTTGCTCCCACTCTGCATGGAGGACTCAGGGGGCACCAGGTGCTCTGCTCCCTGCCCTCCTGACCTTCACCAGGAGGAGAGGTGACCCAGGGAGCCGCCTGGCAGGGGTGCTGTCCACGCAGAGCAGACTGAACCTGGCCGGCTGACCCACAACGGAGCAGAATCTCCCAGAGCCCCTGGGCCCGTGAGTGTGAGAAGCAGGTCATAGAAACCGCTGAGATTTTTAGAATCCTTTTCTTACGCAGCATGGACTGACTGATGTGGTATCTTTGTGCACAGAATGGGTCCTTGGTGAGTCTGTTCTGTGCGGAGGATGAGTTAGGACGGCAAAGTGTGGGTTCAGCTCTCAGGGGAGGGGTATTAGGATGGGGGCCCTGGTGCAGAGACCAGCTCCAAGTTCAAGTGCTCCCCAGAGAAGGCGAGAAACCCAGGGCAGTGTTTTCTCCTTTAAGCCTACTGAAAATAACCACACACACACACACACACACCCAGGAGCAGGGCAGCCAGGAGGGACGCCGAAGCAGAGAAGGAAGGAAGGTGTTCTCCCGGCGTCCACAGTGGAACTGGGAGCTCTCTGCTGTGGGCAGGACTTGCATCAGTGACGAGGTTCGTTGCTGGTGACGTCAGGCTGAAGCCTTACCCGGGCCATCGTGAACCATTTCCAACTCTGTCTGCCCAAGACAGCAGTTTGCTTTATGAGTCCCTAGAAACAGACTCACGAAAACCGTCTCAAAACACAAGTCCTTGTCAGTTTTCTTTCCGTCAAGAAGACTTATGTCTTCCTAAGACTTTCTTCCAGAAAGAGCCCCTGGGAGCATCTTTGTATTGTCCTGTGGGTGGTGGGCGCCTTATTCATATTAATCATCTCTCCCCGCATTGCTCTGCCTTTCAGTTGTCCCATCGGAGCTCCCGCTTTGCAGTGGGATTTCCAAAGCAAAGTGACAGCATCGTTTGGGTGACTGGCCCGGCTGCTGTGAAAGCTGTAAGTGGCTGGGCTCGGCTCCAGGGCCAGGCAGGTGAACTGCAGTGATCCCGGGCGCCCAGCGGTGGGGCTGGGCCAGAGGCGTGTTCTCCACACACAGCCTCCCCGGAAAAGGTGTTTTCCTGGATTTCCAGGTGAAATCCACTCCATGGAAAGGCAGGGAGCAGGCTGGCTTCCCAGGTTCCCAGAGGTGGTCCCTGAGCCACTTCTGTCCATCGCAGGCTCTCCTTGAGTCCTTGGACTGGGTATCACCCCCTGGAAGTCCCCCATGCCTCGGCCACCTCTCTGAGCAAATATATACCGCCTGGGGCGGGGGGTGTGCGTGGGTTTCCATCCTTTTAAGCCTGACTCTCAGGCCTGGGGAACACTCAACAGGGGTTTGAACTGTAGACACCACAGAAAGAAAACTGACAAGGACTTGTGTTTCAAGACGGTTTCCATGAGTCTGTTTCTCGGGACTCACAAAGCAAACTGCTGTCTTGGGCAGACAGAGTTGGAAACGGTTCACGATGGCCCGGGTAAGGCTTCAGCCTGACGTCACCAGCAACGAACCTCGTCACTGATGCAAGTCCTGCCCACAGCAGAGAGCTCCCAGTTCCGCTGTGGACGCCGGGAGAACACCTTCCTTCCGTCTCTGCTTCGGCGCCCCTCCTGGCAGCCCTGCGCCTGGGTGCTGCCCTTGTGAGACCGTCTGCCCGGTGAGGAGGGTGCAGACGGGATGGCAGCGTCCCCTGGCTCAGCTGGGCGTGCCTGGGGCCCGCCAGCAACTTCTTGTCAAGTTGGATCTGGCGAAGCTGAAGAGGCGCCGTCAGCCCTAAACAGCAGCCCCTGGGGACTTCCCTGGTGGCCTAGCGGGTAAAGCTTTGCCTGTGGTTAGTGGTTAACAACTTGCCTGGAAGCCCAGCGGTTAAGACTTCGCCTTCCAGGGCAGGCGTGGGTTCGATCTCCGGTTGGGGAGTTCATATCCCACATCCCTGGTGGCCAAAACACCAAAAACATAAAACACTAGCAATATTGTAACAAATTCAGCGACTTTAAAAAAAAGGTCCATGTCCAAAAAAAAAAAAAAAAGTGGATTACATTAAAAAAAAAAAAAAAAAACAACCAGCAGCCTTTTGTCAGAGATTCTAACTAGCAACCAATGTCAGCTGTGTCCAAGAAAGGCCTTCCTACCTCCCGCCAGAACCAGCCGGAGTCCTGGGGCCTCCACCAGCCAAAGGCTCCCAAGAAAGCGTCCAGTGCCAGGCTCCTTGTTGCCTGCACTAACAGACTCTTTCCCAGAAAAGCTCTTGCAGTTTCTACTGAAGCCTTTTTCCCCTTCACAGACCCGACCGTGTGACCGTGGGCTATGCCAGGGTGGGCGTCCAAGGCCAGCCTCCCTGCAGAGTCCTGTGACCAGCCCAGCTCACCCCTGGCTTTCAGTTTCTGGGAAAACATAGTCTCTCAGGAGTCTTGGCAGCCTGGGTGGACGTGTGCCCTCTTCCCACCCTGGCGGGTGCCGGGGCTCTCTTCCCCACAGCCGACTGCTCCCTGAATCTCCGCTTTGTCCTGGCCACTGGATTCAAAACTGTTTTCAGTTTCTTTTCAAATTTTGTGGGGAGCATTTGAATCCTCGCCTGCGAAGGGCATGAGGAAAGGCTTCTTGCCCAAGGCCTCACCCCATTTACATGTTCTTGAAACTTAGATTAGTAAAGCAGTAACTTACTGACTCCTTTGCACAGACTTGTCTAAACCAGCTGCACAGAACTTCCAGCCCTCCGATCATGTTCCATTCCTACGGCTTGAGGAGTGTTCTCCCAAACGGTGTGTTCACGTCCTGCTTACCTGTGACCTGATTTGGAACAGGGTCATCACAGGTATAGTTAGATAAGATACGCTCCTGCTGGAGTTGCTTGGCTCTCGCCTAATGTGACCAGGATCCTTACAAAAAAAGGAGAAATACCTCGTGAGCACAGAGTCACGCAGGGAGAGCGCCACGCGACCACGAGGTGGAGGGTGGGGAGACGGGTCTGTAAGTGGGGACACCACAACCACCGGAGGCTGGGAGAGGTCAGATGGCTCCCACCCAGAGCCGCCCGCTGGCACCCTGATTTCAGACTTCTGGACCCCAGACGGGGACAGAATCAAGTTCTTGGTTTGCAGCCCTGTCCGTGGTGTTTGATGCTGGCAGCCCTGGCACTTTCCCACGAGGGTTACTGAACACGCTACCCCTTCCTGGCAGATTGTGGTCCCCAAATGCTTGGGGACACAGAGCAGTTTCCACGGAGCCCAGTCTGACAGCTGCATGCCGGGAAGAGATGGCCGTTCTGCGACACGACTCTGCTACTGTTCACAGAGACGACCTGGGACGCCACCTAGGACGTGCCAGAGTGGCGGACCGAGTCCAGACCTCCCTCCCCCTACTTCTCCCCGATGCCGCCCTCTCTGGGGATTGCCCATCCTCAGGGCACAGGAAGCCCGTGGTGAAGGGTCCCCGGGCACCTCAGCAGCCTGTAGACCAGACTTTGGAGTGCACGGAGTTGGGTCTGAACGCCAGCTCTATGTTTACTCAGTGTGAGCTTGGGGCCACCTTCCCAGGCCTCAGTATGCTCCCCTGTGAAACGGGCATGTAATTTAATCTGATCTAACCTCAGAGGAAGTGACGTAACACAGACTGCCCAGCCCCTGGCCTGCCACGCCACTTGTGCTCCATGGACGTGGTTCTTACGTGACCTCTAGGGAAGGAGCAGGTGCGGACCCCTCTTAGCTACAGAGCACCCCATCTTTACGGAGGTCGCACAGTTCAGGGGGTCCACACCACACCTGGAACTCACCAGCTGAAGTCCAGACAAATGTGTTAAACCTGTATTTTAAAGAAAATCATTTAATGCATTTTTGAGTAACATATTAGCATGGTTTAAAAATGTATAAAAAGAACAGCTCTGAGGAGCCTCTCCCCTCCTCCGTCTTCCCCCCTAGTGCCCCCTCCCCCCATCCCAGGAGAACTCTATCTCTACTCACTCACGCGCTCCGTGTTTCTGAAAACACAGACAAGATAAAAACTATACTTTTATTTCCCCCTTTTTCAAGATGAGCGTTTTCACGGTGTGCACACTTCTGAACGTGGCTTCTTTCGTTAACTGATTTATTACCGTTGACTCCAGCATGGTGGTCTGCAAGCGCTCCTGCACAGAGAACCTCCCCCGTCTTCCTTAAGCTGCACACACTGCGGCAAGGATGCATCCCACTCATTTTAAAGTGAAAGTGCCAGTCACTCAGTCAGGTCTGACTGTTTGCGACCCCGTGGGCTGTAGCTGCCAGGCTCCTCTGTCCATGGGATGCTCCAGGCAAGAATCCTGGAGGGGGTTGCCATGGCCTCCTCCAGGGGATGTTTCTGACCCTGCATGGTAGCATGCTTCCTGCATGGTAGCAGATTCTTCACTATGTGAGCCACGAAGGAAGCCCCTGCTCATTCTGACTTGTCCCCATCTGTGGACTTAGGGGTTGTTTTCCTAACATTCACTGTCACCTGCGAGCCTGCTGTAAACTACCCTGGCAGGCACGTCTCCAGAGTAACTGCCTAGAAATTGGTTTCTGGTCACAGGGCGTTAGCATTTGAAATTCTGACCAACGTTGTGAATTTTCCCTTCACGTCCAGACTGATGTGCGCACCAGCGAAACTCAAGATGCCACTCAGCCTCCATAACAGCACAGACAAGGCAGCTTTCTAGAAATGTCTAGAGGCAAAAGATGTCTGGTTTCGTTTGTCCTGTTACGAGGTTACGAGGGAGGCTGAGCACTTTCCAATACGTAAGGATCCTTTGATTTTTTTTCCTTTGTCTCGAAACGATGAATCGTGTCATTTGTGTGAAGACAGCGAAACAGCCCTACCAAGAGACCAGCCAGCAGCCGTGGAAATGAAGGGTCCTCCAGCGCGCTTCCGCCGCGAGCCGAGAGCAGCCCGGCTAATCGCGCCGTCTGTTCTCTGTGCTTTCTGACGCTTCGCATCTGGGAACTGGCCGGTGCTGGAGGCACTGCCCTTCCCAGGGCCGGGCGACTCCTAGAGACAGCAAACGCCTTGGTCTGTTTCAGCTGCTTCGGCACAACGTCACAGACAGGGCGGCTTATGAACCACAGAAATCGATTCCTCACAGGTCTGGAGGCTGGAAGTCTAAGATCAAGGAGCCGGCAGACGAGCGATGCCTGCTTGGACCCTCCCTGTCCAGTCCTTGTGGCTGGTCAGACCCACACGACATCCCAGACCCTGCAGCCTTAGACTGGAACTTTGAACAGGACACAGAGAGCGCGTGAGTTACTTTATTTGCTCCTATCTAAAGCATTCTGTTTCATCACTGCCATCCGAAGAAGAATTTATATTGAGAAGGGTCTGTTTCTTACTGTATTTTCCATCTGTTTGCAGAGTCCAGACACCTTGTACTCCTTCTCTTCCCTCTGTGTGTCTGCGTTTTTTAAAAATATTTATTCGCTGCATGAGGCCTTAGCTGTGGCAGGCGGGGTCTTCGTTGCATGTGTGACCCCATGGGCTGCAGCCCGCCGGGCTCCTCTGTCCGTGGGATCCTCCAGGCAAGAATAGTGAGTGGAGTGGGTTGCCATTCCCTTCTCCAGGGGATCTTCCCGACCCAGGGATTGAACCTATGTCCCCTGCATTGGGAGGCAGATTCTTTAGCACTGAGCCACCTGGGAAGCCCATAAATGTGCATAGCACTGCTAAATATATATATATATATATATCTCCATGGAGCGTGAGGACATATATATTAAAGTGATCTATGATGATCTTTCCTTTATTTATTTCTGCCCTGAGAAATATGGAATCTGACTTCCCTGACCAGAGATCAAACCCATGCCCCTGTGTTGGAAGCACGCAGAGTCTTAACCCCTGGACCGACAGGAAAGTACCAAGTCTTGCTACGCGTTCAGGTCACGGCATCTGGAGGTATAACCCTGAATACCATTAATGACATCCTAAAACCTGTCCTATAGCAGACAAGGAAAAAAAAACAAAAACAAAACAACCTGAACAAACTATTTTAAACAGAGAAGAATAGTAATGAGCCGTTAAATGATGTTGTAAGCACACTCTGAGGATGTGGGGAAAAGTATGCTTTCAGAATCCATTATATTTAAAGATAATGCAATGCAGTCTTCTTGGAATTGAAGAAAAGTAGAAAGTGGACTAGTAACTCCGGAGATGGGGAACTTGTCTCCCAGGCAGGCCAAGCCCGGGACCCGAGGGCACCCAGACCTGGGGGAAGGCACTTGGTGTGTCTCCTTATTCCCATAAAAGGCTCCAGTAGTTTCCATGTGTATCTGTGGGGCGTGAGGAAGTCACATGGCAGCTTCAGACCAAACAACACAAGGAAGTGTCAGACATTCAGGGGAGTTGCTCGATTCTTGATGACAAGGGCTGTCTCTGCAAGGGCCTGATCTCCAGGGAGGGTCAGCGGGGATGCCCACGGGGAAGGAGCCTGGAACGTGGGCCTTGCCGTCTGATGCTGGACCCAACAGGGCCCTCCTGGCCGCTCAGATCCACCAGGGGCCCGCTTACAGAGGGGCTTCAGAGGGTGGGCGCTCTCGGCTCCCACTGACCCCTGCCTACCCCATGTGTTCTTCCTTGTCTAAGTCCAGAGGCTGAACACCCAGGACCGGAGCCAGCCGACCATCCGCCGGGTCCGACCGAGATGCTCCCAGGAGGCCGTTATTCTCCGAGACGGGCACGAGGGGGCAGCACAGCCCGCGTCAAGCAGCCCCCACTCCCCGCAAACACGCCCTGTCCCAGGAGGGCGGCTCTGCAGAGGCCCGGCCAGGCCCTGCCTGCCCGGACGCTCAGGCCTCCTGCCCTGCCCCCTGCCTTCCAGCGCATGCTCACACATGCACGCGCGCGCACACACACACACCCTCACACACGCACACACCGTGCACGCACACACGTAAATACACTGGCTGCTGGGGTCCACGTGCTTGCAACCTCCGCACATTCCTATGTGGAACTCCTCCCCCACACATGACGGTGTTTGGAGGGGGTTCCAGCTCAGCTCCAATCTCTCAGAGACCCTCGGAGGCCTGGCATTGCTCCAGGAGGGGTGAAGGACCCTGAGGGTGGTGGGGGGCGGTCGCCAGGCTTCCTCAGGGGCCAGCTGCCAGTCTCCAGAGGCTGACCCAAGACCCAGGTGCCATGGCAGACCCTTACCTCAGGGCACCCAGCGTTTTATCCTCCCAAAGTGTGGTCAGCAATCCAGCCCAGCCTCTCTGAGCCCTGTGATATAGAGACGGTCCTGAGTCAGGGCGGCCTCTTGGAGACGTCCTGTGGTCTCAAGGATGGAGCCTCATCACCGGGTAAAGTGGACCCTGTGTGATCCCAGGACTCACAAACAGGACTCGCATCCACCCTCTGCACCTCGGCCCCTGTCCTGGAGTTAAACATGTGGCATCTAAGAGGTGCAGACAAGCTGCACGCTGTGGAGTCTAATCTCATCGTGACCGCAAGCTAGGCCAGCCCTGGGAGAAGGCACCGTCTGAGGTTTCCCAGCCATATTGTGGGGCGAGATTGTCCTAAAAGAAACTGAGTGTCAAGACTTCTGCTGACACTGGTTGGTGTTTTCCATCTTGGACATCATGAAAAAGATGGGAGGGAACATGCCCAGAAGGTGTGCCCCGTGCCCGGGAAGCCGCGTGGCACTGGGGGCACCCTCTGAGCAGGGACAGGTGCGGCAGGGCGCCTTGAGATGAGAGAGCTCCCAGTGGGCTGCAGTGGGCGGTGGGCTGGCCTGCTCTTCCCCAGGGGCCTGTCTGCCCACTCACCTTGGCAGGGACAGGGCAGGGAAGTCTGAGATGCAAGTCATGGTCCCGGCACATTCAGAAAAGAGAGGACACCAGCTCTCTCGGAAGCAAATTGATGGCTTAATTCAGTGGTTCGCAGAGTTCAGGCCCCAGACCAGCAGCAAGAGCAGCTCTGGGGACCTTGTTACAGACACAGACCCCAGGGCCCCAGCCCAGACCTTCCAGCCCAGCAACCCTGAAGAGCTGAGAGCAGATATCCATGTGTGACGGGCCCTTCACGTGGGGAAGACGCACAGTCAAGTGTGAGCACCCTGGGTTTACTTTAATAGCAACCTGGAGATGTGACTGTGTGTTCATACTAAAGGGGTTAAAGATAAAGTTGTCTTTTATCCAGTGACTCCCTTCCTAGGAACGGACTTTCTTTTATGCATTTATTTTTATTTTTAATTAGGGTGTAATTACTTTACCATATTGTGATGGCTTTTGCCACACATCAACATGAGTTGCCCGTCGGAATACACATGTCCCCTTCCTCCTGAACCTCCATCCCGCCTCCCTTCCCTATCCCATCCCTCTAGCTTGTCTCAGAGTGTGGACACACTCCTGCAAGTGTGCGATGAGGCAGACACAAGTTCTGGACAAGATGGAGACACTGGAGGGTGGTCTGGTGAGCTCAGGGAGCACGCACACGCGGTGAACACCTAAGACTTCTCGTGAGGCGATGGCTGTGCAGACGCCGGTCCACGAAGGTGCCTGAGTCCCAGTGGTAAAGGGAGAGCCTCCTGCCCATCCGTCCTCAGGCCACAGCCTTGCCGTGCGTGCTGTTGGCAGTGACATGCACCCACAAACACGTTAGATAATCTGTGCTTGGAAAGTGCACAACATGAGCGTGTACACATTTAATAATCTTAGAACTAGCCAGTGGCAAGAAATAAAAACCAAAAAATGAGGCAGGGGGAGCCCAGGAGTTTCTCTGGGCTCTGCTGTTTCTCCCTGACCCCCATGCTGGACGGTTATTACCCTGCTCCTCAGCAGACCGGTGCAGAGCTCATTTCCTCTGTCTGTCTGTCTTCCACGGATACCGAGATATGAGGTTGCATCATGCGTGAAGATACACAGCAGCCTCATAACCTTTATTTCCAGACTAAATAGTCTAATCTCATTGCCTAATTTCTCCTCAGAAACCCTTAGTCATCTTCAGGGTTCTTCTGTGAAACTGCCTAGAGCTGGGCTGATCTGGAGATGCCAGGATAAGGCAAAATCAATTTCACCAGATAAGAGAATTTTGCTAGGGTTGTTATGAGTCTGTGGCTAATCGTGATTGCAACACCGGGGGTCCTCACTGGCTGAGAGTGATATTCGGCTGATAGATACAAGAGAAGATTTTAAAACGTGGCATGAATGAAGGGATGTGAAAAATTAAGTAGACGAATAGAATTGATGCTTTTGAATTGTCATGCTGAAGACTCTTGAGAGTCCCTCGGACTGTAAGGAGATCAAACCAGTCAATCCTAAAGGGAATTAACCTTGAAAGAAATCTGTAGGCAGGTCAGGAAGCAACAGTTAGAACTGGACATGGAACAACAGACTGGTTCCAAATAGGAAAAGGAGTATGTCAAGGCTGTATGTTGTCACCCTGCTTATTTAACTTCTATGCAGAGTACATCATGAGAAATGCTGGACTGGAAGAAACACAAGCTGGAATCAAGATTGCCAGGAGAAATATCAATAACATCAGATACGCAGATGATACCTTATGGCAGAAAGTGAAGAGGAGCTAAAAACCCTCTTGATGAAAGTGAAAGTGGAGAGTGAAAAAGTTGGCTTAAAACTCAACATTCAGAAAACGAAGATCATGGCATCCGGTCCCATCACTTCATGGGAAATAGATGGGGAAACAGTGGAAACAGTGTCAGACTTTATTTTTCTGGGCTCCAAAATCACTACAGATGGTGACTGCAGCCATGAAATTAAAAGATGCTTACTCCTTGGAAGAAAAGTTATGACCAACCTAGATAGCATATTCAAAAGCAGAGACATTAGTTTGCCGACTAAGGTCCGTCTAGTCAAGGCTATGGTTTTTCCTGTGGTCATGTATGGATGTGAGAGTTGGACTGTGAAGAAGGCTGAGTGCCGAACAATTGATGCTTTTGAAGTGTGGTGTTGGAGAAGACTCTTGAGAGTCCCTTGAGCTGCAAGGAAGTCCAACCAGTCCATTCTGAAGGAGATCAACCCTGGGATTTCTTTGGAAGGAATGATGCTAAGCACCAGTACTTTAGCCACCTCATGAGAAGAGTCGACTCATTGGGAAAGACTCTGATTGGGGGCAGGAGTAGAAGGGGTTGACCCAGGATAAGATGGCTGGATGGTATCACAGACTCAATGGACGTGGGTCGGGGTGAACTCTGGGAGATGGTGATGGACAGGGAGGCCTGGCGTGCAAAGAGTAGGACATGACTGAGCGACTGCACTGAACTGAATTCCTTGGAAGGATTGATGTTGAAACTGAAATTCCAATACTTTGGCCACCTGGTGGGAAGAACTGACTTCTTGGAAAAGACCCTGATGCTGGGAAAGATTGAAGGCAGGAGGAGAAGGGGATGATAGAGGTTGAGATGGTTGGATGGCATCACCAACTCAACGGATGTGAGTTTAAATAAGCCCCGGAGTTGGTGAAGGACAGGGAGGCCTGGCGTGCTGTAGTCCATGGGGTCGCAAAGCGTCAAACATGACTTAGTGGCTGGAAAACAACAACACAGATGGATAGACAGATGGGATAGATAGGTAGACAGAGGATAGACATAGATAAACAGGAGGATGATGGAAAAGAGGGATGGAAGGACAGATAGGTATTTATAGATAGATGATAGACAGAGGGCAGAGATATGATCTTCAGTGATCAAACCTCGACCATGAAACACGCTCAGCTCCTCTTGACACAAAGGAGCTGTTCAGGGGGGCGCCCCAGTCTCCTTACGTGGGGGCCTGCAGACCAGAGCTCCCTGGGACAGGACACCTACACTGATGAGACATTAGGGCCACCTGTTAGCCGTCGGCGTGTTGGGTCTGCAGAGCACCCACGAGAGCCGCTGCCTCCACAGGGGAGCCCCGGTTCCCCCGCTTCCTGCCTTCCCCAAAGACTCAGGGAAGCAAAACTTCTCTAGGAGGAGGAAGCGATCACAACCACACCCCAAGGCACTCTGCTCCGGTCGGAAAATGACAAGCCACAGGGCTAAGGCACGTGCCTACAAGGACCCCTAGGGCCTGTGAGCCGGTGTGTAGGCAGCGAGGGCGAAGCTTCTGTTCTGTGTCGGTCACCCGCGACTGAGGGTGTTAGGGCAGCGGATTCCACAGCCCTTAGGGCCGATGGCAGCGATGGTTTTAGTCCTTTTAAACTCTCGCGTCGGAAAAGATACATTGACTCATTGGGGCCTGTGCTTAGCCGTGTCTGACTCTTTTGTGACCCCGTGGACTGCAGTCTGCAGGCTTCTCTGTCCATGGGCTTCTCCAGGCAAGAGTGCTGGCGTGGGCTGCCATTTCCTTCTCCAGGGCGTCTTCCCGACCCGGGGTCACACCCGCGTCTCTCCTGTCTCCTGCGTTTGAAGGGAATTCTTCCGAGATCAGATCAGACCGGGTGCGTTCAGGGTGGTACGGCCTTGGGTGGCAGGCACATTAGTTACCATTGTGCCTCCATTTTAATTGGGAAAAAAGAAACATGGAAATGATTTTGTTGCCCTGGAAACGCCCAGAGTTCTCACCTGGATCCTGTCTGTGCAGCAGGGAGCTAGGCTTCAGCTCCAGCTTCACGGCACCTGAACCGCATTCTGAAACTCGGCAACCGCGAGGCTAAGGGAACTGGGAGGCCCGGGTGCCTGTGAGGGCGGCTGCGCAGCGGTGGCCCGCCCCCTCTCTGGGCGCTCGGAGAGCGTGTAATCCAGGTGTGAGCCCCCTGCCTGGGGCCTGGTAACATTTTCTAGTCTCTGGGGGCTGTGGTGAGGCCCTGCTCTTAGAGCTGGCCTCTCTGCACTCAGCATCATTCTTACCAATTTCTGGATTAGTTATCTGTCACTTTTAGATAAAGTGTAAATGATGTATCAGAGGTTATAAATTACAAGTAACTGTTATATCCTAATGTAAGCCTCATTAAACATAAAGGGGATATCCAACTGACATTGCCTAAAGCAGCAATTCTGGGCAGAGGAGCCTGGAGGGCTGCAGACCGTGGTGGCAAAGAGTCAGACATGACTGGGTGATTGAACAAGAGCAACAAGAGCAACAAAAACCAACAGCCGATTGTGTGTTTAAAGAAAGATGATAGAAAGCACCCAAGAAATGGAAGCTGAATGCATACTTTTAGAAGCACACGAATGCTTTATTTTTATAATTAAAGACAATTTTTAAATGTTTTATAGCAGAAAAGTGTAATTCGAAATATAAGGCACCCCTTTATTGTATTTTTTAAAAGCTCTAATTCAAAACAATGTATCAGAAACCACTTTAGTTTTGCAATATTTTGTAGAAAAGAGTTGCTGATAAATCTCAACAGAAGTTGAAGAAAGTAGAAAAAAAATGAAATGCATAGTTGGAGATGTTCTTCTCCTGAAAAAGCATCATCAGGATAATCTGGACTAATATGTCTCATTAGCAAAATAATCACAACTTCTGGAACTCTTGGGAATTAACGTGGACATTTTTTCAAAGTAGTACCTCCAAATTATGTTAGCTCACAGTGGAGTAAATGTGATTCCGAGGACAAATTATTACAAGACCTCAGAATGGAATTAACATTTTATCAGATTATTCAACTCAGGGACATGAATGCAATAAGATCAATTGTTTGATGAAGGAGCTCTTGTCAATTCATGTGAGGTGTGTACAGAAAATGTCAAAATCGGTCTTAATTAATGAAATATTCTTGTTTTTTAAGTTAAAAAGCATGTTCTCTCATTGGTGTATCTTGGACATTTTCGTTCTGTGGAATTTCAGAATCATGATAAGTAATTGCCTTAAAGTGACTGTAAGGAGTCCTTTCCTGACCTCTGGACAGGACATGTACTGGACTGTTCTCTGGGAAGCAAGGAGGGCTTTCTTCTCTATGTGTTCATTTTCCATGTCATAAGTCCTTTCAAGGAAAGAAGAGGCTGCATTTGAAAGACACCTCTCATATAGAACGGGCAGATTTCGGAGACTTACTCAGTTCAGTTCGGTTCGGTCACTCAGTCGTGTCTGACTCTTTGCGACCCCATGGACTGCAGCACGCCAGGCCTCCCTGTCCATCACCAACTCCTGGAGTTCACCCAAACTCAAGTGTTGCCATCCAGCCATCTCATCCTCTGTGGTCCCCTTCTCCTCCTGTCCCCAATCCCTCCCAGCATCAGGGTCTTTTCCAATGAGTCAACTCTTCGCATGAGGTGGCCAAAGTACTGGAGTTTCAGCATCAGCATTGACTGTCTATTTCTGGAGGCAGAGGAGTCTGGGCTGACAATGAGTTTTCTGCGTTTGGTATCCTGATGTATGACATCACCAGCCAAGACTCAGAAAGTGAAAGCTAGGATAAATGCCTGAGAAAGGAGTAGAGAAAAAGTCCCATTTTTTTTAGTCCCAGGGTCTTTAACACCAGACCCTGAAGGATATCAGGGTCCACATATGGCAAAAGGACACAGGACGGTCAGCGTGGAGATCCAGGGAGAGTGGGCTGAAGGTCTAACACCATCACCTCGTCAGTGGTGGTGAGACATGGTGAACAGAATTCACCGAGGGAAATAGACGGGCCAGCCTGAGTCGGACCAAGTGTCTTCCTGAAGCCACTGGGTCAGGCCCTGGTGAGAGAGTCTGAGGAGAGGAGAGGCGTGGAGTGGAAAAGACAGGTGGGCCCATGCGCTGGCGGTGAGGAGGCCAGGATTCCAGGGAAGGGGTCTTACTGGGGGATGCTGGGCGGCGGTTGGCCAGAGCAGGTCCTGCAGCAGGAATGCATCAAGACAGGCTCCCGGATGAGGGCCGCTGGCTTCCTACTTGGCTCTTGTCAGCCTAAGTTCCTCTGAACAGACTCTACTCCTACCCTTCCTGCTGGAAACAGAGCAAGAGCTGGATAGGATGTGTGTTCCTCCCAGAGTATAAAGCATAGACGACTCGACACTTCCTTGTGCGTGCTAAGCCACTTCAGTCGTGTCCGACTCTTTGCAGCCGCATGGACTGTGGTCTGCCCAGCTCTTCGGTCCATGGGGATTCTCTCCAGGCAAGAATACTGGAGTGGGTTGCCATGCCCTCCTCCAGGGGAACCCGGGGATTGAATTCGTGTTTCTTACATCTCCTGCACTGGCAAGCGGATCCCTTACCAGTAGCGCCACCTGGAAAGCCCAGTAAAGAATACCTATGCTTATTTTAGGCTGGTGAAGCGGGGAGGACATCAGACGTTTCACAGTGGCTGCACGAGGTAGAATAACACCCCCCTGGCCCAGATGTCCACACCCTAGTCCTTGGAACACTGCATGGCGAAGGTACCCTGCGGGCTTGATTAGATCAGGATCTGAGCTGAGGAGGTCAGTCTGGATTACCTGGGTGGAAACGAAATGGTCGCAGGATTCCTTAAGATCTGAGGACCTTCCTACCCGCAGAGGACCAGAGGGTGGGCGGGTGAGACGGGGTTTGGCTGCTGAGGATAAAGAAAGAGGATTAGAACCGAGGAATGAGGTAGCTTCCAGAAAGCAGAAAAGACCAGGAGGCAGGTTTCCCCCTAGCATCTAGAAGGAACACGGTCCCGCCTTGATTTTAGCCCAGGAAGACCCACCTTGAACTTCGGCGCTCCAGAGCTGTAACATAATCAACTTGTATTGTCTGACAAGTTACCGCATTTATCACAACAGCCACAGAAAACTCCCCGGGGGCTTTTTAAACACGCAGTGTGCTGACATTTGTAGTCTGGAAGTTTATGTTTGAGTACATATGTGAAGAAACTGTGTGTCCTCGAGCTTGGAAGGCCCTGTTGAATCACACATGGCTCTCTATGCACGACACAAAATATGGTCTCGAGATGGAAAAAGAGCAGTCGCTGCTCAGTCGGAGGAGTTCTCGTTTGCTCAAGCAAGCCTAGCACTCTGCTCCCAAGCGGAGAAAAGAGAAACCTGCCCTCGTTTCGGGCACCTGTGTTGCCGTCCGGTCACGTGACGTTGAAAGCGTTCCTGTCCCCGAGCTAAAAATAGGCGGATGACAGCGTCTTCTGTTAATGAGCACGCGGGCTGATCGGAAGGCTCGACTTTGATCTAGACTTCAGTGGCTTTATAATTCATTTGCCGTGAGGACTCTGGACTGACTTCCTTCTTCATTGCTTTTTTTCCCCCCACCGAATGATCAGTACATACCGCTTCTGAGGCACCTATGACTGTTGCTTCTTGAAAAGAAACCCTTTCTTCCCCTTTAGAGTCTTGAATCGAGTGGTTCTTGTCCTGTCTTCTTTAATACACGGACGTCTCCCATCACTGCCCACAAGGAACCAGAGCAGATTGCTTTCTTCCCGGGGGTCAGACTGACTCTCTCCTTCTCAGACAGGGCCCTCTCGCAGGGGGGTGACAGCCCCTAGTGCATGTTCAGGCCTGTTGTTGGGAATTTGGAACTGATTTCTCCAGATAAACAAGGTAATAGAAGATGATTCGGCTGCTTTTTTTCAAGTGTGTTTGAATGGCCCCCAGGTAATGGGCCCAATGCTATCAGAGGGTCTCAGGAGGAGGGAAAAGGATGAAGAGGACCCCTGCCCTATTTCTGGGTAAATACGGTAGCCAATATGTTGAAAAGGGCAGTTCATTTTCTTCCTCCCCCATCCCCACTCTGCCGTGGCTTTGCCCCCACAGGAAATCCAGACTCTCACGCTCTTTCCTGCGACCTAAGACCCAGGCTCTCCAACACCCCTTCTTCAGGGGTCCCTGATGGACGTTCTTCAAATCAGTGATTCCTTCCGGAGGAGTCCCTCAGGACTGTGGTCCACTCTGAGCCCCTCATCTCTCAGCTGCCGTGGTCTGAATGTCTGAGTGGCCCTTCCTGGCCCCCCACCAGATTCATAGGTTGAAAATCAGATGCTCAAGGTGATGGCGTTAGACTCTGGGAGGTGCCTGGGCCGTGAGGGTGCAGCCCCCAGGAAGGGATTGAAAGTGTTTGTCGTTCAGTCATGTCTGACTCTTTGTGACCTCATGGACTGTAGCCCACCAGGCTCCTCTGTCCACGGGAGTCTCCAGGCAAGAATACTGGAGTGGGCAGCCATTCCCTTCTCTAGAGGATCTTCCCAACCCAGGGATCAAACCCAGGTCTCCCACATGACAGGCAGACTCTTTACCATCTGAGCCACCAGGGACGTGCTAAGGGGGTTAGACAAGGGTCCTTATAAAAGAGACTCCAGGGGGCTCCCCACCCCTCCCACCAGTGGGGGCCCTGGCGGAAGTCAGAGATCTGTAACCCAGAGAGACCCTCACCAGACTGCAACCGTGCTGAGACCCTGCCCTCGAATTTCCAGCCCAGAACCGTGAGGAATAAATCTCTGCTGTTCATAAGCCTCTGCGGTAGGAGCTCCAGCGTACTGATGCCAACACTTAGGGGCTTGTGTGGGATGAAGCCTAAGGGCTCTTCCAGCCTGACCTCCTTGTTAGCAAGCCCAGTAGTTTTAAAGGGGACAGACAGCCCATGCCGGAGGCTGCCAGACACATGCACACCAGCTCAGGGTCCCCGAGTCCTGGCTTCCTCCCAGGGACCTCACTGCTCCCTGCGGAGGCCACCCCTACCTCCTGGGGCACTTGGAACACTCCCTGGCCCTGGGACCTCTTGAAGGACCCTCGTGGCCTTGGATTCGGGAACCTCAGATTTGTCTCCCCTCTCTGGGACATCTTACCATCTACATTTGGCTGGAGACAGGGAGAACCGTCTCTACAGGCTTGAGCCTGAGTAGAAGGGAAGGGAGAAAAAAATGTGTCTCACTCGATCTGCAGGGTCATCTCTTCCAAGAGCGGTCTGCCTGACGCTCCCCTCTGGCTTTCCTCTGGGAAGAGGAGCCGCAGATGCAGACATGTTGGACCTAAAGACGGATATATGCCTATGGCTCCCCAGACGGTGCTAGTGGTAAAGAACCCACCTGGAAATGCAGGAGACGCAGGCAACTTGGGTTCAATCCTTGGGTCGAAAGATCCCCTGGAGGAGAAAATAACAGCCCACTCCACTATTCTCGCCTGGGAAATCCCGTGGACAGAGGAGCTGGGCAGGCTACAGTCCACGGGGCCACAAGAGTCAAACATGACCAAACACATGTATATGCACGCACTCACACACACACACTCAAATCACTTATTTGCATACTAGAAACCAATATAACATTGCAAATTTTACTTCAGTAGGAAAATGTAATATGGAGGGGAGCATCTCAAAGCTTCTGGGGTCATCCCTCTGAAGCACAACATTTTGCGTGGGGAGGGAGGGACCATCACATGGATGAAAGTAACTGCTCATGGTCCTGAACCTTCTTCCCTCCGGGCGACTCCAGGGCTGGCTCTGATGAAACCTGGCTTCTGAAGGCTTCTGTAGACTCTGTCAGGGGTTCCCAACGACAGAGGGAAGAGGAACCACAAGAGGATGAAGGGACGAGGGAATGAGGACTAGCCAAGCCCATGGGGGAGGCAGAGCCCCGAGGGGCTGCAGGGAGAGGGAAATTAGGAGAGAACTTGCACCACTGTTATAGAAGAATTTAGTCACCAAGAAACAATCACCTTGGACCATGATCAAAACTTCAAAGGACCAAAGGGGTATGAGAGATTGCTTTGTGAGGTGGCTGAGATGAAATAAGTGCCCATGTGAATAGAGGCGCTTGCTCTGCAGTCAGAGTCGCCAAGCGATAACAAAAATGCTCTTTTTTAACGTTCAGTCGGTCAGTCGTGTGTCCCACTCTTTGCAAACCCATGGAGGGTAGACCACCAGGGTTCTCTGTCCTTGGGATTTCCCAGCAAGAATACTGAAGTGGTTGCCGTTTCCTACCCCAGGGGGTCTTTCCAACCCAGGGCTTGAGCCTGTGTCTTTTGCATCTCCTGCATTAGCAGGCAGATTCTTCACCACCGTACCACCCAGATGTCTGTAACTACTTAATTCATTATTGCCAAAACTTGTCCTTCAGTAGGTGAGTGGATAAATAAACTGTAGCACTTTTTTAACAGTGGGAAAAATCTGCCCGTTTAATGCAGGTGGAAGTGTCTTTCCTTATCGTAAAAACTAAGCAATATTTTTTCCATGCTTTGAGGAACTGAGGAAGCTCAGTCCCACCTCCTCTCAGGGGCTTCAGGCCAGCAGGCACTCGGGCCGCTGGCCCACAACTTCTCGGGGGGATGTTCAGGCTTCTGTGAACCTGTTTCTCAGACGTGGGACGGAATCTCTGGTCTTTCTGTTCTCATCTGTGTCTTCCCAGGCAAATACCGCTTCAAGTATCAAAGCAGTTATACTTTAGTTCACACTGTGAGTTCTTCTAGAATACCTCTGTCAAATAGAAAAACATATTTTCATTTTTCCAAATCACTAGAGAAACAAATAAGTTGAAAAAGTCCCTTTTAAACTCATAATTAGAAGTACTCTGTGGGGTGTCTGCAACTTCAAAAAGAAATGTTACTTTTTTTTTAAGTATTGAATTTGTTACAATATTGCTTCTGTTTTATGTTTTGGTTTTTTGGCCCTGAGGCGTGTGGGATCTTACCTCCCTGTTCAGTTCAGTTCAGTTCAGTCGCTCAGTCGTGTCTGACTCTTTTCGATCCCATGAATCGCAGCACGCCAGGCCTCCCTGTCCATCACCAACTCCTGGAGTTCACCCAAACTCATGTCCATCCAGTCGGTGATGCCATCCAGCCATCTCATCCTCTGTCGTCCCTTTCTCCTCCTGCCCCCAATCCCTCCCAGCATCAGAGTCTTTTCCAATGAGTCAGCTCTTCGCATGAGGTGGTACTGGAGTTTCAGCTTTAGCATCAGTCCTTCCAAAGAACACCCAGGACTGATCTCCTTCAAAATGGACTGGTTGGATCTCCTTGCAGTCCAAGGGACTCTCTAGAGTCTTCTCCAACACCACAGTTCAAAAGCATCACTTCTTCGGCTCTCAGCTTTCTTCATAGTCCAACTCTCACATCCATACATGCCCACTGGAAAAACCATCGCCTTGACTAGATGGACCTTTGTTGGCAAAGTAGTATCTCTGCTTTTGAATATGCTATCTAACCAGGGATCAAACCTGTAACCCCTGCAGGAGGGCAGCCTCTTCGCCCTTGCAGGAAGGCAGCATCTTCACCCCTGCAGAAAGGCACTGTCTTCACCCCTGCAGGAAGGCAGCATCTTCACTCCTGCAGGAAGGCATTGTCTTCACCCCTGGGCCACCAGCGACGTCCTCAAATGTTACTCTTATATTCTACTGTCTTTGACTGTGGTTCTCAGCCCAGGGGCAGGATTAGGGGAGGTCAGTAAACCCTTTCAGAGTCCCCCTTTCCAGAGATGCTTCTCCCTTGGGATAGGGGGGTGGGCATTGTAGTGAGCCTCACACTGAACATTCTCCAGGCTCTTTGTCCATCTCCAGTAAAACTTTGCCAGTCAATCACAGCTGATGGATATCTTGAGAATGATGTTTTAAATGGCCTAAATAACTTAGCGTTGAATTCTTTTAAGAGGCGAGTTGAGTCTTCAGTGGAGATGTCTTTCCTATTTTCCATTTCCTGTGCTTCAAAATCTATCCTGGAATTGGAGCAGAAGAAATATGGAGGAAAGACAAAGCAATGAACTTCTCCAGGTTTGGAAAGAATGGGGCGGGTGGCAGAGAGAAGTCTGGCTGCAGGCAGGAAATGCAGAAGATGGCTGTCTGAAAGAGGGCCGGCTGGTCTATTCCTATGAAGAACCACACTCACCACTTGAAAGCCTCGTGTTTCTTAAGAAGCACAGTGTCACAGGCTAACTGGCTTAGGAGCAGACCTGAACGTCGAAGAGCAATGAATGAGCTTATTTCTTATCACAGAAATAAAAGAGACAGCTGCTCGGACTGTCTGGATGTACTTTGCACAGAAGAAAATTTGGCTTTAACTTCTAACCTGGCTTTGGATAAAAGATGTGCATTTGGCAAAATGAAAGAAATGTGAAGAGTACGCAGTTTTGAAAACAGGGAATGGTAATGTCAAGTTTATGGCAAGGCGGTAAAAGTAAATTCTTGGTTGTTTAGTGTCAGTAAGTAACTCTGACAGATACCTTCCTGTAGTGGTCGAGCACTCTAATATGAGTTGGGAAATAAAGCTTTGCTGATGTGTTGGGAGAATACTATAGCTTTATAGCGAAAAGTAGTTAAATCCCACTTAACAAGGGATTCTCCTAAAATTATCATGTCTGATGGGCTTTTTCACCCAATGTCTTTCCCAAGCCAAGCCACCGCTCTAAACTCAGCCTGTTAAAATGCAACAGTATACAACGACTACATTACTGCTCGAGTTTAGTTTTTCTATTTTTTGCTTTAGTTTCTTATTTTGTGGGCAAAATTCCTAATGTCCTTGAGTGGCACAAAGTAAACAGTGAGATTTCCCTCTTTCTGTAACCCCTGGGGACATTCCCGGTGCGCAAGAATCCTTACTCAGAGGTCGTTATACGATGAGCTCTCTTCTGTAATCTGCTTTCTTTCTTCGCTTAATATCACTTACACTTTTCTCCATGTCTCGTTTTTCCAAAGGACTGAAAGGTACTCTTCGGGAGGATATTCTGTAATAAATCTAACAGGCACATCTCCGTGAGCACTTAGCCTGTTTCGGATGGCTTCCCTAGTTTCGAAGCATGCGGCAGGAGTATCGCAGAGCGTGAACGCACAGACTCACGTAGTTGTTTGTGTAGCGGATGTAGTTTTGGAAGTAGAATTGCTAGGGCAAAGGGGACGTGCGTTTTCAACAGTTCATCACCCACCGCTGTAAACTGACCTCCAAAGAGAGTGCAGCCAGCTTTTCCAAAGCATGAGAGTGTTTGCTTATTTCTGGCTTTACTGAACACTTGGTTTATCAGACTATTTATTTTTTCACTCTGGTGGATAAAAACCTACCTCTCATTGCAGCTTAAAGTTCCTTTATGATATTGAATACCTGTTCACATTTTATTGTCGTCTATATTTTTAACTTAAGTTTTCTCTCTGTGTTTTGTGAGAAGTGCTTGTGTAGAAGGGAATTAAATCTTGGTATGTTTTCTATTTTGAAATACTTTTTTTCCAAAATGGTATTTTGAATTTGTTTATGGGATTTTTAAACATGCATTATTTTAAATGTGTGTTTCTTTTGGTGTTTGTGTAATCATGTAATGTATTAATCTTTTCTTTCCTGACCTGTGGGAGATACTGCGTTTTTAAAGCTGGTTTAATTCTGTTCTCCCACCTTTTTTCCCTCCTGCTATATTGGTCATATTTTGTTACTTGCATAAAAGACTCCCTACAACCATATTGCTCATTTTTTTCTTTTACTCTTTCTTCCCCCAAGGACAGTTTAAGGAGTATAATTGCTCCATTGCGGGCAGTGGGGTGCAGTTCACACGGGCTTTCCATTTGCTAAGCATGTCATTATCCTGATGGGATTCTCAAATTAATATGAGCACAGACCAGGGAGGCTGGGCAGCATATTTAGAAGCTGGAGGAGGGATGCATCGCAGGGACCCTGAGATCACTCAGTTTCGCGTTGGTTTCTTGTTTGCAGCTCACATATAGTTCCACATTCTCATGTTCTCCTTCCAGGTGAATAGTGATACTGTGTCAATCTTAAAAGTAACACTGTTGTTGTTGTTCAGTTGCTAAGTTGTGTCCAACTGTTTGCGACCTCATGGACAGTAGCCCGCCAGGCTCCTCTCTCCATGGAGTTCTCAGGCAAGAGTACTGGAGTGCATTGCCATCCCTTCTCCAGGGGATCTTCCCGACCCAGGGATCAAACTCGGGTCTCCTGCATTGCAGGCAAATTCTTTACCTTCTGAACCACTAGATGGCTGAAATTCTCCCTTCCTCCCTTGCTTTTTCAAGATGAATTTAGATACAGGGACAAGCTTGACACCAAATCAAGATAAGTGTAAGACGCTTTGGATAAAATGTTTTTATGGATAAAGTGATGAACGGCCCAGAACATGACTTTCCAGGCAGTAACTGAACCTATAAACACCAGACAGACCTGCATGTTGTCAATTTCAAAAGTGGAAGCTTTGTTTTAATTAGTTTCCCTGATGACTGGCAAGGTCAAGCACTGCTTTATATGTTAATGGCCTTTTGTATTTCTTGCTTGGAGACTTAAAGCCAGTCCCTTTAAAACTTGTTTCTGCAAACAGTTGCCTAGGCCTCTGCTGTGTGAGTGGGGTGCCTCTGTGGGCACAAGAAGGAAAGAGCTGGATGCTGGCTTCGAAGGCATGGTCCTTGCCACACGATTACATGTGTGTGATGTTGGGACCGTCTTCATGGTACATGGTGACCGTCGTGACGCACGCCGACCGTTCGTTCTCACAGGTTTGGTTGAGGAACAAAAGTGATGGCAGCTGGGAAGTGTTGTTGACCTTGTGAATCACGTATAGATGTTACACCGTAGAAAACCTGATCCATTTCCCCCTGTTGAGAATAATGATCACGTCAAACAGGCAGTAACCCTTGGGGACTCTTCTGTTCCCACAGATGTGGACTCCAAGCCTCTGCTTCTGCACCAGCCCCGATATTGGTCTCAACTTCCTTTTATCTCAAGGCAGGGTCTTAGGACTTTAGTCTGAATCCTAACGTTTTCTCTTGAGGAAGCTTGAGCTCTCCCCATGCCCAGGAGGAATTTTCCTGAATGGATTTTCTCTGAATTCCCAGTTTTAGCAAATGCCAGGGATTTTGTGAAAACTGGATTTTGCTTCCAGGTGTTTCCTGCCGGGGTGTTCCCAGGACTTGTTTGGTTCGCTGCCATCCCCTCTGCTACTTCTGTAGGCTGTAGGGTTACTGCGATGGTTAGTGAGAGGCCTCTGTGGGGCCGGGGAGCAGCGCCCGGTTCCCTGATCAAACACTCTCCTTGCTGTGAAGGAGTTTTGCAGATACGCATCTGTAGTCAAGTGACTTTGAGCAAAGGAGATCACCTCTGTAAGGCAGACGGGCCTCATCCCAGCGGTTAAGGACCTTCCACAGAAAACCAAGTTTTCCCCAGAAGAAGAAACTCTGCCCCTTTATGACTGCATTAAACTTGCTGTGAATTTCAGATTTGCCAGCCTCCCACAGTCACGTGAGCAAATCCCTCAAACTCTATCTTAATCTACCTAGTTACCATCTATCATCATTTATCTGTCTGTCATCTACCTACCTGCCTGTCATCTGTGTATCTGCCTCCGTCTTCTCTCGTCTTCTGCCTACTGTCTATTTATCTGGACTTCCATGGTGGCTCAGACAGTTAAAGGATCCACCTGCAAAGCACATGGAACCTGGACTTGATCCCTGGGTCAGGAAGATCCCCTGGAAAAGAGAATGGCAAAACCCACTCGAGTATTCTTGCCTGGAGAATCCCACAGACAGAGGAGCCCGTTGGGCCTCAGTTCCCTACTATCTACCTAGCTGCCCACCTATCAATCATCTTATCTATTGACCAGCCCCTGTTGGCCCTGTTTTCCTGGAGAAGCGGACTGACATGATCACAGGCAAGGATTAGCAGGTCTGGGCACCCGAAGTCCGACCTAGGCATGAGGATTTTGGTGCTGACTCTAGAACGTACCTTGAACACTTTACAGGTGGCACCAGTGGTAGAGAACTCGCTCACTAATGCAGGAGACGTTAGAGATGAGGGTTCGATCCCTAGGTAGGGAAGATGTTCTTGCCTGGGAAACCCCATGGACCAAGGAGCCTGGTGGGCTACAGTCCATGGGGTCGCAGAGGCAGACGTGACTGAAATGACTTAGCATGCACACACATACCTGGCAGTTTTTGCTCACATCCTCACAATTGACTAGTACACGTTGGCACGTGCTAACCCAATGGACACCGGGAAAACAGCACAACAGGCTGAGATGTGGAGTTGCCCTGTCTTCAGAGCCTTGCAAATCATGCTTTGAGTGGAATTTAATGTCCAGGTAGTTAACTGACTAGCCCGACTACTCCCCGAATAGAATCAGAGTTTCAGAATGAGCCAGGTAAATAAAGCTGTTTATCTGAAGGCGCTCTGTGTTCAAGCTCCTTTAAACTTTATAAAATGTAGTAAATACTTGCACTTGACTTTGTAATGCTTGATGAGGGAAGAGTTTGAAGTGAAATTCTGTCACCGTTTATGCAATATTTGATTTAAATCCAATTCCTAGAAACCTCAGATGAATGTGGTTCGTGTATCAAAGTACTGAGTTTAATTTATTGTGGCTTTAAATACGCAGCTAGCTTACATGTGAATGAATACATATACCGAGAAAAATCTGTTCCCTTAAGAGCAGTCAAGGGACACCATTTATCAAATTTCTTGGTATGTGGAATATTAATAGCTCCAAAGTGCCAGTGTGAAATTATTTGACTTGAACTCACAAAACCGGAG
This sequence comes from Ovis canadensis, assembly GCF_042477335.2. Lineage (NCBI taxonomy): Eukaryota > Metazoa > Chordata > Mammalia > Artiodactyla > Bovidae > Ovis > Ovis canadensis. Next base: position 98,246,874 of record NC_091254.1, on the reverse strand, counting down.
TATCTTGCTATTTTTAAACAAGGTTCTAACATCTTTTCATCTTGAATACCAGAAGTTCTCAGACTCTAGCTGTTCATTTTTCCTTCCTCGTTTCTGTTTTTTCTCTTTTAAACAAGCTGTTTTTCTTAACATGACAGGGTGCTTAGAAAACTAATTTCTCTTTATCTGTGTATAACGACAAAAGAAAGTGGATAACTATTAAGAGAACATTTTGGGGTTTAAACTGCCATTGGGGAAGCAATAAATTGCTAGGTATTTGTGTTTTATTTTGTTCAACATCAAAATGCATTTGCAACAATGAATCATAGGTGAACACATTTGGATCAGGGAAATACGGGAGGGGTGTTTCCTAGAAGTTAGGTTTGCTTGGAGCTGTATGTCTGTTGGCGGGAGGCTCCCTGCCACGTGCCACGTGAAGCTTGGGTCTTGGCAAGGACCCTGGTCATGCGGGCGCTGGCCTTGTTGGTGTCCCACTTTGCTCCCCACTGCTTCGGTCTGTTGAAAGATGTGTTAAGTGTCCTTAGAGGGAGGCTGACGTTCATTCCAACACAGATCATTTTCTTTTAGTGTGGTGAGTTACATTTTAATGTTGGCAAGTTTCCAGTTTGGAATTTTGATATTTGGTGCTGGGTTTTTAAAATTTTCTCTCTCCATTTACTTATTATCTGTCCTTTTTTTGGGTAAAAGGATATGAAGTGAGTAGGTTTCCACGACAAAGAAGGGCTTGTCCCTTTCTCAATGTCATCACCTGAAGGCCAACCACTGGCTTTAAAAAGCAAGCTGTCCACGGTCCATGAAGTCATTCAGATTCTCCTTTATTCTCACTTCACTTTGCAGGAGACTGTCATCAGTGATTTCGAAATCTCATTTTAGGAGTTTTGCCTTTCAGATCCTAAATCTGCATGATCTTGTCCTGGCGAGTTTTAGTTTCGGGGTAGATTTACCGCAGAGACACACTTCTGCAGGGGGACTTCACAATTGGCAATGAATGAGCAATGGAAAAAAGCGGCAGGCTGATGGTTTTTCTCTTTCTTTTCTCTAATTTTTAGTGAGGGAAGTAATTAATGCCCTCCATCAATCCTGTCCCTCGCCCCTCTCCCCTCCCCCACTCCCCTCCCCTTGCGACCTGAGTGTGTGATGGGTTTGATTTCCGCACAAAGGAAGATTTATTGCTTTCAAGTCTTTGTGATTTGGTCGCCTGTAATCTTACTCGGGACGCCAGGCAGGGCATCCTGTCCTGAAAAGCACTGTGTCTGTGGCGGAGGAACAAAGTAGCCGCCATCACCCTCTTACATCTATGTCCCTGAGTTAAAAGTTGGGCATCTGTGATAAAAGAAGAGCAAGCACTCAGGACAGGAGACACTGAACCCCGAGAACGTAGGAAACACAGATGAAGCGGCTCATGTCTTTCGTATCTCCTCCATGAACCCTCTGGTGCCACAACTGGAAATGCTTACCAAGTGGACACACGCCTCCATACACGGAGAGTCCCAATTTTCATTGCTTTCCGACTTCCTTAGATGTTGGACCCAACAGCGTTGTTGTCACCTTGAACTGCCTTTTTCGATTCTTGATTAAAAGATATATACGGGAGATTGGAGGTTATTCAGCCACTTTTCTGAAGATGGGTCTCCTGGCGGGTCTCACACCTGTGTCTCCGAGGCCTGCTGAGTAAGCTTGAGGTTGGCCAGAGCCCCAGTTTATATTAAAAGTTTTTCAAAGTCTTTGGTTTTCTGGCAACTTTGTTGATAACTTAACACAAACAGGCAAGTTGGTTTCCTCTTTGTGCTTGAGTGACGGTGGGCTCTGTGTGTGGATGGGATGTGGAGACACCCTCGTGCACGTGTGATAAATCAATCATACAGAACGAAGCAGACGCTCAGGTAAAGTCGGGGGAGTCTGTGTGACATCAGTGTTCCCGCTGCGATTTCACCACTGGATGAGGGGTACAGAGCCCTGTCCCCATGACTTCTAACCGCCATAAGCGAATCTACAGTCATTTCAATAAAAATTTTGATTAAAAAACCAAGTTAACCTCATCTCCTAAATACACGTTCCAAATCTCTAAATGTTATCACAGCAATGGGATCAGATGCAAAAGTGGAAATGGTGCCCTTGGTTATTTTAACTGTGGATAATGTTTTCCACACTGTTCCACCGATAGGCATAAAAATTGATTAACACACTCGGTTAGGCTGAAGGATGGCATCCTGTGGCCATCCTACGACAGACAAATGAAGAGACGTGAACGTTTAGAGCTGTGCCACCGAGGCCATTTCATTTTTTCTGACTATAAACACAAACACTGAGGCCGTTTCATTTTTCTCTATTTATAGAAAATTGGCAAAATAAAATAAGGCACAAAGAAGAAAAAAAATCTGTAACACCCAGGCTCAGATTTAACCATGGCTGACATTTTATTATAGTTCCACCAGACTTCTGAACTATTCAAATATATGTTTACATATAGCAAGTATTCTTCCATTTTCTAGGACACTCTTACAAATGACATTTCCAAGGCTATAAAAAGTACATTTGAAATATGCTCGTACAAATCTGATATTCTGCCCACGGACACCAATATGGCATCAAGTCAGGGTCCATGCTGGTCAGCCAGCATCTTTTTATGGCCATGCCCTGCTTGATGAGACCAGTTATGAAATATTCTGAAAACCACTTACAGATTGTAGTATTTGGTCAGCCATGTATTTGATGTTGGGTAGGCAAGTTGTTTCGGAGAAGGCAATGGCACCCCACTCCAGTACTCTTGCCTGGAAAATCCCATGGATGGAGGAGCCTAGTAGGCTGTAGTTCATGGGGTCGCTAAGAGTCTGACACGACTGAGCGACTTCACTTTGACTTTTCACTTTCATGCCTTGGAGAAGGAAATGGCAACCCACTCCGGTATTCTTGCCTGGAGAATCCCAGGGACAGGGGAGCCTGGTGGGCTGTCATCTATGGGGTCACACAGAGTCAGACACGACTAAAGCGACTTAGTAGGCAAGTTGTTTTGAATGTTTCATTATGATAAACCATGCCATGATGGAAATTTTTTTGCATAATTTCTCTTCTGAATTTGGGGTTCTTTAGGATAGATTCCCAGAAGTAGAATTAATATGTGAAACTATATGACGTTTTTAGGCTGTTAATATGTAAGTTGCATTCCAAGAGGGCATCAATCTTCAGATACTCACCACCGTACAGGTCCCCTACAGCAGGCAGCCTGTTGTGACTTTCCTGATGGTACAGATAAAAGTTGACATGTCACTTTCAACGTCCAGGGAAGGCAAACGTTTCCTTTATAAGTTTGTCAGCCACGTGAATTTCCTCTTTTGCGACTTGCTTGCTTGTGCACTTTGTGTTTTTGGGGACAGGGACCAAATTGTGCAACCGTAATGCGACTTGTCATTACTATGGAACTACGCAGGGTTTGCTTTGCTGAGCATTTTAGGACTTTGTAGTAGTTAAACACGTGAGATGTTCTGGGACATTCATTTCTTTTTTCATAATGCTTAATTTTTATCTTTATTACTATTTCCACTTTGAGATGAGAATCCAGTGCAAAGGGGGGTGAAGGATGGTTTGAAACCCGAAGCACTGGAGTGGACTGCAGGGGCAGGCCTCATCTCACACAGAAGGGAGGAGAAATACCAGAGAGAACAAAAGTTACCCTCTGCCTCCCTGAGGCTCCTTTTCCTACGTCTTGCTTAGCTCTAACCCCCTGGGGTCTCCAGGCTCTGCCTCCTCACTTCCTGTTTTGCAAATCTGTCCTTCAACACTGTTCATCTCTAAGACAGGGGATTTTAAAGCGTTACTCTTTTTTTAAAGGAAATTTTGTGTGTTGATATAGTTCAGATAAATTACAATTCAATAAATTTAGATTCAAATAAATCCTTCAGATAAATTGTAGAAACACTGTCAACTCTTAGGCAGCAGCCAGGAAACAAAGCAGATCTTGAGGTTGCCCTCTGTTCCCGGGTCAGCCGTCAAGTCCTGTCACTTTCCAAAACGACTTCTAAATATAACGACTGGAGTTAAGTGAGGAGCCGTGCCCTGGGGACGGAAGGATGTCTCTACCACGTGGAGGCTTCAACTCTGGACACATTAGTGCACTGTGGGTCATCAGATACCAGGAAAAAGAATCTTTTAAACCAAGTGTATCTATGCCCAAATCATGTCTCTATTTTTGGACCAAAAATAAATTAAACAAATGCTTAGTTCCAAGTAAATGGGGGCACTTGGAAAACAGGTTTTTTAACTCTGGGTTCGTAAAAGTTTGTGGTTCCCTCGTGATTGCATCACTCATCAGCTTCGAAAGCTGTCCCAACGTTTTCCGTGGCGCCTCCAGAAAGTACAATGGATGAACTTTCACCAGTTGGATGGAATTGCGGAAAATACATCATGTACGATTTCTAAGGAGATGATCATCCTTCACTTGGATTTTCCCCATGGAGTGAACTGATGGAAAGAACGATGTCCGTTGCCTCCTGGCTTCTTCCTAAACATCCTTCAGGTCTGCTGGGAGGCGTCGCTTCCTGTGCTGGGCCTTTCCCAGCCTCTGGGACGCCGGGTCTGGCTCCGCTGTGCCCTGGTCTCAGGGCTCGCTGGCTGCCTGCGTGACAGCCTGCAGGAGGCCGTGTAGTGAAGGTTTGGGGGTGTCTGTTGCTTTGCCTGCTGTGTCCCCACTGTCTCCAGGGCTGTGTCATCTTCCCTCCTCATCCCTGGATCTCTGAGTGGTGCTGGCATTCACGGAGCGCAGGAAAAACATTTCACCAATGGATCACTGAGTGAACAGAGAGTCCTCCTAACCCTCTAGAGTGGTATGTCGCTGCCAAGACCCACCCCCCACCACCAGTCACAACCCTACCCAGCCTGGCGGGAGAGCAGCTCCCAAGACCAGGCCTTCCCAGTGGTGGACACAGCTCACCCAGCGATGCTGCCCTCCTTGCCTGCTTTCTCACCCAGAACAGGTCCCGCTTCCTCTGGGGAAACCCACTTATTGACCTTAGATGCCGGCCTCCACCCATGGAAGACTTCCCTGGTGGCTCAGATGGTAAAGCGTCTGCCTAGAATGCGGGAGACCTGGGTTTGATTCCTGAGTTGGGAAGCTCCCCTGGAGAAGGACATGGCAACCCACTCCAGTACTCTTGCTTGGAAAATCCCATGGACGCAGGATCCTGGTGGGCTACAGTCTGCTGCTGCTGCTACTAAGTCTCTCCAGTCGTGTCTGACTCTGTGCGACCCCATAGACGGCAGCCCACCAGGTTCCCCTGTCCCTGGGATTCTCCAGGCAAGAACACTGGAGTGGGTTGTCATTTCCTTCTCCAATGCATGAAAATGAAAAGTGAAAGTGAAGTTGCTCAGTCGTGTCCGACTCTTCGCGACCCCATGGTCTGCAGCCCACCAGGCTCCTCCATCCATGGGATTTTCCAGGCAAGAGTACTGGAGTGGGGTGCCATTGCCTTCTCCGGGGCTACAGTCCATGGGGTCTTGAAGAGTTGGACATGACTGAGCGACTTCACTTTCACTTTTCACTTTCACCTTCCACCCATGGATGTTTTTATTTGAAAAATTGTATTTTGGGTAGGGAAATACGTTCCTCTTTTATCTGGAAGGACAGATCCTGGAGTGTGTCACCAGCAGGGCTGGGTGGGAAGAGCTTGGTCCCTCTGTCTCTCTGGATGCTGCGTTTCTGTCCTGGAGGATGTGTCAAGCGCTCTCACTAACATCAGCATCCTTATTGTTCCAGAAGACCAACCCCTGGTGCAAAGAGATCTGCGCTTGTTGTAGCCACAACATACTCATTCTTCCTTTTGAAATCTGTTTGTGCAGATGCTTGCAGCGTCTCTGTGGTGATCAAGCGAGATTTCCAATGGTGAATTTTCAAGTCGATGATATAAATGTATAATTAGTTAATTTTCTTCATTGTTCAAGCTATATTCTTTCCAAGTCCTCAGTAGCTAGCAAGGTTTTCTTGTCATTTCCGAGTGATATTGAGCCGCTATCTTTTGTATGGTTTTTCCAGGGGTCATGTATGGATGTGAGAGTTGTACCATAAAGAAGGCTGAGCACCAAAGAATTGATGCTTTCAAGTTGTGGTATTGGAGAAGACTCTTAAGAATCCCTTGGACAGCAAGGAGATCAAACCAGTCCATCCTAAAGGAAATCAACCCTGAATATTCATTGGAAGGACTGATGCTGAAGCCGAGGCTCCAATACTTTGGCCACCTGATGTGAAGAGCTGACTCATTGGAAAAGACCTTGATGCTGGGAAAGACTGAGGTCAGGAGGAGAAGGGACAGCAGAGGATGGCATCACCGACTTGATGGACATGAGTTTGAGCAAGCTTCCAGAGACAGCGATGGACTGGGAAACCTGGGGTGCTGCATGAAGTCCACGGGGTCACAAAGAGCCGGACATTACTTAGCAATCAAATAACAACTATATTCTGCATAAAGAGGCACACAGGTGACTTCTTTCTGATGCTGTGAAGGACTGCTGGAATCAACATCTGCAGAAACCCACTTAGCTTATGAAGCGGAGGTGAAGTTTTCTTTTCATCATTTGGAAACCAGGTAAACTGCAAAAATGAAGCTGATAGTTCTGTCTGGACAATATCACAAGGTATTAGATCCACTGGTTTTGCCTTAGAGGTAGGGTGGGGCTACAGAGTCTTACAGCACAAGACACTTTTTATGACTGTTAATAATTATCATCATTATAATTTGTCATCAGCATCCCAGTTGTCTTTGCCTTTTGAATAAACCTATTCCAGGCAGACAAGGAGTTGTTGGAATATGCAGATGGGTGTCATACTCCCGAGATGAAAAGCTGCAGAGACATTTCTGGGTTCTTTCTGCCTTCCTGTGGATTTTGGTTTCCATCTGGTCTAACTTGGCTTCAGCCTGAGTAACTTCTTTCTCGAGCAAATATGATGCTGATGAATTCTCCCAGCTTTTGTTTGCTTGAAAACGTCTTACTTTTGAAAAGCATTTTATTTTTAAAAGATATTTTCCTTGCTGTAGAATTCCGGGTTGACACTTCCTTTCTTCCGTCCTTTATATTGTCATTCTATTGATTTCTGGGCTTTGTTCAGTTTTTCCTGATGAGAAACCTGTTGTCAATACATCACTGTGTCCCTGCAGGCGACGTGTCTCTCCTCCCTGGCTGACTTTCAGATTGTCATCTGGGACGTCCCTGGTGGTCCAGCGATTAGCCTCCAAGCTTCCAATGAGAAGGGCATGGGTTTGATCCCTGATCAGGGAACTAAGATCCAATATGCTTCATGTGCTGCCAAGGGAATATATTTTAAAATAAAAAAATAAAATAAGAGTGTTTTTCTAATCTTCAACCCTGTGGTGGTTATGTACCCAGGTGTGATTTTTTTTTTAATGTTTCTACCCCAACCTCCCTCTCTTCTCCTTCTTGATTGTAGTTTCATGTATGTTACAATGTGTGATAGTCTCAGGGGCCACTAAGACTCCATTAGGTCTTATTTCCCCTTATTTCAGCAGGCTTAAAACAAATTTTTTTTTCAAGTTTATTTCTCTTCTGCCGTATGTGCTCTGCTGTTTAGCCCGTCAGTGGATTTTCCATTTCAAATACTGTGCTTTTCAGCTCTGGAATTTGCACCTTCACAGGTTTCTCTGATGAGTCTCCTGTGCTCACTCATAACCATATTCTTCTTTAAGGTTTTGAACGTCCTCATTCCATGTGTGCTAGAGCCCTTCTTTCTGCACCATCTCAGGGGTCTGTTTACACTGACTTGGTTTCCTCTTTATCAAGTTGGATGTGCTACTTCTTTTCAGATCTAGAAGCTCTGAATTGGATGACAGAAGCTGTGGCTAGTCCCTTGCAGGGAATCTGATGGTGTTTTTCATTTACACTATTTTTATTTAATTCTGGTGCTCACCCTCTCATGAGGTGAGGTTGCTCACCTCACCAGTGAGCAGTTTGAAGTAAAATAAAGTGTTCCAGTTTGAAGTAAAAGAGTTAGGTGCTCAGTCATGTCTGACTTTGCGACCCCGTGGACTGTAGCGCAGCAGGCTAGAATTCTCGGGGGGCGGGGGGGAGGGGTGGAAGGTGCCACTCCCAGGAAGGACTCGGAAGGACTCGTGCTATTACAGGGTCAGCTACACTGGAAGAGACCTGAAGCTGGGAAAGACAGAGGGCAGGAAGGGAGGAGGGCAACAGAGGGTGAGATGGCCGGATGGCACCACCGACTCAAGGGACATGAGTTTGAGCAAGCTCTGGGAGCTGGAGCTGGACAGAGAGGCCTGGCGCGCCGCGGTCCACCGGGTGCAAAGGGCCGGACACGACTGAGCTACTGAACAGCAGCGGCAGCAGCACGTTTGCCCACTAGAGCTGCCTCGTCCCGCCCTCCTTGGTTACGCCACCCGGGCCGAGCGCCTGCTTTCTCCGACCTGTTCAGGGGCCGCGCGCGGGCCGCGGGTCTCACCCTGCAGTTTCTGCAAACCGTGCGCCTCCAGCCGCTGCGTCTGCCTCCCCGCCTGCCCTATGAGGCCGCCAGCTCGAGGGCGCTCAGTAACCCCCAGGCCCTCGCTGAGGGGCGCGATCAGCTGCGGTGTTTACTTGTCTGAAAATGCACCAGGCTATGAACAGAAGCTGTCCCCAGTTTCCTGAGATCCTGGCCTGGTTCTCCCTTTATTTCCTTCCCCCGTTTGTCAGCTTTAATAAAGAGGAACGAGAGGAACGGGGGAAGCAAAGCCCACTCAGCGCGGTTTCAAATCCACAGCGAGCGCCCTCGCGGAGCTTCTCGCAGACTCTGCCGCTGGGCGCCTGGGCCGCGGGAGAGGAAGCTGACTGCAGAGGAGACACTCGGCTCCTCGAGGACCCCGGTGCGGGGCGGGGCCAGCGCGGCGTCGGCGGCCGGGGGTGCCCCCAGGCAGATCCTGTCGCCGGCACCCAGCGCGCCCAGGCGGCTCCGCGTCTGCTCCATCCTCGACGTCCGCCAGTCTTGGTGGAGGAGACCGTCTTCGTGTAGACTGGGATCCGGCAGCTGTAAACTCTGTGGGGTTTTCTGTCTCTTTTCTGCTCAGGTTTCTCTCTGAATGGACGCAGAATTCATTCCCAAAGGGGAGCGATGCACTGCGACCGCCCCCCACCCAACCCCTGCACAATGCCTGGGACCCTCGGCGTGGAGCAGAGTACTCGGTCCTGGCGATCACTGGCCTACACTTCCTGCAGCGCAGGCCCAGGGCCTGGGATGAGAGCTTGCCACCAGATATGTCCCTTTCCTGATGCAAAAGGGACGAGTACTTCACCCATGTTATACCTGGAGAAACTGAAGCAAAAGGGATTCAGTAACTAACCTAGCCTCACGCACTAGCTGCTGTTTTAGTCACTAAGTCATGTCGGATTCTTTGTGACCCTGTGAACTGTAGGCCACCAGGCTCCTCTGTCCATGGCATCTTCCCAGCAAGAATACTGGAGTGTGCAATCCAGTATTTCCTTCTCCAGGGGATCTTCCCAACCCAGGGATTGAACCCACCTCTCCTGCTGGGCAGGTGGCTTTTCTTTCTTTTTTTTTTTCCACCACTGAGCCACCTGGGAAGCCCCAGGCTCACACACTAGGAAATATCCTAGCCAGGTTTCCAGCTGACCTGCGTCATCTTCCACTTCTCACGGTCGGGGCTGACCGTCTCCAAAGGGACGCTGGGAGAAGCCAGGACTGAGAAGCCTGCCGTGAGTCGTGTGGACCTCAGCGGTTTCCGAAACGGGGAACAAAGCGGAAGCTTTGCTGCCTAGAGAGGAGCCAAGGGCCGCGGGTCCAGAGAGAGGACAGAGGCGCTGGTTCCGACGCCGTCTGTGGCTGCCCCGGAAGGACAGAGGCGCTGGTTCCGACGCCGTCTGTGGCTGCCCCGGAAGGACAGAGGCGCTGGTTCCGAGGTCATCTGTGGCTGCCCCGGAAGGACAGAGGCGCTGGTTCCGAGGCCGTCTGTGGCTGCCCCGGAAGCCCTTGCCTTCATGTTCCTCTCCGTCCGCCCAGCAGTTGGAGGGCAGCTGACGGGCGAGGAAAACGAGAAGAATAAAAGAACAAAGATCCGAGCCTGGTTTCCAGCTTCCCCTGTATGGAGTGGGCTTAAGGGCCGGTCTCCCGCTCTGCCTGGGACCCCGAGGCCCTGAGGCTTCAGCTCCTTCAGTCCTTCCCTCTGTTTACACCCCCACCTACACACGACGCCTCACCAGAGCCTCTGCCCCGTCTCAGGCTGCTGGATGGGAGCGAAAGGTAGATCCCCAGCGTTCTGGAACCTTCTTTCTTTGTCTGCCCCCTCCCCCGCCTGCCCCCAAGTGCCTGGACCAGCGGTGCTCTGGTCCCAGCTTCCTTCCAGCAGCTCCCGCTTCCGAAACCCAGGCCTGCGTGAAGGGGAGGGTCTCTGGGAGGTCCCCAGCCCACCTGGAGGCGCAGTTACCACCGACACCCTGAGACCCCGGGGAGGACCATACCCAGGACACGGAGGGGAGGGGAGACCCCTGAGACTTACGCCTGTGACAGAGACGGAGCAGCGCGAGGCCGCGTCCTGTCCAGGCTCCTCCCGCCGAGGCTCACCCCGCACGCAGCGCTCCGTCGGCCGGAGGAGCGCGTCAGGCGGAGGTGCCGCCGCGGGGCGCCGTTCAGGGCTGCGATCGCGCTTCTGTCTCCGCTACCTCCTGTTCTGCTCCGAGTTATGCAGTGGTTTTTCAGGCCCAGGTCCTCCTTCCCCGAGACATCCTTCCCCGAGACATCCTTCGACCTGTGACTGCAGAATTTTTAAATAATACAAATATCACGTCCCCTCTTCCACTTAAAATATCGCAGCGTATCGTCCTCGTCTCCAGAATGAAGTTCAGACTCCCCGCCAACTCTCTGGACTCGGGCTCCCTGGCCGGCTCTGTGTGTGTCAGTCGCTTAGTCATGTCTGACTTCTGCGACCCTGTGAATTGTGGCCCACCAGGCTCCTCTGCGCAAGGGATTCTCCAGGCAAGAATACTGGAGTGGGTTGCCATTTCCTTCTCCATGGGATCTTCCCCACCCAGGGACTGAACCCTGGTCTCCTGCGTTGCAGGCAGATTCTGTACCGACTGAGCCACTTGGGACTCTGGCCGGCTCAAGGCCCCGTTGTCCTAACGGGCATCGGATGCTCTTCCCAGCATTTTGTGTCCTTCCCTTTTACATTCAGGATGTGAAAGTCTGCTCGTCCTTGAAAACCCCCCTGAGCACCAGCTCCTCCAAGAAGGGTTTCCTTCCTTCCTCAGAGGGAGCTGACTGCTTTGGCTTTCGAGGCTGGAATTTGTCCTAGTCCTTCTCAGGGCATTTATTACACAACGTTGTAGTAATGTGTGTGCAACTCTGCTTCTGTTTACTGTAAACTCCTGAAGGTCAGAAGTCATCCATTTGTTCATATTTGTGTCCCTGGTGCCTGGCACCAGGGTGGAAACCTCTAGATTCTCCGTGGATTGTGTGCTGTGTCACTTGTGGCTTCCAGCGATGGGGCGGGGGAGCTGCTTTTGGGGGTGGAAGGCAGGACCTTTCTTCCCAGAGCCGGACAAAAAGAAGGGATGAGAGGGAAGGGCCTGTCTTTCTCATTCCAAGACTTCTTTCTAAAAGAAAAAAAAATTTTTGACAGCAAAGTCATCAAGAAAGAATTATGTTTAAAAATCTCTGGGTTCTAGTGTGAGACTGGAGTGGCCATCAGGAAGAAAAACTGTCCTAGGAAAGCAGAAAATAGCAAGAGCTGTCAGACACTGGACCTCAGGTGTATGCCCACTCGACGAGCTTACAGACGCCATCCCACTCAGTGGCTGCTCCATAAAGACAGTTATTCCTTCTCACCATCATTATCATCATAAATAAGGGCATTAATTGCCTGAATTGCTTGATCACCAGCATAGGTGCCATATTCATTAAATTCTCTAAAGGCATGTTGATGTTGGGCAGAAACCAATGCAATACTGTAAAGCAATTATCCTTCAGTCAAAAAAAAAAATTCTCTCAAAGCAGAAATAAAAATATGATGCAAAGAAAGTTCCCAGATGAATGCTCAGAGAAAAGGCCTTTAGTCTGCCGCATGCAAAGCTTCTTGGACAAATGCAGAAGAGAAGGACACGGTGTGTCATTTGAGGGGAAACTGAGAGATGAGTGCGTTCATGTGACTCGAACAAATGATTGGGATTCACATGGCGAGCAGATACAGTAGTGCAGGGCCTAAGATGCCAAGCTCAGGCTTCAATCCTGCCCTGGTTCTATAACTGTTCATCCCTGGTGATTTCGTGGTTGAGATTCGGCATTCTCAGTAGCTATGGGAGATGATGAAATCAAAGTCACATTAAAATGAACTGGTATCAGCCAGTGGGACACTGTGGGAACGAGGACTTTCTGGGGACAGGCGTAGTGATGGTGGGAGCCTGGCGTCAATTGGAGCAAGAGGGGGACAGTGAGACACGCCCCTGGTGTGGATCCCAGACCGTCTCCTCTCTTGCAGTGAGATTGGCTGGCACTCTTCAGCTCCCCCAGGCTTTGCTTTCTAACCTGTAACATGCTGCGCAAGATTGAGGGCAGGAGGAGAAGGGGCGACAGAGGAGGAGATGGTTGGATGGCATCAGCGACTCAGTGGATACGAATTTGAGCAAACTCTGAAAGATGGCGAACGTCGGGGAAGCCTGGCCTGCTGCAGTCCGTGGGGCTGCAAGAAGTCGGGCACAGCTGAGTGACTGGACAATAACAACATTAATGTGTTGGGAAGCAGCCTCAGAAACCCCCCTGAACCTTTCAGATTAGCAGTCTGTAGTTTTGTGGTTCCAGAGAGAAGTGTTGAGGACAAGGATGAAGGGAGACTCAGCGGGGACCTGGAGAGGCCGAGCCCCAGTGGATGAGGAGATGGAGGTGGTGTCTGTTGGGGACCCACATGCAGAGATGCTAAAGCGATGGCATTGTAGGAAATCAAACAAGCGGCTCTGAATGGCAGACGCTCGGCTTCCCTTCCAAAGGCTTCTTGGAGGTAGATCCTTAAGTGAACTTGGAAGGAAGGGAGGAGGAGGATTGGTTGGTGAAACGGTGAACAAACAAAGCAAACCAGACGGGCTTACATCTGCGCACAGGGAGCTCGCCCACTCCTGGGTATGCTTCGTCTGCCTCCAGGGGGCTGCCTCCAGTGAGGCGGGTGCTGTATTAGAGACGAGAAACGAATGAAAATGAGGAAGAGGGGGGCTGCTTCCGAAGCTTCAGCTGGGGGATTGCTGCAGTAACTCATGTGTGAGATGGCAAGAGAAGCGGGAGGCAGGACCAGATCTGAGAACCACAGGTGGTCACATCCAGGTTCAGGCGATGCCTGTTGGTGCTGTGTGTGGTCCATCCCTCTGCTGGGTGCTGAGCAGGCACGCAGTCCAAGCTGGAGATGTTGAGACATCACCGAGCTCTCAGCCCCTCCGCCGTACGTGAGAGTAGCCGCAGATGCTGAGAAAATGCCTTGAGGCCAGTGTGATGACCGCCATGTGGATGACGACGTGACATCGGCCCAGGAACCACCGTGAACAGTCGACAAAACCTCACCCGCTGATGCTCCCGCATCCTGGTGGGCCCTACCCCTCACTGATGGAATACCTGAGCAGTTGGGCATTGTGTTTTGTTGGGGCGTGTGTGTGTGTGTGCGTGCTAGGTTGCTTCAGTCGTGTCATACTCTGCGACCCTATGGACTGTAGCCTGCCAGGCTCTTTTGTCCATGGGATTCTCTAGGCAAGAATACTGGAGTAGGTTGCCGTGCACTCCTCTAGAGGATCTTCCCCACCCAGGGGCTGAACCTGTGTCTCTTAGGGTCTCCTTCATGGGCAGGCGGGTTCTTGACCACCAGTGCCACCTGAGAAGCCCTGTTTTGTTGGAGATGTTTGCCCAAATTGCCTTGCTTATGCACTGTTAATAAAAGTAAGAGAAATAATGTAATTTGCCTGAGTTGAGCTGTGTTATCTAGTCGCTCTCTACATCACAGAAATGACCCTCTGCACTTTCCCTAAAGTTTGCCTCAAGACCCCTTGGACATCGTGCACTCATTGGGAACCACAGCTACACCCCATCAAAGGGTCATCCCAGAAGCACCACTCAGCGAATTCTATGCACACCATGTGGGCGACACTCTGCCATGTAGAAGCAGAAAGAATTAGCCAACGGTGTTTCCACATTAACAAAGTCAGAATTATACTAGCAAGGAAGGAGGAAAAATAGATATTGGGTAGGTAGATAATAGTATCTTTGAAAAGAGTTACTGAAGATTGCATATAGACTTTTATATACACGTTATATAACATACACGGGCTTCCCTGGTGGCTCAGACGGTAAAGCATCTGCCTGCAAAGTGGGAGACCCAGGTTTGATACCTGGGTCGGGAAGATGCCCTGGAGAAGGAAATGGCAACCCACTCCAGTGTTCTTGTCTGGGAAATTCCATGGACAGAGGAGCCTGGTTGGCTACAGTCCAATAGGTGGCATGACTTAGTGCCCAATAGTAACAACATGCAATGATAAGTATGAGAGATATCATGCAGATGGATAGATAGGTACAATAGGAAGCAATCAAAAGACTCTAAAGTTAAGAGTCTGGCTAGAGAAATTGTAAAAATCCGTACAATATGGTATGATTTAATCATTACACACCAGGCAGGAGAAGCGTATTTCAGACTTGGCAAAACTTCATAAGGTATTGCAAAATGAAAAGTGAACTTGATTCCATACGTATGGAAAGAGATCATGCGGGGAGAGAAAAGCTAACGCGTGTGTGTGATCACAGAAAAATGCACAGGAAGACCCCCAGGATGCTGATGGCAACTATAATGGCTGCTGCTGCTGCTAAGTCGCTTCAGTCGTGTCCGACTCTGTGCGACCCCATAGATGGCAGCCCACCAGGCTCCCTCATCCCTGGGATTCTCCAGGCAAGAACACTGGAGTGGGTTGCCATTTCCTTCTCCAATGCATGAAAGTGAAAAGTGAAAGTGAAGTCTCAGTCGTGTCCGACTCTTAGCGACCCCATGGACTGCAGCCCACCAGGCTCCTCCATCCATGGGATTTTCCAGGCAAGAGTACTGAAGTGGGGCGCCATTGCCTTCTCCAATTATAATGGCAGGGAATGGAATTATGAGCATCGGAAGATTAGGGAAGTGTCTTTTGTGGTTTTATGGGGTTTCCAAGGTTTCTGCCTCAAACAGATACTACTTCTGCAATCTAAAAATAAAAAGAGATGAAAAAATAAAGAGGTGAGTTTACCTTTTCCTGACAGAGTCCCAGGGAAATGAGTCTCTTCATGGACTGGGGCCAACACAACAGAAACCTGGTTTCTGGGTTCGGAGAGTTTATATTCAAGGAGTTCGGGCTTATTTGTGGTAAACAAGCTCACGGCTTCCTGCCAGACGTTCTCAACCATCCATATTTGCTTTCCGGGCAGGTAAACAGATGAAAATTAATGTGCTCTGGTCTGTTTTCCATTTAGATTTACTCTCATAATTGTATTAATTTTTAAAGCACTTGTTTAAAATTCATGCTACGAACATATTGATCTTAAATTTCACTGTTCCCCCTGAAACGGTAGGCTCTTTTTTTGGGTAACTTTTCATTTGAAAACTTTTCCTTGGCAATTGTAATTAACACTGAGAAAAAGGGGAAAGCCTCCTTCCTAAAATGAGTGTGCTCTTGATTCCTTGCAGAGCGCACAGCACAGAGTGTGCTGGGAGGGGATCTATATTTGTGCTCCGTGGGCATCCACGTTTGGATGACGCACGTCCTAATAAGGGCATCCCAGAGCTTCGTGACCGGCAGGAGCCCTTCTGTTCCCGGCGTTTCAAGTGCTGCTGACGGCATGCTGAGAGGGACCCCTTCCCGCGGGGGTCTAATAGGGGCCACTAAGCCCGTGCTCGCTCACTGTCAGCTGCAAACAAACAGCCTTGTGAGCAAAGCAAGAGGTTCTGTTCTCTCCCCGAATGCTTGGGCCAGCTTCCCTGGAAACAGAGCAGCAGGTTGAAACCTCACCCTGGGGAACCCCAGGGCTCTGCTTCATTTGTTCCATGTGGAGTATTTCTACGTCCCGGGTTAGGAGCCCTTTCTAGAAAAGTGCCCTTGAACTATGCTGGGTCATCGTCATATTTATTTTATGTTTCAATGGCAGTGTCTGTCTTTTCATTGTCCTCCTGAGAAAATGACCAGATGACACACAGGAAGACCCCAAATGAGACAACCCTTTATATCCAAGCAGCCTTTAAAAAGTTTTTTTTTAGTTGGCTAATTTTTAGTGGAGGGATTATTGCTTTACAATACTGTGTTGGTCTCTGCCATACCTCAACCTGAATCAGCCACAGGTATACGTATGTCCCCTCCCTCCCACCTCCCACCCCAGGCAGTCTTTTATTAGCTGAGACAGGCATGAAATAGAGGCAGAAAAATCTTATTTTGAGGAAGGCTGATATCGAACACTGGCTTTGGAGTTGAAGATGGATTCACTCATCAAATAAATGACTCTTCAGCAGCTGCAGTGGGCCAAGCACAGTCCTGGGAAAACCCATAAAAACACAAAAGACACTTCCCTAATCTTCCGATGCTCATAATTCCATTCCCTGCCATTATAATTGGAGAAGGCCATGGCACCCCACTCCAGTACTCTGCTGATGGTGGTTGGGTGTAAGAACCACATTTTATCTGTTCTCAATCCTTCTAGACTTCTCTCCTAAGAAAGCTGTGAAGCTCTGTGAGATCCTTGGTGGGGCACTGATGCTCACGCTTATCCCCTTTAATCCTCCATGAGAGCATGGCTGTGAGTGAGAACAGGGTTCCATTTTCCGAGAAGCTGCAGATTCTGCCCTGGAGGGTAGCTCCGGTGTGAAACCACACAGCCTGAACCTGTGATTCACACCACGTCTTGAGGCGTGAGCATTGCAAAGGGCAGACCTCAAAGGAGGGGGCACGACGCACGATGGTGCCCCGTGGCGGCCGCGCGCAAGGCTGGCTGCTGCGCCGTTGGGAATCACAAAACGCCGCGTCCCTGAGTTCATGACTGTCGTCTTCTTTTCAGCTCTGCTAAACATCCGAGGAGACGAGAAACAATCCTCTTACTTGAAAATGGCAATGACCGTGAGGATTAGGTTATATTTCAGTCCTTTTTAAAGGAGGGAGTAAGTACCCTTACTCAGCCCTACAGAAAGTTATTTATGGGAAATAAAAACCGCAAGAAGACACTTGGGGGAAAAGGGATAACACGTTCCGACCAGGGAAGGGAAGTTGTAACGAGATTAAGTTTCTTCCTTTTTGAAATTCTCTGTTGGACACAGATGGAATGCTTTATGTTGGAAATAAAACCACATTTAACCCCTCAAAGATTGTGTCCCCAGGCCATTGTTGAGGGGTCATATTTGTCTCGGATTCTACTGAAATGTGCTCATTTTGCACCACAAATACAAAATAGAGGGAGTGAATTTCACGGTCTCCAGTTGTGGGAATGGATTACTGTATGGAGAACTGGCTGAGGGGGTGGGGGGCGCTAGCGCTGAGCCAGCGTCCTCGGGCCGTGACCAGGAACCTGGGGGGAGGGCCCATGACAACTCACTCTTGACTCGCCCCATCTCTTCCACCCTAGGAGGGGGTTTAAACATTTCCCTTACACAGTCCGTGGGCTTCCCAGAGGCTGCTGTGTGTGTTAGCCGCTCAATCGTGTCCGACCCTTTGCGACCCCATGGACTGTAGCCTCCCAGGCTCCTCTGTCCATGGGATACTCCAGGAAAGAACACTGGAGAGGGTTGCCATGCCCTCCTCCGGGGGATCTTCCCGACCCAGGGACTGAGCCTCGATCTCTTGCACGGCAGGCGGATTCTTCACCATCTGAGCCACCGTGGGAGCCCCTTCGTTCATTTACAATGCTGTGTTTGTTTCAGGTGTACAGCAAAGTGGTCCTGTTATATATACACATACACCCATTCTTTGTCAGGGCTTTTCCCATGTAGGTTCTTATGGAGTATTGGATAGAGCCCCCTGTGCCATACGGCAGGCCCTTGTTGATTATCTTTTTTAGATAGAGCAGTGTGTATACGTCAGTCTCAACTTCCTAACTCATCCCTCCCCACACAAGCTTTCCCCTGTAATGGGAAGGTTTGCTTTCACAGCCTGTGAGTCTGTTTCTGTTTGTAAAAACGCTCATTTGTGTCGCTGCTTAAAGTTTCCATGCGTGAGTGATACCCTATGACATCTGTCTTTCTCTGATTCACTTCACTTGGTATGGTAACCTCCAGGTCCATCTATGTTGGTAAAAGTGGCATTATTTCATTGCTTGGTATAGCTGAGTAATATCCCATTGCATATGGGTAATATCTCACGGTATGTCTTTCTAAGTATAAAAGTGCTTTCATCTACTGACTGTGAGTCAAAGAAGAGTGAGCTTCTTTACAATCCACGGAAAACCGGTGCATATGTTACAAGCTAACGCTCCTGCGACCTTTTGATGTATTCTGACTCTTCTTCATGGCTTCCTTGGTGTTAACTCTCTTATTATCAGTCTTAGGGCAACGTCATGGCCTGTACATGTGTGTGGGTTTCCAGTCTTCACTGATCCAAAAAGATTGACCAAAACCACCTTTATACACACTGCCTCCAGATCACTTCCACCCCATATGATTTTTTTAAAGCTGGCATTGTAACACTTTTAATTGGCTCCAGCTTCTCGTTGCGGTGGCTTCTCTTGCTGTGGAGCTCGGGCTCCAGGGCTTGAGGGCTTCAGTAGCTGGCCCCCAGGCTCGAGAGCACAGGCCTGAGAATGGTGCCGTGTGCACTTGGCTGCTCCAAGGCATGTGTTGTCTTTTCGGATCAGGGATTGAACCGGTGTCTCCTTCACTGGCAGGCGGATTCTTTGCCACCGAACCACCAGGGAGGCCAGAGAATAAGCCATTTTGGATCAATTACATCTCCACTGATTTAAGCATGGGTGCTGGTGATGAGGAAGAAAGCCATTTAACCCTTGAAACCCCTTGCCAAACCCATCAGCACCAAGTGTTTCGAATCATGTCCTTTGTGAGCGGAAAGTGAGGAAGTCCCTATTTCTTTGTACTTGAAGAACTGGCCCCAGCTCTCCTTCCGACAGTCCTTTGTGGGGTCTCCAGCTAACTGGGGTCACGTGTCTTCTTACCAGCTGCTTGCTGGTTAAGTGATGTGGTGGTTGCTCTTGTGGAAAAGGTTCTTGAGTGATTTTAAAGGCACAGCCTTCCATTGGTGGTGGAAGTTTCACACACTTTCTTTTCACTTACAGACCCGCTCAGAGGCTCCTAAAAACGCCTCTGTGAGGATGGGCGTCCAGCTGCCTTACAGAGGGGTGTGGAGAGGTGTTCTCCATAGCAGTGATGTAAGCAGCAGTCCCCTCCTCACAACCGGACCTCTGTGGCCTCAGGTCAGGGGCTGAATGAACATGTCATCACGCTTCTTTTTGATGGATGAATTCAATACATCAGGGTAGTCTGAGCATTCTTAAGGGATAAGAATAAAACGGTTAGGAAAATTGGAAATAAATGACTACTTTTCAATGAATCAGCTCAGTTTAGTAGCTCAGTAGTGTCTGACTCTGCGACCACATGGACTGCAGGACGCCAGGCCTCCCTGTCCATCACCAACTCCTGGAGTTTACTCAAATTCATGTCCATTGCGTCAGTGATGCCATCCAACCATCTCATCCTCTGTCCCTCCTTCAATCTTTCTCAGCATCAGGGTCTTTTCAAATGAGTCAGCTCTTCGCATCAGGTGGCCAAAGTATTGGGGTTTCAGCTTCAGCATCTGTCCTTCCAATAAATATTCAGGATTGATTTCCTTTAGGATGGACTGGTTGGATCTCCTTGCAGTCCAAGGGACTCTCAAGAGTCTTCTCTAACACCACAGTTCAAAAGCATCAATTTTGAGCTCAGCTTTCTTTATAGTCCAACTCTCACATCCATACGTGACTACTGGAAAAACCATAGCTTTGACTAGGTGGACCTTTGTTGGCAAAGTAATGTCTGCTTTTTCTGGACATACCGGAAGTCATGTCAGGAAGGCTTGTCCGGTCCCTTAGTGAACCTGCCCCTCTTCTGACGGTGTGTTCTCTGCCAGATCAGTGCTGGTCCTTTGCTGAGCGGCTTACACCGACTCTGCTCTTAGTTTTCATGATTGAGGTGGGGCAAAGCCCTTTCCAGAACATAGAAATGAACAGACTGGCATTGCTATAAACATTAGGGATCCACTTCTTCACTGTCGCCTAAGTGGTGAGGACTGGTGACCATCGCCAGACAGGGTCCATCAACAAGGAGAGAAGATAGTAGTTGCAGATTCTATTAATATGACGCAGATCTTTGAGGGTCAAAAACCTCTTTCCAATATTCCTGCTTCCTAAAAAAAGTGAAAATTGCCCTGTGAGCATCTCTTAATGACATGACTGTTGCAGCTCTGCCCCAGTTATGTCCTTATAAGGCTGCCAAATTTATCCTTAGAATGTCCCAAGTTTGTATGATGATGTAGCGTCAAGATTGCAAAATATATTTAAAAAAAGAAAGCAGGTTTTCTCATTAGTAATTCGGAATTACTGAAATATGGAGCTCAGTCTTCATATTGACTGATAAAGCTCTACCACCTTTAAGAGCCCTCGATTTTATGCCCAGTCCCAAATATATTCATTCTTTTCTTTCTCCATTAAGGTGATGTGTCTACGGCTAATGACTTGTTCAAACAAGGTTACCAGGATGTGAAAAGAGTAAAGACCTCTGGCTGGAACCAGAGGCATATTCTCTTGGCCTTTAGGACAAATATTAGCCAAGCGGGAGAATGTGAGCTGCTGGCAGCAACAGAAATGAGTGATGGCCCAGGGCATCCATGGTAAGAATCGGCTTTACCCCCCTTAATCTCCAGCCCCAGCACTCTGAGTCATGTTCTAATTCCAGTGGTCCTCAGAGGCCACTCTGGGGCTGGGTTGACATCTAAATAATAAAGTGGAGATAAAAACACAATTACTTAACAGTGGAAATAACTGGCAAGTAGCTTTTTGATCTACGGCACTGAAGGAGAGACATCTGATGAGGCCGTGGAGAAATTCCCAATTAGACGACGTTGATGGATGGGCTGCATCAGGTGGAACCTATACCTTCTTGGGATTTCTAGAGCTTTATTTCCTTACTTGAGGGCTGGGATTAGTTACTTCTTCTATTATCAGGATTATAAGTGACTCTAAAAGCTGACTCATTGGAAAAGACCCTGATGCTGGGAAAGATTGAGGGCAGGAGGAGAAGGGGAGGACAGAGGATGAGGTGGGTGGATGGCATCACTGACGCAATGGACAGGAGTTTGAGCGAGCTCTGGGAGACGGTGAAGGGCAGGGAAGCCTGGCGTGCTGCAGGCCTCGGGGTCACAGAGGGTGGGACACGACTCACTGACCGAAGGACAGCAACAGCAAGTGGCTAAGTCCAGCGCTTGTTTTCTTACTAAGAAAGGTTCCTATCTGCTGTTTATAATGTTGAATGCAGACAAGCCTGGTTGATAATGGGGTTTTATGATGGACCATTAACTGAGTGTGCAAAAGATTCTGAAACCATTCCACCCCTCAGAGCATAGGCATGGAATGCATTTAAAAAATTCAAAATATTACCTGTATTTCAGGCATAAAGAGAAGCAACCAATCAGTCTTAAATTCCATGAGTAATGAGCCCTGGAATAAGAATATGCTTTTAAAACAGACTGCTTAGAAGAACAAAATGTTTCAGGATAATGTAACCCTGGTAATTTTTTTTCAGTGGAACTTTCCACCCACAACTTCTGAAAGGAAAAAATAATCTTGAGTCTGTGCAATCCAATGTACATTGACTTTTTCCCTAATAGTAGCTGGCATACTCACTGTTGAGCAGGGTGTCCTGGGACTTCTCACTGTGTCTTCATTATTCCTCTTTCATCCTGTGAAGTGGCATTTCTTATTAGTTATGAAGTGGAAAACGCAGGTATCAAAACTCACTATACTTGCTCATAAGAAGTAAGACTAAAAAGAAATTGAACTATTTTTTTTCCTATGTCTGAAAAGACAAGCAAAGATTTGCAAGAATATTTGAACTTTCCAGTCCTCTTCCATACCTAATTGGAATAATTTCATAATTAATTATTAATATAGTGGACTGACTGTGAATGTCATAAAAGTTGACGTCATCTGTTTTGAACTGGTTGAGTTTTTATTAAAAATTTAGAATAAAGAATTCATTAGAAGAGTTAGCGGCTGAGCTATATTATTTGGTCTGCTATTTGGAAGGGCCCACATGCCTGTACCACTCTAAAAATGCTTGCTGACAAAGGAAAGAAGGCATTGAGAACCACACTGGCGTGGCCCCACTGAGCTTCAAGTGCTTAAACTGTGGTGAAACCACCAAGAAGAGATCAGAAAAGGCATCACAGGCTTTCTTAGGACACTCTCTGTGGAGTTCCAAAATAACCATTCCTTTAAGCTTGTATCTTACAAAGTTGAATAGCTCATCCTGGGGTTGACAGGAGGCTCCTCTTCATGCCTGTCTTACTAACAGAAGAAAACGACAGAAAAGCAGCTGGTACGATACTAAGTGTTTGCCCGCTTCGTTTTTTTATAGGAAGTCAACACTCACGGCAAAATCAGATAATTGAATCGTTCAGGTATTTTGATGCCTATCACTCATCACTCTTTTTCTCCCAGGACTGCACGCAAGTCTTATTGGCAACACCAATCCAGATAATAATCCGATGAAAGGTAGTCCTGAAAATCAGCAGACTCTCACTCATTCACACTTCCAGGTACTTTTAAAGTAAAACATGGTGGGATCATCTTCAGATCGAGGTCTTTCCTCTTACTGTCCACACTGAGCAGAGTGCCTCACTTACCTGAACCTTAGTTGGTTCATCTGTATGACTGCCATAACTCTTCCTTAGTAGCGTAGCCTGAAGCACCTGGAGTCCCTGTAAGTTACTAGATACTCAACAAATTGGACTTGATATCATACCGGTCCAAACAGATGGAACAAATAGTTTTCTTCCCCAACTTTCATTGCCATCTTTACCCAGATTTATCCGCTGATTACTGAATTCTCTGTGTACTCTTTATCTAAACTCAGTAGCAAATTTTGGAAAATGTGTGAATAAAATCAAGTTTCTATGAAGGTCATGACAATGATTAATCTAATCATGTGGTCACATTCCCTTTGAGCTCCTTCCTATCTCTTCTCCTAAGCTCTTGTCTAAACCCCCAGGAGATATCCAACAGGCATTCCAACCACCCCTAATTTTCAAATAACTCTTGTTGTGTGAATCTCACACTCAAAGCAATCTCGTGTAAACCATTTGCTCTGTGACTTAATTCGATTCTGCTTGATGCAGCTGATGTGTGATCAGAGGTTTGGTGTAGTTAATAATGGTTATTTGGTCCATGTATGTTATTTTACAATCCAAGAGGCATTAATCATTATTCATGACTTGAAAGCAACATCATTGCCTGAATAAGAAGACCTTCAGCTGATTTGCGACCACAAGCACGGACCCCGTTTTGTGGAGTAGACACAGTCTAGACATTTTACTTTGCTTTGAGGTCCACTCAACCTCATATTCGTAGACCCACCAAGACATGGAACTGGGAGTCCTCAGTGTGTCGAGAAGACTGGGAGGCGGGGTTTCAGT
Source organism: Ovis canadensis (assembly GCF_042477335.2). Lineage (NCBI taxonomy): Eukaryota > Metazoa > Chordata > Mammalia > Artiodactyla > Bovidae > Ovis > Ovis canadensis. The sequence goes on along the minus strand of NC_091254.1, from coordinate 98,223,219 downwards.
GGAATTCCCACTCTGTCTTACCGAGACGAAACTGGAAAACGGATGGAGGGAGGCAGGAAGCAGACCGCATGGTGGGCGGCGTGGATCCGCGCCGCGGACAGGGCTCGAGTCTGCTCGTCCGGGCAGTGCGTGGGCCAGTCAGAGCCACGAGGACACGGATTTGCTCACAAACGAGGAAAGGCATGCCCTCCCCTTGGCTAGATCAGACATAATCCCTAACACGGAGTCATCCTGGCAGAGAGAAATTCTCCCCCAGGTGCTGCCAGCGTGGAGCCGTTGAGTCACCCCGTTATGGAGCGTGTCCAGGGTGATTAGAATAGAAATTATGGCTGGGGCTGGCAATGAGATTCTCATGTTTAGGGTCTATTAGTTGTTCCATGATACAGCCCAATTTGCCTCAGTCATTTCAACTGCCTTTTAACTAAAGCTTGGCAAAATTTTCCTGGTAGTAAAAACTTCTTCGTGTTTCACGGCGACTCCTGGTGCCATGGAGGCTGAATGGGAGAAAAGTCAGGAGGCGGTGCAGGGCGCAAGGCTCCTTTTGACATTTAAGTGATGGTGGCTGACAGCTTGCCCTGTACTCATCAGCGGGTCTCAAGAGAGTTTCGTGTGAGTGTGCAGTGTGTAAGGTTCATCTGCGTCATCAAGTAACTCAGTGGGCCAGCATGTAATCCTCCAACCCAAATCTCCAAGGATGCGCCCACATTCTCTCTAAGATATGGCACCTAATCGTACCCACAGATCAACGTGTAGGTCAGGCCAGCGTATTCGGCTGTAACATGCATCTGAATGGTTGGCTGGTTTATCGGGGCAGGACAGTGTTAGCCGCTCAGTTGTGTCCAGCTCTTTGTGACCCCATGGACTCCTCTGCCCATGGAATTCTCCAGGCAAGAATGCAGGACTGGGTAGCCATTTCCTTCTCCAGGGGATCTTCCCAACCCAGGGACTGAATCTGGGTCTCCCACATGGCAGGTGGATTCTTAACCATCTGAGCCTCCAGAGAAGCCACTTGAATGATGTAGTCAAAAGTTCTCCTTCGGGGTGTGGCTGGGGTGCTCCAACCGTATGTGTCAGTCAAAACCACAGAGCAGGATCAGAATGCTTGGGCCAGACAGGGTGCTTTCCCTGGTTGCTGTCTCCTCAGACTGTCCCTCCTTATGAGACATCTCCCCCTCTTTCCCACATCAGGCACAGCCCCCCTGAAGCCCAGCTCTGTCTGGGACACAAGGCCAGGACCAGGGGAAGGTCTGGGGAGAGGGGACGTCCTGGGTGAGCTGTGTAGGATCAGTGTAGACCTCAGCACGTGCTCACTTTCCAGGGCTGAGCCTGGACCTGCCTGACCTGGGTGCCTCCCTCGCTCACCCCAGTCCTGGTCCTACTCCAGGGCCAACCGGACCCCAGGGCTGGTTCTGAGACCCGCCGAGTGGTGCTCACCCCACGACTCGCAGTGACTTCACACCACGCTGACGACCCCCAGGACTGTGTTTTGTTGCTGGCAGTGGCCCAAGCACCCACTTTTCTCAGGATGATCCTGTGTGTGTGCTGAGTTGCTTCAGTCATTTCCGACTCTTTTTGACCCCATGGACTCTAGCTCACCAGGCTCCTGGGTCCCTGGGATTCTCCAGGCAAGAATACTGGAGAGGGTTGCTGTGCCCTCCTCCAGGGGCTCTTCCTGAAGGAGGGATCTAGGGATTGAACCCACTCTGGTGTCTCCTGCGTCGGCAGGGGGCTTCTTTACCACTGCACCACCTGGGAAGCCTTTGTCCATGCTCATCCTTCAGAAGCTGTGGAGTGGCTATCATTGTCCTTGACATTCAGATGAAGCTCAGAGAGGCTGAGAGAGTGGCCCAAGTCCTTGACATTCAGACGAAGCTCAGAGAGGCTGAGAGAGTGGCCCAAGTCCTTGACATTCAGACAAAGCTCAGAGAGGCTGAGAGAGTGGCCCAAGTCTCGTAGCAAATCGTTGGGGACCTGGGGCTTGACTCTGGGGTGAGGCCAGCCTGCACGTGTCCTGTTCTGATGCTGGTGCCCTGGGGCAGAGCTGCCTCCTGTCACCCTACGCCCACACCCCTCCTTAGGCCTGCGCTCTCACATGTCTCTGTCATAGACGCCGTCTGAGGGTTCCCTGGAGATGCACCCCACTCTCCAACAAGAGACTGTGTTTTCAGCCAGCTGTGGAGCCTCCAAGATCACTTCCTCTTGGCCTGGTGGTTGGAGCCGGGGGGGTGGTCTCTGGACTCCTGGTTTCACCATCTAGTGGTGTGTGACCTGGGGAGGCTCCTTACTCCTCGGTGCCTCAGTTTTCTCTTGTAGAGTGGGGATCCCCTGAAACCTGTGTCTCAGAGGCTGTTGGGGCGACTCAGTGGGGCGTGACCCGGAAGTCCCTTAGAACAGCACCTGACCTCGCGCAGCGTTCAGCCAGCCTCTGCAACTATCGTGATGCTTTCTGGTGTTGGACGTTTCCCCTCCTCTTGGGAGACTTCTAAGGAGCCAGCCTGCTGTCTGCACGACCACCCTGAGGACCACACTTCTCTGGCACAAAGCAGTGGGCTGGTCTCCAGGCCCCTCCTAGACGCCGTCAGCCACGGTGATGAGCAGGGCCCTGCCTTGACTCCGTGGATGAGGAGCTGGCTGATGCATGGCATGAGAGACGCCACATTGGGAGAGGGCCGAAACCATGCCTGTGAGCACAGTGGCCTGGGTACCATCTCACAGGCTGTGAGCCAGAGCTGCGCTCACCTCAGAGCCCCTCCCAGGGAGAACCTTCAGCATCTTGTCCATCCTCAGGGCTGAGAGGGCTTCCCTGGCAGCTCAGCTGGTAAAGAATCCACCTGCAATGTGGGAGACCCTGGTTCGATTCCTGAGTTGGGAAGATCCCCTGGAGAAGGGAAAGGCTACCCACTCCAGTATTCTGGCCTGGAGAATTCCATGGACCATACAGTCTATGGGGTTTTGCAAAGAGTTGGAAATGACTGAGTGACTTTCACTTTTGTTTTCACAAGGCTGAGAAGCACAGCTGTCTTTCGTGAAAGATGTTAGCGGCCCTGTAAATAGTGAGCAGCATAGGCTTCTGTCTTAGAGGGACTGAGAGAGAGAGGCTTGACAGAGCTGGCACGCGTGCGTGTGGGGCCGAGTACTGGGTGGGCTACGGGGAAGGGCCAGTCCTGCAGTTCAGGCCAGAGGGCATCTGCTGGCGGAAGTCCCTTGTCTGCAGGGACGCCAGCTTCTTTCTAAGGTCTTCAACTGATTGAGTGTGGCCCGCCTACACTGTGGAGAGCAATCTGCTTCACTCAAAGTCTACTGATTTACATCTTCAGTCCAGTGCAGTCGCTCAGTCGTGTCTGACTCTCTGCGACCCCATGAATCGCAGCACACCAGGCCTCCCTGTCCATCACCAACTCCCGGAGTTCACTCAGACTCACGTCCATTGAGTTTGTGATGCCATCCAGCCATCTCATCCTCTGTCGATCCTTTCTCCTCCTGCCCCCAATCCCTACCAGCATCAAAGTCTTTTCCAATGAGTCAACTCTTCGCATAAGATGGCCAAAGTCATAATCTCATGCAAAAAACGTGTTCATAGTAATATCCACATGCCTTTGGTCAAATATCTGAGGACCACGGCCTGGCCAAGCTGATGTGTAAGACTGTCCGTCACACCGGGCCTTTGAAATGGACTGGCACTTTCATCCTTCAAGTGGGCCCTGGTGGAAATGATCTCAGGCCAGAGCACTTTGTCTGGTCTATGACATCATGGCGACTAAGAAACCATCCTGTTCGGGTGATCATGAGGGCTTTTCATATGGACAGCTGGCATGCTCATGCAGGTGGCAGATGCATCTTTGTAGAACATTCTCCAAGCACGGGGTGAGCTCTTCTGTGACTCTTGGCAGAGTCACGCACACACACACACACACACACACACACACACACACACACTGCCTCTGGGGTTCAAACACAGAATGTTCTGATTAGGAAACTTTGTCCTGGAGGGAGGAGGAGTGGAATTGTCATCACAGGCCTGGAGCTCCACTTCTCCATGGCTGGTGCAGAAAGGAGTGAGACAGTGTGTTATTACCGATTCTCTGACTAAGGATACTAAGAAGGAGTTATGGGGGGACTGACTTTCTACATTTCCGGGCACCAGCCTGTTAATGACATAATGAATTATTACGATGGCAGAGAACACTTTGGTGCTTCTGATATGCTTCTGAGATTTTATGGATGCTGGAAGGAACAAAAATATGATGCTTTAAAACTCCAGTTTGTGTGTGCGGTACACTCTGTGATTGTTTGGGAAACTGCTCCCTCGTACTCTCACAGCAACAACGTACATGGACGGACATTATCTTTTATGTCTAGTGGGTAGTAAAATGGTGCAGAGGCTGAGCGGTCTGAGTGGGCAGGGGACTGAATCGCCTGGACCTCCTTGTTATCATTTCTGAGCACTGCTTTTTCCCTCACGGGACTTGCAGCTATTTTGAAAGAATGTGGATGTGGGAGTCAGAGCTTACGAATGCAAACCTCAGCCCTGAAATCAAAGCTTTCTGTCATGCCTGAGAGAAAGGAGACCTTAGAGGGGTTTAAACTCTGCCGCATGAGACGTGTGACTCTGGGAGGGCGGTTGTTTTTCCATGAAGTCCAGGCACTGCTTTTTTTTTTTTTTTTTAAGGTTCCCATCCTGGGAGCGGGGTCTGGGCCTTCTAGCACAGAATGCCATCTGCACGGGGTCACGGCCGCTGGCCCACACTGGCCAAGGCTCTCTCTGAAGCCGCCCCCCCCACCCCCCCGCTGGCTCCCTGGCTCCATCCTTGGGCTCCACATCCAGCTTCATGCCGCTCACGGGACTGTCCTTCCGTCCAGGGATTCTCCCAGAATTCCTTGCCTTTCATCTCTACGTCTTAGACGTTTCCTTGCTCTTTGCCTGTAAGACTCTCTCTCTTTCCCTTTCGGGCCATCTTCTCCACCTTTACCCTAGAGTTTGCGCTGCTTCTCTTCCCCAGTAGCCGTCTCTTCTACGAAACATTGAGGAGTTTGATGTCCTTTGGAGGTTGATGTCTTGCTCTAAGAGAAGGTTGATCTAAGCTCTCATATCTGTCCCACCATTGCTGCGAGAGGACAGTATAGCTCTCTTCTCCCGTATCCCAGAACAGCACTGAGCAGGAGCCAGCGCTTGGACCCCTTGAGGGCTCGTCTGACTTAATTACCATGGAATGCTCTGTGAAAAGGGCCCCGCTGTGTGGTTCTCTTGTAGCAGTAGTTCACGGTGCACACGTAAGCTGACTCGTATTTGGGGAATCTGGAAATAGAATATTTTATAACAACACTGAAACCACGGCCTTTCAGATTATCCACATGCAAGCATCCTTTCTTTAGTTACGTGGACAATTCCGGTAGACACTGGGGGTTAGTCAACATTCTCTCTTTAGGGGAAACAGAAATTTTTAAGGTTCAGGGAGTTAAAATGAAGCTTGGGGTGGGGAGGAAGGAGCTGAAATGGAGACTGGAGGAACACGTGGACCTCCTTTCATCAGTGTGTACGGACAAAGAGAGGAGCCAGGTTCTGTGTGAACCCAGCACAGCCCCAACCGACTGAAGCAGGACGCAGCCTGGACTTAGGAGTCATGCTCCCAGCATTGCTTTGAGTCTCATTAGTTAGGAAGTGAGGCTGGAGGGTCCGGCTGGTCGTACCTGCGTCTCTTTGCTCCAGGGCTTTTCCTGGCAGCTCAGGCTTGCTCTGTCCAGAGTAGGTCACCCACAAACTCTTCCCTAAACCAATGGCTGTCGGAAGCCGGTATAAACACCTCCACTCCCTCACCCTTAGGATGTGATAGCCCACCCACAGTGGTTCTCAGCTTCAGAAGGTACTCAGTTCAGTTTACCTCTTGCCTGTGACCCTCATCCTGTCCCTGACAGCAAACTTGGCAAGACAGTCCATGCCTACGCCCAGCTTCTTCGTCTGCCAGCCAAGCTACCTCACCACAAGAATATATATGTCTCTGCTGATCGTAGGTCTTGAGGGACCGCCAGGAACCATCTCGAGGGATCTAGATGGGCTCTGCCATGACCCCTCCCATGTGCTGCCGTGTGGGGGGGGGTTTAGTTCCGTTCCGTTCAGTCGCTCAGTCGTGTCTGACTCTTTGCAACCCCATGGAGTGCAGCACGCCAGGCCTCCCTGTCCATCACCAACTCCCGGAGTTCACTCAGACTCACGCCCATCGAGTCGGTGATGCCACCCAGCCATCGTCCTCTGTCGCCCCCTTCTCCTCCCGCCCCCAGCCTTTCCCGTGTGTGTTTGGGGGTAAATGTCCCAAAGTCGCGCCTGCCATTGCTGTATGGCAGGAGTTCAGAGGGAACCCGCGAAACCTCTGTTTTAAACAAAGTAAAATTCCATGTGACTTTTTGATGGAAATAAGTCCATTTTCTGTTGATTGGTCCTGCTGCTGCCTGCCTAGGCCTCCCGCCCCCCATGTCTGAACTGCTTGCTGGTATCTGACTCCTCGAGAGCCCTGGGACTGTCCTCTCTGCCCGTAGGGCAGGCACGGCACACAGCGCTGATGGAGCTGAAGCTCAGTGGCTGCTTGTTACCCACGGAAGGGATGACCTGATGGGACTCTGAGCTTCATCTCGGATGAGCGGCTTACTGGGTACCAGGCAGGAGAGAGCTCTGGGCTCCACGCTCTCTGGAACGGAGTGCCTAGGGCAGACGTGAGGCGTCTGCTGGGTTCTTAGAACTCCTGGGCGTCTCTCCTGCAAATCCTCCTCTAAAATAGCCTTTTCTGAGCAGGCGTTTCCACTCAGCTCCTCCAGCGACTTTCCTCCAGGGACGAGCTTTAGAATATGTGCCAGTGAGTACGTGCGTCCCAGCTTCACACCATTCGCAGACACCGAAAGGCCGGGATACTCACGGCTCGGTCCAACAGCCTCCTGTCAAATGACTCAACTCGACTTTTTCCAAACTCACTGGGACGTGCCGGGCCAGTGTGCCCTCTTTGCCTCTCACCTCCCAGAGCACAGCAGCCGGAACGCCTGGGCTGATGTTCCTCCCCTGCCCTGGAGGAATCTTTGAGAAACCACAGCTCCCCACCCAGGTTGGTCCCTGCCCATCGGAGCCACACGGAAACCAGTCACTGTGACGGCAGGGCATCAGGTCAGACGCCCCCTGTGCTGGAGGCTGAAGCGTCCTTTGATAAACATGATCACTTGTTCATTTATGGCTTCTGGAGCTGGTGGACAGGGGCTCTCACTCGCAACAGTGGCAAGAGTGACCTAACAAGCTATGGAAGCTGACAGCGCCCGGCAGCCCAAGCTCTTTGCCTCCTCTTGCAAAGCGGTGTTGAGTCACCTTATACACAGTCACCAGGAATTAGTATAATTGGACTCATGTATTTGCAAACTTTGTGTCTGATTTTCCTTGGAGGCGTTGCTCAGTCGTTAAGGCTTGTCCAGCTCTTTGCCACCCCATGGACTGCAGCACACCAGGCTTTGCCGTCCTCCGCCATCTCCCGGAGTTTGCTCAGAACTCACGTCTACTGAGTTGGTGACTCCATCCAACCATCTCATCCTCTGTCGTCCCCTTCTTCTCCCACCTTCAATCTTTCCCAGCATCAGGGTCTTTTCAAATGAGTCAGTTTTCCGCATCAGGTGGCCAAAGTCCTGGAGCTTCAGCTTCAGCATCAGTCCTTCCAATGAATATTCAGGACTGATTTCCTCTAGGATGGACTGGCTGGATCTCCTTCCAGTCCAAGGGACTCTCCAAGAGTCTGCTCCAACACCCCAGTTCAAAAGTATCAATTCTTTTAACAGTTATATCAAATACTCATGAAATGTGTTTAGGGGAGAGAAAGGATAACCGTGATGCACTTTGGGCTGCACCGAAGAAGCTCAGGATGTGGTCAGTGTCTCTCAGAGCACGTTGAATTCGTATTTACTGACTGCAGGTGGAAGAGGTCTCGCTAGGAACGGCGTGGAAGTTTAGTGTTTCCCACATCTCATCTGAAAAGGAGGAGCAGAGGAACATTTCCCTTTCCCACCATCGTCTTTAGAGACACTCAGTCAGTTCAGTCGCTCAGTCGTGTCCGACTCTGCGACCCCATGGACCGCAGCACGCCAGGCCTCCCTGTCCATCACCAACTCCCAGAGCTTACTCAAACTCATGTCCATCGAGTCGGTGATGCCATCCAACCATCTCATCCTCTGTCGTCCTCTTCTCCTCCTGCCTTCAATCTTTCCCAGCATCAGGGTCTTTTCCAATGAGTTGGTTCTTTGCATCGGGTGGCCAAAGTATAGGAGTTTCAGCTTCAGCATCAGCCCTTCCAATGAATATTCAGGACTGATTTCCTTTAGGATGGACTGGTTGGATCTCCTTGCAGTCCAAGGGACTCTCAAGAGGCTTCTCCAACACCACAGTTCAAAAGCGTCACTTCTTGGAGATGCTCACTGTTTCCCAAACAGCTAGATGGAGCTCTTTCCTCTTCAATTAGCTGGAAGCCATTTTAGGAAATAGTCAAGCAGAGGGAGGAAGAGCAGGAATTACTCAGGGAACGCGTCTTCCTGGAGAGGGCGGTTGATGGGAGAAGATGGGGTGGAAAGAAGGTGGGCTGGGGTTAGCTAATAGGTGATTCGGTGGGAAGAAGCTCTCTGCAGGCTAGTGCAGAAAAATGATGCAGGTGGGGAGAGCACCCGAGTGTGTGACATGGCCGGCCGATCACGTTACTCGAGGTGATGCCTGGAGTGGGTATCTCAGAGCGAGTCCAGCAGAGTGCAATGATTTTTACTTGATAAACCCTGGGGCCAGTTATTCCACCAAGTGGATTTTTCTGTAAGTGGTTAAGTAAACCTTGCATGTTTTTTTCCCCAAGAGTATTTCGGCATTCAGGAAAAAAAGACTGTTGGAAACTTTAGACTCTGGTAGGAGAAGGCAGATACAAACTTTGCTGTTTGTTTTCAAAGAGAGAAGCACATATTTCAATCTTGTCTCCACTCAGCCATAAGATTCTTGAAGACGAATGTATTCCTACGTTCTCTGAGCTGACTTGATGTTGGATCTTAGGTAGTAAATACGCTTTGTTTTGGAATATGAGGGGCAGAGGCTTTTGTGTTAAGAAGAAGCTCATATCAAAGTTCAAACATAGTGTGATGAAGTGGGATAACATTTTCCAACATTTTATTAGAAACATTTCAAAACATGCAGCAAAGTTGAAACAGTTTTGGTTAACACTTCTTTCGACACTGCCTAGATTCTGTCGCTAACATTAAACTTGCTTCGTTGTTTATCTGCTGTCTGCCTATTATCTCTTTATCTGTTGTTATCTGTTAATACCTATCAGCTATTTGTTATCTATCTATCATCTATCTGTTTCATCTCCGTTCATTGATTCAACTTACATCTTAGTACACTTGCCTTACATGTAGAGTGTGTGTCATTACGTAGATTCAGGATTTATTAGCTGATTTTTCTTTTTCTATGAAACTGTCTTTGAAGTGCACAGACTTCAAGGGTATGCGTTCTGAGTTTTGGTATGTGATTACACCTTTGTTGCTGAACCTTCATCAAGCCATAGAACATTACCACGATTACCCCAGGAAGTTCTCTCATTTTCTTCCAAGTTAACTTCAGCTTTCCTCATGCCCAGAGGGACCTATTACTCTGATGTTTTTTTCAAGTGAGAGTCTGGTAAACACTTATTTCTCTTTTGTTAAATGTACCCTAAAATACCATTCACAGATTATATCTACTGCCTATGTTTTAGAAAAAAATAGATATGCCTTGGCAAAGAATGGCAATGTCCTCTGACCCACAGTAACCCCTAGGGGTTTGACATTCACTCCCCATGAGTTCCACTAGGGCAGGTGACCCAAGGTGGTGCCCTGGAACAGCAGAGGGTCATTTCTAAGGTTGCTGTGATCTTTAGTTAAAAGTTTTCAAATACTTATATGTTATAAGGGTTTTATTTTCCTACCCAAATCATTCAGACAGGTCTATGCCTCTTGTAAACCCACTCTGCGTTTATAACCAAAGTGACTTTCTTGTGAAGTATGAAGCATGAAGGAAGGCGCTCTAAAATTTCCCCGGCCTCTATGTGCAAGTCACTGTACAGTTTTGGAGGTTTCCAAATTAGCTGAAAATGGTATGTTTGACCAACTCAGAAGTCAGTTCATAAATTTCCTTTTTATGTGAATCAAAACAGCCTGAACTCAATGGCAAAGCTCCCAGGATGTGAGCGAGAAGAGTGGGGACAAGCTTCAGTGACAGGTCGGGGAAACATGCAAAATTAGTCCCAGCTCACTGGCTGGGTTCAAGAAAAAAATACTTGTGTTATGAATGTGGTACTATGCACGCCTTTCTGGACTAATTATGCTGCTGCTAAGTCGCTTCAGTCATGTCCGACTCTGTGCAACCCCATAGACGGCAGCCCACCAGGCTCCTCTCTCCACGGGATTCTCCAGGCAAGAATACTGGAGTGGGCTGCCATTTCCTTCTCCAGGACTAATTATACCCTAACATTTGACTCTGGAGAAGAAAGGAATATGAAATTATTTTGTGTCCTAAGGCCTCCAGCAAGTTTCACGTAAAAACTGCTGCTGCTGCTGCTGCTAAGTCACTTCAGTCGTGTCCGACTCTGTGCAACCCCATAGACATCAGCCCACCAGGCTCTGCTGTCCCTGGGATTCTCCAGGCAAGAACACTGGAGTGGGTTGCCATTTCCTTCTCCAATGCATGAAAGTGAACAGTGAAAGTGAAGTCACTCAGTCATGTCTAGAGACCCCCCAAAATCTCTCTTTCCTTCTTTAGGTGTACACGACCCTCCGGGAACAGGCTCCAAGGTTGTGGGATGTGGATGGTGACAGGGACATGTCCTCCGTCCAGCCAAGTACCCCCAGGGTGGCGGATTAAAGGTGCTGGTGAGTGCTTCTTGGATTAAAGTTTCTGCAGGAGAAGGAGCCTTGTTGCTGTTGTTCAGTTGCCTTGCTGCGCGACTCTTTGCGACCCCGTGGACTGCAGCACACAGGCCTCCCTGCCCCTCACCATCTCCCAGAGTTTGCCCAAGTTCATGACCATAGGTCACCAGTTTCTGGGTAAAGACCTCATTTTCTAAAAGCAGTTGATCCATTTTGCATTCTTTTTTATAGACAAATAAATAAATAGATAAGTGATTTATTGTAAAGTTGGATCTTTCCAGATCTGGAAAGAGCTTTTCTCTGGTTCCAGTCAATTTCTCCTTGTATTTGTGGATTTCTCAACGTCAGCACAATTCTGGGAGCCTCCCAGGTGGTGCTAGTGGTGAAGAACCCACCTGCCGTGCAGGAGACGCAGGCCTGATCCCTGGGTGGGGAAGATCCCCTGGAGGAGGGCACGGCAACCTGCTCCAGTGTTCTTGCCTGGAGAATCCCAGGGACAGAGGAGCCTGGCGGGCTGCAGTCCACAGGGTCACAAAAGTCAGACACGACGGGAGCGACTTAGCACGCACGCACAGTGTTGAGGGCCTGAGTGCCAGGAGAGACTTCATCGTGTGATCGTCTCACGGGCGCCAGAGCTGAGGCTGGGGACACGGCTGTTCCCGGGCGTCCTGCCTTGAGTTGGCCTGCTCCTCTGGTCGGAGGGGTGTTCCGCCAGCGGATTCTGTTTGCTCCCGGGGCTATCCCCTTCAGCATCTACCTGAGGTTGCTTTCATTCTTGGATAATCTCCCCTCCCCTGGACAAGAGGACCAACTTTCTGTGTAAAGTGCCTCAAGTCTGAGTGAGATTAGACAGTGTTCTTTCGAAGCCTTTTCCTGGAAACTCGCTCACAGAGCAAGGAGCTCTCTCCCCCCAGAAACAAATGATGTATCTCATCCTAAAATACAGAAAAGCTCCTTTACGTCATAGTATTCATTACAATTTTCTCCTTGCGTCTGATTTTGACCTCTAAGAGAAGGAACATTTTTAATTACCTGGATATATATAGATGAAGAGAATTGTCAATAAAATTTATAACCACTGAGAAAAATTGCTTTTCTAATTTGTCTTATCTGTACCCAGGTGAGGGGTTGTATATTTACAGATGATGAGCATGCTAGACAAGAGGAAGCTGAGAAGCTGGACCGACTTCTATTGAATTAGTTAATTCAGCAAATAGTTAATTGAACATCTTCATACCCCAAGACTCTCATGGGTGCTGAAAAAGTAAAGAAATAAGACATCATCTCTATCCTCTCAAATTAATGGGAGAAGAAGAAGTCAAGAACTTTCCTTAGAAACTAGTCAAAGTGAGGGGGCTTCTCTGACGGCTCAGGGGTGAAGAATCTGCCTGTCAGTGCAGGAGACACGGGTTCAATCCCTGCTACAGGAAGATCACAAATGCCATGAAGCCATGAGGCCCACGCACCAACCGCAGCTACTGGCCTGTGCTATAAATCCCGGGAGCCCGTGTGCCTGCAGCGCCACAGCGCGAGAGGCACCGCAGTGAGAAGCCCGTGAGCCACAGCTCGAGAGTAGCGTGTGCGCAGCAAGGAAGGCCCAGCACAAAGCGACTGATGGAATACATTCAAGAGTCAAGTTCCCTGCTCTTGGATTTTGAACGGAGGAAGCCGCCCACATTGACTGGGATGATTAATGAAGACGTGGAGTTCAGGCGGATCCAGACCTCGGCGAACAAGCAGAGGCCTGCAGAAGGATAAGAAGGTTTAAGGGGGCTCCTGGAGAAGGGAGCGCTAGAGGCCGAAAGCTGATGAGAAAGCAGACAGCATGCTTTCAGACCGTTATGGAGGCAGGGGAACGACTGGTTTGGAATCAGAGGGTCCCGCGTTCTGTCTGTGGGCTGCTGCTTGTGACGGGGCTGTCACCTAGCGGCTCTGAGGTTTGGTTCCTCAAGCGGGAGCGGAGGAGTCGTGGTGCTGGGAGCGTGGCACGCACGAGGCGCCCGGTGAGTAGAGCCCCGTGGGGCGGGCGGGCTCTTGGGGCTCCCTCTGTCACCGCAGGGCCGAGCCCAGCGGGGAAGGACCTCGTATCAGCCTAAGGAGAGGGGGGCTCTGGGGCAAGCACTGGGGAGGTTTCGGTGTTTTCTTAATCAACTAGGGGAAATTGACTAATGCTATCTGTGTTTTAAGCAGTTCACACCATGCGCCTCATGGAAGATGGTCCAGTAACGGAGGAGAATGAAAAGAGAACATCTGGGCTCTTGCAATTGCCTGTAGAAGAGAAGCCAAAACCCCTAAATTTAAAAAGTTTTCCACACAAACATGATGCAGGCATCGTGGAAATCTGAAAATTACACAAGAGGAAAAGGGAAAGATATCAGCCATGGTCCTGCCACCTACAGGCAAATAGAATCATAAGCACCTTGGTGTACTCTGTTCAAGGTTATTTTTTGTGTAAGTTTTGTTTTGTATCACAAAATTCTGCTCACACTAAATCCTGCCTACAAAACCCCCAACGCTTTATCATGTGCATGATTCTACATTCCGAATCACGGCTCTTGATCCTCATTTTAAAAGCTTAGCTATTATGAATCTGTAATGAGCATTTTTGTGCCTTAAATGTTTTCCGTATTTAACAGTTTTTTCATAGGATGGATTCCAAGAAGTGGGATTAGCTGATGAAACTATACTTACACTTGAGAAGTTTTGGGTAAATTTGCATACTTTCATCGATGTAAGAGGATGCAATATATTAATTGATAATTAGTAAACAATTATTAAGGCTTCCCTGGTAGCTCAGCTGGCAAAGAATCCGCCTGCGATGTAGGAGACCTGGGCTCGATCCCTGGGTCAAGAAGATGCCCCGGAGAAGGGATAGGCTACCCACTCCAGTATTCTTGCCTGGAGAATTCCATGGGAGCCTGGCGGGCTACCATTCATGGAGTCGTAAAGAGTGGGACATGACTGAGCGACTAAGCATAGCACAGCAGACAGTTATTATTGCTATTTACAAATGTTTCTCAGTGTTAAGAAAATGACAGTGCATTTTCATTCATTGGAATTTCTTTGGAAAGACTTTTCTCATATCCTCTCTTGAATATTTCTATTATTTGAGTGATAAATAGTGATGATTTGTCCAGCAGTTTTGTATTAAGACCTAGAGTACTCAGATCTTCCGGTTCCAACGTCACGCCTCTAATGCATCCGCCCACTCACCCTACTCATTCATCCATCCTCTCATCCAGTCTTTTGGAGAACCTGATTTACGAGCCTAGGACCTCGAATCTTACAATAGCATGCCCTGGTCTCTGCTAGGCTAAGAGCGCTACCTTCAGGGAAGCTGGAGTACAGAAACGATACTGTGCGTGTAGGAAGAGGTGGTCTAGTCCAAATTACTTTTGGAATCTTCATGTCCTCACCTTTTTTTTTTTATAAAGCCCCTCTCTTCTAAGCTACCATTTGGAAGAATGTAGATAGATTCATTTGAAAATGATGAATGAGAAAGCTCTAGTCTCTAAATACTGGAGGAAAGAAAGTTATGTTAATACCTTTAAGCACTAACAAGATTTAAGACACCATCAGGCACTCACACAAGGTAAAACAATAGCTTTACGCACTGACAGAATTTAACACGACATCATCCTGCTATCAGGAATATCTTCTGGGCAGATGTCACCCCAGTCTCTGTTTACTGTTGGTGAATAGCAGAGTTCTCTCTCTCGCCTCCTTCAGCATCTAAAGGTAAGACAGCGGCGGGGGGCGGTCTGCAGCTCTGTCTGCTGGTTGGATGCTAGACGTCAGTGAGGGAAAGGACGGCAGTCGGGGGAGGACACCCCCTCACAAGCTCCCGGGGATGCAGAGGCTCTCGCCCTGTTGGAACTCCGTCTATGCCATCTCCCCATTCTTCAACACAACACCCGCCCGGGGTAGACCAGTGTTCACAGCAGCAAACAATTACCCAAATTAATTAACTTATTCTCTTTGTGTACAGACATCCATGCTCCAAGGTAATGGTTCATTTAATTAAAGCCTTCAGCCTTAATCAGGGTTACCTTATAAGTAAACCACACACATTTAAGATGCGTTGACTGAAGGCTCTGGAAGGCCTGCATGGATAAATTCTTTATTATCTTGCTTCACTCTACTTCTCAAAATGTGAGCGTCAGTGTTTGCCGAAGAGGTGCATATCCACGTTGACATCCCTGGATGTTCCTGGACTGGATAGGAACCCGTGTGGGCAGGAACTGTGAATCGTTTGCACAGAGCCATTGCTGGCGGAAGGGATGTGTATGTTCCCTTCAGAGGAAGCCCAAGCCTCTTTTATACTGGGTTCAGCTCGTCTCAACTAAACCGAGGCGCTGAGGAAGGGATCTTGGGGGTCCTTCTTTCTCAGCTGAGTTTTAGGTTAATCAGTCCTTTGACTGTTTTTATAGTGGTCCCTTCTCTGCCTTTCTCTTCCTTTCTGGAGCCTATTTAGGGCATCTGGAGGTTTGTGACGAACGTTTCTTCCTATTTGTCCAGCTGGGTTGTCTGTGTTCAAGTAGCATTGGTTTCTGATGATTATGAACGCTTGAGCAGAAATACGGGGAAGCAATGCTCAGAGTCTAGGCCCTCTCCCTCCCTAAACCGGGCGGCTGCCCTCTCACGAACTGAGGGGTACAAACTGTCAAACGCCGGGAAAGGATCAATATTTCTTAGATGACATATTATGGGAGGGCTCTGACATGAATGTTATCTACGAGAGTTTGCTCTGAAAAAAATCTGGTGTTCTCTGCGGGAAGCTGACTTAGACCACCGAATGCATAAAATGAATTTGAAATCGGGTCTGTTGTAGATGCAGCCTTTATTTAGGGAGATTGTCAGAATGCGGTTTAAAAATTGTGTGGTTAAATGATTTTTCTGATTTTTTAAAAAAGCCATGTTGAAGTTTTGACAAGCTCTTGGCCTGTTCCCACGATTCTCCATCTGGGCGTGCGTAAGGATTTCTCCCTCCGCTCTGCGTTTGCTCTCAGACAGCATTCCTTTACACAGAGCCCTCTGAACTGACAGCAACAGAAAAGCACTTTTTAAAAAAAATGTCAAAAGCACTGCGTGAACAAGGGTCCAGTCTCCCTAGGCATGTAATTAGAGAGGTCATAACTCTAAAACCATTCCTCTGTGTTCTTTACATGCCTGTATTTGTACAGACGGAGACTTCTTTCTCTGTGTCCTGTTCGGGACAGTCAATAGAACCAATGTTTTCTCCCTTTTTTTGGCCACATTGTCCGGCATGTGGATCTGAGCTCCCTGACCAGGGACTGAATCCTGAACGCAACGCCTGCCTGCATTAGAAGGGCAGTCGTAACCACTTGGCCACCAGGGAAGTCCCGACTGGTTAATAAAACATCTGGGCTTACTGAACACCTTTTATGGAATTCTTGATGGGTGTCAGCTCCTGTGGAAAGGGCTCTAAGACAGGATTTTATTTAACCTTTATAATGACCCTCTGAGGCAGTCTTAGAATTCTCATCAGAAGGGGAAACAGACCCAGAAACAGTTCAGTGACCAGTTGTGAGATTTTGGCTCATTTGCATCGACTTCTGAAGTGCAACCAGGGTGATGAGATGGCTCCTGGTAAAGTTGCTGTGACGTGTAAGTGGGGTTGCAAATGGAGGCATGGAGCGGAGTCACCAGCGGGTATCATGGGCTGAGTAAATTTTTAGCCTTTATTTGTTGTAGAGTAATCCCCCATTTTTTTTTTCAAAGAGCAACGTGTGTTCCTCTCAGATTCCACTGAGCACATCTAACTTTTTGAGGGCTGACCACGGGGAAAGGTCGCATTTGCCACCAGCTCAGTCCTGGTTTTTCTTTTATCAAATATTGTTTACAATGGCAGCAGAATTGTTTTAGACTAGCTTTTTGAAATGTAATTACATTGCAATTTTGGCACTAGAGTTATGTGTTGTATTTTAGCTGTTGAAGTGTGTGTGTGTGTGTGTGTGTGTGTGTGTGTGTGTGTATGATCACAGGTTGATTTATAGCTTCAGGTTGGAGCTTAGGGTTGCATAAATTGGGAGTATACAGTTCCAAGGGGTTTCTGAAACACACTTCTGGTGAACAGTCATTTCTCTACCAAATGGATCTAAATTAGAGTTCCTGAAGAAAGACACAGATCAGTCTTACCTACGGGACTCCTGGACTTTCACATCCTGGTTGCAGGAGCTCGTGGGCCCGGCATAGAAGGTGGTGATCCTAGCAGCTGGAATTATTTAAAGCACAAGAGCATCTCGTCTGGTGAAACCGTTTAAAAGGGCCACTGTACAGCAAGGCAGAGCAGAACCAAGGCGTTTCAGGTGTGCATCTGATGCCTGACTCGGGTCCGGCCTGCTCACCTCTGACCCAGGGTGAGTGCGCGTGTGGCTAGTCAGGGTTTTACAGTCAGTGTCCTGTGGTCATCTCCTACGGGACACAGCACAGCTGCCTTCCTTCCTGCCTTTTCGTTACCCCGTTCAAAAATTAGTAATTTGCAAGGCACTTCCTCTTTGCACTGGTACGTAAGTGCTAAGTGCGGTTTAGATTAACTGAGAACTTTCACTACCTTTTAGCGGGGCATGAAGTGCTTTAACAATGTTAATATTTAAGCTCTCGATTCTGTAGACTGTGCTCAGAGAGAAAAATAGAAACATAGCCTGAATGTCTTGCCAGAGCTCGGTGTTTCTTCACTTCAGCTCCGTGCCAAGGTTTGTGAGCCTGAAATACAGCTAGGTAGGCCAGAACAATGTGAATCTGTGAATATCGAATATAAAAGTAGCATTCACTAGGAAGTCCGAAGCCGCACCTGACTCTGCAAGGCTGCAGACCCACAGATAAGTGGTGGCTGTGCTGTGCTCAGTCGCATTCGTCTGACTGTTCGTGACCCCAGGGACTGTAGCATGGGCTCTGTCCGTAGGATTTTCCAGGCAGCAACACTGGAGTGGATTGCCATTTCCTTCTCCAGGGGATCTTCCTGACCCAGGGATCGAACCAACATCTTTTGCGTCTCCTGCATTGGCAGGCAGATTCTTTACCACTAGCGCCACCCAGGAAATCCGTTATGACATCTGTAGTGTAACATAAACGACTTTTTTTTTGCACAAAAGTTTAAAAAAAAAAATCCCTATTTGCTGTCATCTTTGTTTGCATGAACAAGCAACACGCCCCACGTAGAAGTGAAGGATGTAAGCGAACCTAAGTTCCTTGTCACAGAGAAATTGCCGTTGATTTCAACCAAGCCTTCCCTAAAATGAAAGTTTAGCAAATGTTTATCTTGAAATTCTGTACAAAATAATTTCATGAGCCCACATTGTATGCTCATACTGTGTTATCTGAGCAGGATGGCAATTTTCTATGATATCGTATCTTAAGATGTGCTGGATTAGCCTCTGGTCTCAATTACCCGCCTTCTCACTCGACTCCTTACTGCTTTATCCTGTGGCTGAAGTGTCAGGTCTGCATTTTCAAGGTTCTGAAGAATAGCTTCTGACATTTTGCGCTTTCTGGGTTTTGCAAAACTTGTTTAGAAAATGTAACTGAAAAGTCAAAAAATCTTTAATGCATTTTGAGTTTATTTTTGTGTACGGTGTTAGGAGGCCTTCCTAACTTCATTCTTCCTAACCCTAGATGTCCCAGAGGAGATGCCAGAGAGGAGTGGATAGGGAAGACGTGCATTGTACGATGGGGTGTGACCCAGCCATAAAATGGAGTGAAATTGGGCCGCTGGAAGTGATGTGGATGGACCTGGGGTGAAGTGAGTCGGAAAGAGAACACGTATCATACATCAACATACACATGTGGAATCTAGAAAAATGCTACTTATGAACCTATTCGCAGGGCGGACTGGAGACGCAAACGCAGAGAACGGGCTTGTGGACACAGGGAGGGGAGGAGAGGGTGGGGCAAGTTGAGAGAGCTGCCTTGACACGTGGACTCCCGTGTGCAAAGTCGTGGGGAGCCGCTGCGTAGCACAGGAGCTCAGCTCGGGGCTCTGTGATGGCCCAGAGGGCGGATGGTGGGAGGCGAGGCTCCAGAGGGCGGGATATGTGTGTACTTACCGCTGATGCGCGTTGTTGGGCAGCAGAAACGAGCTAACACAGCATAGCCTGGCAGTTATCCTCCAATTTAAGAAAATTCCAAACGCATCTTGAACATCCAGTTGGGCCCATTCTAGAATGTCAGAGAAGCACGTCATCAAAACAGAGGCGTGAGTGGCTGCAGAGAGCCTGCCAGAGGCCCCGTATCTGGGGAGGGTCCCAGCCGAGCCCTCAAAGCCGCAGAGGATTGACCTGGGCGCCTGGCCCTCGGGGGCTTCATGGTGAAATGAGTAAGGCAGGCCTTTTGCCTGGTTCGCTCTTGAGGCCTGTCCTGATATCTGATCCTTGTAAAGTATTTTCTGCGTATTCTCCACACATCATTGCCAGAACTGTTCCTATAGGAATGGTCACTAACCTCTCTAAGAGTTTTTTACATACTCAAAAGCCGTTGGGTCCCTTTTTCCATTTTAATGACAAGGGGACCAAAGACTGCAGAGAGTCTAGGTTACAAACTAGCTTCCTTAGTGCAGAAGCCAGGTTAAATTATGCTAATTTGCTCTATAGGCGCCTTGCTTTAGAGACTGGATTGTGTCACCCCAAATTCAAACAAGGACACCCTAACCCCTAATACTTCAGCACGCTTGTTAAGGTCGCTTCAGTCACGTCTGACTCTTTGCTACCCCCTGGACTGTAGTCCGCAGGCTCCTCCGTCCATGGGATTCCCCAGGCAAGAACACTGGAGTGGGCTGCCATGTCCTCCTCCAGGGGGTCTCCCTGACCCAGGGATTGAAGCCACACCTCTTCTGCCTCCTGTATCGCGGGCAGGCTCCTTACCACTAGGGCCGCCTGGGAAGCCTTCAAGGCATGACCTTATTTGAAAAGCGGCGTTGCAGCTGATGTAGTTAGGTTATGATGGGGCCCAGCTGGAGCACGGCGGCCCCAAGCCTGGTGTGACGGGGTCCTCACAAAGGGGGAGTTCCGACCCAGACACACACAGCTGTCAAGATGGGGACGGAGATGCGGTGATGCTTCTGGAAGCCGCATCTTAGCCGCCAGGCGCTGCGGGAGAGGCTGGGCAGACCGTTCCTCAGGCCTCAGGAGGAGTCCCCCTGGGGTACGGCGATCTCCGCCTTCCGGGCTCCAGACTCCGAGACTATGCATTTTTGTTGTTGAAACAGCCCAACCTGTGGTATTTGCTATGGCCATCCAGGCCAACCAACATGCCCGCACACTTTCTTGGGGTTGAATTTGTCTGTTATAGAATTTACGAAGGGGCTAGAGGGGCCCGGCATCTTGCGGATTTGGAAATATCCGTGGCGCTGAGGCAGTCACCCTCCTGAAGGCTGCCCTTCACCCTTTAGCGCCTTCTACAATTGCGCCTAATTTCTCCTCAGCTCCCAGTCAATGGATGTTTGCTAATTTAACACACTGAACTAGGTTGGAATGGGAATGCTGCCTGTCTGTCCCTCCCCAGAAAGTAGGTGCCAGCTGGGGCCAGCATACACACCAGCATACACACGTGCACCGCGGTCCTGATGATGAATAAAGCATCAAGGGCTCAGAGTCACGCAGCCTGTCTTTTTTATTGCCAGAGGACAGGAGACCCCAGCTTCCGCACTACAAGGAGCATCTGAGTTCATTTCTCAGTGGCTAGGATTTCAGAGCAGCCCACGAGACTGAGGGTGTTCTGCCCCCTGCAGGCCTTCCCGGGTGTCATGGTGGCAAAGAATCCACCTGCCCATGTAGGAAGCGCAGGAGATGCGCGTTTAATCCCTGAGATGGGAAGATTCCCTGGAGGGCATGACAGCCCGCTCCAGTATTCTTGTGAAGAACCCCGTGGACAGAGGATCCTGGTGGGCTACAGTCCAAGGGGGCGCACATTGCAAACTCCTGGTGGAAGGGCATTTTCGTCACAATCCTAAAGTTATCCTCTTAATTTGTTTCCCAATATTTCTATCTGCAGAATTTTTAATTAGACTCAATACATCCCCTCAACCCCCCATTTCTCTAGATCCTGGGGAAAGGAAAACAAAGCACATTGCCTTTGCTAAAAATATTATCCGAAAGGAGATCCTGTGAAAACACTTGCAAATCGAGAGAGGTCTCCAGGTTCTGCGCTAACTGCTTTCTCAGCTCTGACGTCACCGCGAGGGATTCGGTCTGTTAACTTGCCTGACGGTTTTTGTAGCCTTGATGCTTCTGGGAACATCCAGGGTTGAAGCATTCTGGAGGGTTTGTGCCTTCCACCTGTTTGGACCACATTGCTTTACCCTGAGACCCAGCCCTCTCTGCAGCCTGTGCTCATGAGGACGTTGGTCCTGGCGGGGCTTGGAGGGGCCGCTGACCACAGTCGTGCAGTCAGCCTCCACCTGTCTCTGTGTGTGTGTGTCGTGGAAAAGTCTGAGCTCTCTTTATCATTTCCTCTGGAATTACTCTCAGAGGTCTTTACTGCTGATAGATAGAAAGGACCGCAGCGACAGGAAGTTTTGAGGGGATTGAAGCTGAAGACAGGGAGGGCTCTGCTGTCTGCGGTTCACACCCGCCGGCTGCTCGGGTTGCCCTGGAGGATGGTACAGCGAGAGGGTTCTGGAAACTAAAGAAAGGGGCGGTACAGCACCAGAAGGAGCCGGAGTTCCCCAAAGAGAGGGTCCAGTCTACGGCCAGAACACCCCGAGCGCGCCCCATCTCAGCTGGCCTCGGAAGCTAAGGAGGGTCGGGCCTGGTTAGTACCCAGACGGGACAGGGCCCAGATGCCAGTAGGTGACTGTCTGCCTCACAGGTAGCCATGCTCAGGGCTGGGCTTCTTGAAGAGAAGCTGGTAAGCCCTCTCCCCCAAGTATTACGGTGGGGGGCACTCTGCAGGGACCCGTGATGCCCAGTCTAGGGGTGTCGTTCTCAGGCCGGGGGCCAGGGTGGGGCATGCATACTGGCAGGGTGGAAGCCCCCCCGCCACCCCCATTTAAGCAAAAACACTGGATCTCATGGAGGAGGCGGTGCATGTGGTATTTATATCTGGAAACCAAAACATGTACACACTGTTTTCATAATGCAAAAATAGAAAGCAAAGCGCAATAAAATCTTTGTTTTACGTACGGTGCAATTTATCATAGTTTGAGTACATAGAGTTTTCTCTTTTAAAGTAAAGCATGGTTTAATAAAAATAATGCTGATTCCTTTTCCCTCAATGAAGGAAAAGAAAGATGAGGGGGCAAAGAAGCATATGCGGTATTTTTAAAATGGGAGCATAGGTTTTAAAAGTTGCAAAAACACTGACAGAGAAGTTTCCCATTTTCTCTTCCAGGATTCTCCTGCTGGTCCCATTTATTAATCAATGACTTGCATGGAAACGTTTAGCAATGTTGACAAATACGCAAAGCATTTCAAGGTATACGTCCTCTACATAAAGCAGGCTTCTTTACTTTGTGAAAAGCACAAAACTTGTGAGGGGGGCTGGGTTTGAACCAGAATCCTCAAGGTCTTGACATATTGAAATGTGGGGCAATGCAGTTGCATAGAATTCAATTGTGGGAAGTGTGTACATGCCTGCTAAGTTGCTTCAGTTGTGTCTGACTCTTTGCGACCCATTGGACTGTGGCCCCTCAGGCTCCTCTGTCTATGGGGATTCTCCAGGCAAGAATACTGGAGTGGGTGCCATTTCTTTCTCCTAGGGATCTTCCTGACCCAGGGATAGAACCCACGTCTCTTACGTCTCCTGCTTTGGCAGAGGGTTCTTTATCACTAGTACCACTTGGGAAGCCCTAAAAATCCCAGACGTATCTCAGGTGTGGGAGAATCGGAGCTGAACTAAAGCTTCTGTGAAATAGAGCTCAGAGGCTTTAGCAGACAGAATGCCAACCATGTAAGGGATGCACTGTGCTTGCTGAAAGAAACTGAGCTGCATTAATCAAGGTCTTAACTTTAGAACAAGGGAGGTGCTCATCTTAATATTGATCAGAGAGGTCCTGTCTGGAGATGAGAGGCAGCACACACAACATGGGATTTAAGGGAGTGGATTTGAGAGTCTGTTGGTGCTCAGATGCTCAGTCGTGCCCAACTCTGTGACCCCATGGACTGTAGCCCACCAGGCTCCTCTGTCCGTGGGATTTCCCAGGCAAGAACACCAGAGAGGGTGCCATTTCTCCAGAGTTTGTTTGCTGCTACTGCTGCTGCTAAGTTGCTTCAGTCGTGTCTGACTCTGTGCGACCCCATAGACGGGGGTGATAGCAGTTGTCTGCCTTTTGAGATGCTTTGAGGCTGAATGGACTACCTTCGTCTGCTCAGGCTGGCATAACAAATACCAGTGTCTGGGTGACTGGAGCCACAGGAGGCTGGCAGTCCCTGATCAAAGTGTGGTTGGCTGGTTCCTGGAGAGAGCAGCCTTCCTGGCTTGTAGACAGACAGCTGTCCTTGCCGTGTCCTCCTCTGGCAGAGAAAGCTGCTGCCCCTTCTGGTAAGGACACTAATCCTGTGGGATCAGGGCCCCACCCATATGACCTCATTTAACCCTAACCTCCTAATACAGTCACCTTGGGGCATGGGGTTCCCACATAGGAGGGAGCATCACTCACATAGTAGGGGTCATAGGCTCAAAGCAAATCTGAAATCTTTTACAAGGGCATCTCACAAGGTCAATACACATTGAATGATGGTTATTATTATCTTGATTTTGCAGTTGGAATCTGGGCACTACTTCCCTTGGACTGCAGGGAGATCAAACCAGTCAATCCTAAAGGAAATCAACCCTGAATATTCACTGGAAGGACTGAGGCTGTAAGTGAAGCTCCAACAGATGACTCATTGGAAAAGACTCTGATACTGGGAAAGACTGAAGGCAGGAGGAGAAGGGGATGACAGAGGATGAGATGGTTGGATGGCATCACTGACTCAAAGGACATGTGTTTGAGCAAATCCAGGAGCTGGTGAAGGACAGGGAAGCCTGGTGTGCAGCAGTCCATGGGGTTGCAAAGAGTCGGATATGACTGAACGACGGAACAAAAACAGCTACTGCTTTAATGTGGGCATAAACAAGCTGGACTAGGGCCCGTTTACGCGATGCCTGTTCGATGGATGTGAACTCTCTGACTGAAAATATAAGACTTGGGGAAGATCGCTAACCGTCTTGAGATATCCACAGGCTGTCAGACTGATGAGGTGCAAGCTCTGTCCCGGCTGTGAGTGTTACCGCAGGAAACTACAGGGCGACTCAAGGACTCGGTGCAAGGAGCGCCTCTGCAGGAGCTGTCTGTAACCCAGTGTTGAGTGATCTTATTTTTTGAGAGGACAATTTAGTGATTGCAATCGAAAGTCTTAAGAATGTGTGTGTGTGTGTTTTAATGCTGCAATTTTATTTGGAGAACTTTTTCAGAAGGAGAGAATTCAATGTACAAATGTGTATACAGAATTTACTCCACTGTCACTTAAGATAGCAAAATCTTAGAAGCAGCCCAACTTTCCTCAAATAAGGGATTGTATAAATAAACCAGCGAACATCTAGCAAACAGAATGTCATGTAAGAATTTAAGAGATTTTGTGTTCCTAGATGGGCTTTCCCAGCGGCTAAGCGGTAAGGAATATGCCTACAATGCAGGAGAGCATGTGCAATGCAGGAGACGTGGGTTCAGTCCTTGGATTAGGAAGATCCCCTGGAGGAGGAATGGCCGCCCTCTCCAGTGTTTTCACCTGGGAAATCTCATGGACAGAGGAGCCGGATGGGTCCATGGGGTCACAAGACTCAGACACGGCTTAGTAACTAAACCACCACTACCCTGTTCCTGGATATATCTGGGAAATTGAGGAAAGTATTCAAAATAATTCTGTGTTTCTCAAGACGTTCATGAACAGTTGATTAGAGAGAAGGGCAGGACCCAGGAGGAGATGTTTCGAGTAACCTGATTTTTAGAAAGTTGCAGGGAGAGATGATGGCCACATGGTATGTGAGTAGGCATACATGCCATGGGCAGAAGCCAGGAGACACGGAATGGGATCCGGCTGCCGTGTCTCCTTTCCATTTTCGGATTGTGTAGTTTTTCTTCAGATGTTTTTCATGGACGACTTACATGAAGGTAAATATACACTTCAAAATGAAGGTGGCAGTTGGGGATCCGAAGACCTGAGGCATCTAAAGAAGCTAAGTGATGGCCTGATTTCAGGGGAATGGTGACGTGGTCTTGTAGTGGGAAAGGGCAGGAGCAGCAGCAGCTGTCTTGTGCAGTGGAGGCAGCCTCGCCCACCCAGGTTTCTCCTTGCGTTGGCGACAACCGGGGTTGCCGTGGCTCCCCATCCTGGGTATCCTTATCTTTAAAGTCATCACCTGTGGTTAGGATATCTTGATCAGTGCAGAACCACAGACTGCCTCCATCATGGCAGAGGCCCTGTTGGAAGGTGCTGCCTTCTACCAACACAGGAAGTGGGCATGCACTGTTGAACCAGCAGAGCCTTGTTGGCAGACCAGCGTGGATTTGAGACCCAGCTCTGC
The DNA here is from genome assembly GCF_042477335.2 of Ovis canadensis. Lineage (NCBI taxonomy): Eukaryota > Metazoa > Chordata > Mammalia > Artiodactyla > Bovidae > Ovis > Ovis canadensis. The sequence continues at coordinate 98,197,800 of NC_091254.1, read as the reverse complement.
CACTTCCTGGGGGACTGGACACGATTGCTGGAGTGGGTGGCCATGCCCTTCTCCAGGGGGTTTTCCTGACCCAGGGGTCAAAGCCCCATCTCTAACGTCTCCTAACACTAGCACCACCTGGGAAGCCCTTCACTAAGGATAAGTTCACTGCGGTGCTTGGGTGGAGAGACCACTCTATCGATATTTGTTTATAAATGGATGGGGAATGCATGTAGAGTTCTGGCAGCTGGTAGTACTTCCTCAAGGGGGTCACAAGTTGGTGGATGCGTTTGAAGGAGGTTGGAGCCCAGCATCCTTCTTTCCCACCACCCCACCCCCCAGTATCAGCTCAGTTCAGTTGCTCAGTCCTGTCCAACTCTGCGACCCCATGGACTGCAGCACACCAGGCCTCCCTGTGCATCACGAACTCCTGGAGTTCACTCAAACTCATGTCTATTTAGTCGGAGACACCATCCAACCATCTCATCCTCTGTTGTCCCCTTCTCCTCCCAACTTCAATCTTTCCCAGCATCAGGGTCTTTTCCAAAGAGTCCGTTCTTCGTATCAGGTGGCTAAAGTATCAGAGCTTCAGCTTCAGCATCAGTCCTTCCCAGTGCAGATTAGGTAATTGATTATGAAGCTTTTCAAGGCATGCTCTAACAAATATTAGGAGGATAAGGTTTCTCACAAGACACAGACATTCATGATATTGCTAAACGCGTGCTGCCACGAGCAATTTGTCAAGAACCCATCTATCAGTGAGCATGAGAAGTATTCTAACAGGGAAGTCAAACTGTCTAATCCCCGTCTGTATTAGGTGAATGATGGGTTCTGTCGGCTTAGTAGGGCGAGCTGGATACACGCGTCTATGAAATGAGTAGTCACCGTCCGTGCCTTGTCACGTCTTCAGGATCCCGACTCTGCAACAGACACGAGTGGCGGCAGAGAGAGGAGCACGTGATGAGCCGACCCGAGATGCCTCAAGGTGCCAGGATGTGCCCGGGAGCCTGCAGGCTTGCTGGCAGTGCCGCGCGGACAGGTTCAGCCACTCCCTCTTTGCGCCACCCTGCTCTGCATCTGGCACCTCTCCTGTGTTAGGTTTGAATCTCCCATTTGAATTCTGCTGGGGCTCCTGGTTTCGTCCGGATCCATCCCCGCTTCATCTGTGTATCTGTCACCCCTTCCCACAATCCATTTTAACGATCCCATTTCTGCCACTTTTTTTTTTTTTTTTTTGGCGCTAGGGCTCTTTGTAACGGGGCCGGGAGAATATTCTGTTTCTCCTGATTAAATCTGTTAGATTTTTCTTTTTTTCAGGGCCTTGTTGAGTTCTTTTAATTTCCTCCTGTTTATTACTTTTCTTCTCAATGACATTACTAGGCCTCGAGTTCCTCTCCTGTGCGTGTGTGTGCGAGTGTGCACGCGCCTGTGTGTGAGTGTCTTTAATTCCTTGCACATGAGCACATAGGAGGATGAAAGAGATCGCGGAGAGAAGCGTGGCTGACTTGCCGGCACCTGACTTCAGTCTAAGACCTCACTTCGGTCTGTGTTGAAACACCATGAATCCACTCGCGTCGCCCTTTCAGAGCAGCTTTGGAAAACAGACACTGGGTTGGGGCGGGGGCGGAGCTTGTCAAAACTGCCTGATTAAGAAGCTGGCGGAAGCCATCCTTTCTTCTTGGCTTCTGGCCCCCAACATCGTTCACTGGGCTGCTCAGCCAACCGCCCCGAGACGCACCGTGCCGGCCTCGCCTCCCGGCTCCACTGAACTGAATCCTTCGTCCCCAGGGCAGCGCTCTCTGCCTGCATCACACGCCCCGCCTAAGCATCCTGACGTGTGATTTCTCCAAGGGGACAGATGTCTTCTGTAGCTAACTTGTCCACTTTGCTTGACGGTATGTAGCGGGTTACTGACCGAGGGTCGCCTGGGCCGGGGGCTTCTCGGGAGGTCGTTTGCAGGCGGAGTCTCCAGTCCTGCGAAACCGTTAGCTCCACCCACCTGTCAAAGGTAGGCTCACTCCAAGGTGATGAAAGCTGAAAGCGAGCATCCCGCAGAGAGCAGCCGGCGCACCCCGGAGGCCGCGCCCGCCACAGGATGCTCTCACTCCCGGGAGTCACGTGTCTGAAGCGTGCACGCCTTTCTGAGGCAGGCAGGGCTTGCGGCTCCAGGATCTGACCGAGGTCCCAGAGAGTCCCGGCCGCTCCACCGGCTTTCTGTCCCTCTGCCTTCCTTGGTCCACTTTTCCAGCTGCTCCCAACGGCTGCCCTGCACATTTATAAGAAAACCCACATTTACAAGAAAACCCAAGCTCTTTCCTTGGCCGACCAGACCAGGCCCCTTGCCACCTCCATCAGTCACCCTCGTCTCACGCCTGCCTTCACGAAGCACAGCTTCTCCCAGCTGCACCCCACTCCTCCTGCTCAGAATTTTGTGCGAGCTCTTCTCCCCTTGCCCACCTCCCCTGCGGGATCTTAAGGCCCTCAGTTCTCATCTTAACTCTCACTTCTGGAAGCGCCACAGAAGGCAATGGCACCCCACTCCAGTGCTCTTGCCTGGAAAATCCCATGGACGGAGGAGCCTGGTGTGCTGCAGTCCATGGGGTTGCTCAGAGTTGGGCACAACTGAGCGACTTCACTTTCACTTTTCACTTTCATGCATTGGAGAAGGAAATGGCAACCCACTCCAGTGTTCTTGCCTGGAGAATCCCAGGGATGGCGGAGCCTGGTGGGCTGCATAGTCATCTATGGGGTCGCACAGAGTCGGACGCAACTGAAGCGACTTAGCTGGAAGTGCCATTCCTCTGTCATATGCCTCATACGATATGGATCAATGGATCACACGACCCACTCCTGTGTCATAAAAAGTGTCCCCATCCCATCCTCTATTGTGGCCATCTTTTGTTCCCCCATAGGACTTACTAGAGTTTCATTTTTCAAAAACTCACTTACCTGTGTATTGACCATCTTGCTCGCTGAACTATAGGTTTTACGAGGACACGGCCCCTACCTGACTTGGCCCTGCCCGTCTGAAGAGTCAAGCGCTCTGTGGCACAGAAAACGTACCTTCGGGATTGTAAACATCATGAGCCATGTCAGGACTGAGTCATTGTGTGCGCTTTAAGTCACATTCATCGGTTAATTTCTATCATGGGGTCAACGTTTTGTATTTTTATTTCTTCATCCCTCACTTTCCATCAGTTCTAGAGGGCTAACGAACAAAGACGGAAGAGAAAGATCCTATGTGCACACTGGCTTTATATTTCCTTGTGGGCAGAGTTTATTATTCTCAGCTTCAAGCAATTGTCTGATCCAGAAACGAGCTCCTATAGTTGTTTTTGCTGTCGTGAGATTAATCACACACATGCAGTGTTTATTGATATTCATTTAAAATGCTAATGCTTATTCATCAGGAGGTCCTCTGAAAGCTGGTGATGGGTCAGCACTGCCAGCTGCTCTGGCTTCCTTGTGGCCGCTCCTGTCTGGGGCTGGACGCTGCCTGGGTGTTGAGATTTTAAAGAGTGGCTGCTGTAGATGCCTTGGGCCTTCAAGGGTCTAAGTCTTCCTTTTCAGAGACTGATTTATTTTTCACTTTGAATAAAGACAAAAGAGACAGCTATTTCTAACTGGCCTTTGACAGTCACAGCGCTCCCTGGCTGAAGTCGTTGGAGTGCATGGTTTCGGGGGAGCTCTGGGGATATGAGATTTGAGGCTGGGGAGATGAGATTCAGCCCTCTTCATCCATCCCATTTTTATCTACAGTGTGATTACTAACATGTTCAAGCTCTCTGGAGACCGAGGTGAATATAGAGCAAAGGGGTGGCCTAGATCACCACTGCTGGTCAAAACAACAAAACAGACCAATAGAACAGCGTCGTCTGGAGCTGTGCGGTCAAGGACACTCTGTAGAGATGACCTCCTAGGAGAAGGATGGCCTCGGTAAGCCCCCCATTTCTCGGGGGTGGAGAAAGCCGAGAACTGAGGGCCCCTCGGCTCCAGGCTAGGGCCTCCATCTCCCATCTCCTCTGCCAGCCCTGCCTCCTTCCTTTAAGCCTGTTGTTCCTCATCTGAAAAGTGAGGATAAAAAATACACCCCCCTACAAAGGGCCACTGGTGGGATTAAAGGACCCTGTTCAGATAAGGCATTAGAACTCAGTCACTATTGGTATTATTATGAGTGCAAATTCTCCCAAGATTCAGTCACGTAGCACGACTCTCTCTTGACTGGTCATACCTGCTTGCATTCCAAAGCTTCCGCTGAAGTAAGGTCTACATACTAAAGCTGTTTACTTAGGGATTCTTGCTCTACCTGCACCAGTTTCTAGCTGTCCCTGTCTCCAGGTCCATGGTCCTCAACTGGGGGTGACTGCACCCCGCCCTCCCCAGGGACACCTGGCAACGCCTGGAGACGTTCTGGCTTCACGGTGGCGGTGAGGGGAGCCCCAGCACCTTGCAGGGGCGTCCAGGGAGGCTGCTAAATGCCCCGCAGCACACAGGGCCGCCCTGATGACCATCGTCTGACCCAGTGCGTCAGCGGCTCCAGGCTGAGAAAGTCCTGTGTGGGGCGCTGTGCCTCCAAGGACCCTGTTCTTCATGCTCTCCCCCTTAACACAGCTAAAAGCACACACGCGGTTTATCGTGCAAGCTGGTCATTTTGCAATCTGAAAACAGAGTTGCGTCTTGAATACCTAATCACACAAGCAAATTCGACCTTCCAAACTCTTCGTCTAGGGCTTTAAAAATATATTGATGTTAAATTTGTGCACCAGGGAAAGCCATTCCTTTTAATTACTTACTGAGAAACACAAGCAAGAACTATAAGCCCAGAACGGTGTGTGGATTAGCGGCGTCGTAACAGATCCAGTTCCTTCCTATCATCAGCGGTTTGCTTTCTGAGCACCCAAAATTGTTTCTAATCAATGGGTTCTAAATAAATGGGAGTGGAATGCAATGAAGAAACAATAAGGAAACACATGTATTTTAGAGCCAGGAAAGTAAAAACTGTCATTTTCTGGTTTTCCCCCGTGCAGATATATTTAAAGATCTTCAGCATTTTCCTTAGCTTTCTGGAGATTATATTCCCAACGTGTAAATACAGGTCTTGACCCAGATGACTCTGAGATCCCTTCAGCACTGAAATCCTAGGGTTACATAATATTTCACCGCCCTGGAAATGGCACACGTTTGTACAGGCATCACCAGTCTCACTTTACTCTTGATTTTCCTCCTAAAACAAAGTGCTTTCCCCTCTTGACTGGTTATGTCTTTCCCCTTGATCTCCGTTAGACTCTGCTGTCTTTAATACGTCCCAGGAATCAGATGTTTTAATGCACTTTCCTTTCAAAATGGGCTGCTTTCATCTCTGATCAAATACAGGATGACAAGGATGAGGCGCGTGCCTTTCTCAGCTGGTTGGCACCGCTGTGGAAGGACTTTTAGGGTTTTACAGCCCTGTGATGTGAGATGTCAGACGTGTCAGCGGGGCCGCTGGGAGCCCTGGACTCGTGTTCTGATGGCGCCTCGGTGCTCGGGGGGCTGCTGACAGGTCGTGGAGGAGCAGGGGCCTGGGCTCCGGGGGCAGAAGAGGCGCCTTAGCTCTTTGTTGGGGGCTGCGCGAGCTCTCGAAATGGGACTACCTAGAGGGCTCCTCTGTCCGTGGGATTCGCCAGGCAAGAACACTGGAGTGGGGTGCCATTCCCTTCTCCAGGGGATCTTCCCAACCCAGGGATTGAACCCCTATCTCCTGCATTTCCTGCACTGGCAGGTGGACTCTTTACCTGGAAAGCCCTTCTAGGGGACGAGCACCGTAGACTATAAAAGGCACACGCCTGTCTGAAATTTTCTCCGGCAGCGCAAGGGGCCCCAAAGGCTTGGCCACTGCCCAGCTCTTCCCACTACCTCCTGACTCAGTGCCGGGACGTGGTCCTAAGCCCCGTGGGCATGATGCGAAATCACCAGGGCAGTGGGTCTTTCGGTTCGCGAGCATGACCTATTCTGTGCTTTCATACATCTCATTTGCATGTTCAGAGTAACTAGTCATTTTAGCTTAGGGTTTCCCGTGTGGCTCAGTGATAAAGAATCTGCCTGTCATGCTGGAGATGCAGGAGGCATGGGTTTGGTCCCCGGGTCGGGAAGATTCCCTGCAGGAGGAAATGGCAACCCACTCCAGTGTTCTTGCCTGGAGAATCCCAGGGACGGGGGAGCCTGGTGGGCTACAGTCCACAGGGCGGCAAAGGAGTTGAGCACGGCTGAGTGACTGAGTGCCCTGATCATCTTAGCCTGGCCTTCTTTCCTTTAAAAAGAGAAGTCTTAGTGTCCTCATTTGAAAGTCATACCAAACACACTTCATGTTCAACTTCTTGTCACTTCCCTCTTCTCATTATGACATTCTGTGCGGGAGAACTGGGCTGTGTTCTCATGGAAGGCGGGGGAAGGTCCCTGCTTTCCACCTTCCCCGCCCCTGCCCCGTACCCTCCCCATCACCCCCCTCTACAGTGCATCCCCTGTGGTCCTCACCCCTGCACTGTCTTGGGTTCAGGATGGAGGAGAACTTCTGCACAGGGAGGTGGGGATCCCCAAGCCCCCAAGTTTCACCCTGTGTCCTTAGCACTCAGCGTGGACCAAGGGCACAGCAGGCTAGCTGAACCGTGTGACAAGTCAGCTGGCTGTGATAGCTCTGGGTCTCGGCTTCCTTCTGACTGAAGAGGCCCGGGAGCTGCGTTATAAAATCCATCTGCAGCCAGACATTGCTTCTTATTTTTCTCTGAATCCGTATACTGTGTCTTTGATCCGAGCATTGTAAGCTTCAGTTGGTGACAGCATTTGCAGTGTCCTTTCCTGGGAGATATTAATTATATTGAGAGTTGTTAGGTGTTACAGGGAAATATCACCGATGAGAAACAAATAAACACTCCCTGGGAGGTGCTTCCCCATCTCACGTGCAGGAGGCACCTGCAGGATCCGGACAGGCTGATCAGGAACAGAGCCTGGTGGCAGAGAAAAGTTTACTAGTAACCCCCTGGCGTGACTTTCTACAGGAACCGCACTGGAAAAGACGGAGCTAGAAATCTACACACTGGTAAAGCCAGATGATGATCACTTCAGAGTCAGGCTTAGGGGGTGGCTCGTACCCACATATCTCTGTCCTTATGGAGGAGACAGCAGAGATGCTACAGCTGAAGCTCTGCTCTTTCGATTATCGAACTTTCCTTCCCGTCAGCTTCGAAGGAGACAACGTCTTCCTTCATTCCCAGACAGTCGTCTGTGTCAATTTGTTCTATTTTAATCCGGGATGAAAAACGGACTGTTGGAGCCCAGTCTCGCCAGATCTTTACTGGCAAAGGGGAGAAGGAAATTGTGTCTATTTCCTGGCTATTTCAGACAACACCTTTCTCTTGCTCCTAAATGATGTAGGCAGTTTGCAGCAGAGAAGGTTTTTATTTTCTCTCCTGAATTTTTCAGATCGGGGCCCCAGCTCTCTGCCTTCCTGGCCATGGGGCCTGGCCTTCCAATAGGTGATACAGAACACGGCTGACTGCAAAGAACCACTGGGTCTTTGAAAAGCTCAGACCAGAGGCGGGAAAGCGGATATTTCTTTCAAGCCGAGAGGAGAAAGCCAATTTCATTTCTGTCTGTATTTCAGGTCTGGTCTCTGTAGCCCTTGCCCCCTCCTCTCTCTAGTCCTGTAATGAGGGTCCCCCATGGCACTGGCAGATGCTAGGTTTGTAGCACCCCCAGATCTGAGCATACCAGGCTCCATCCAGCACTTGGCTGGGAGGTGGTGGAGCATTCCATTTTTCCTTCATATCATCCTCTTGTCTGCTATTTTTTACTCCCAATCTATCCCTTTCCCCTCCTCCCCGCCCAGTAACCCTAAGTCTGTTCTCTCTGTCTGTGAGTCTGTTTCTGTTTTGTGAATGAGTTAATTTGTATCATTTTCCTTTAGACTCCGAATATAAGCAATAACATGATATATATCTTTCTCTGTCCAACTTGCTGCACTTAGTATGTTAATCTCCTGGTCCATCCATGTTGCTCAGATGGCATTAGTGAAAGTGAAGTGAACATCGCTCAGTCGTGTCCGACTCTGCGACCCCATGGATTATGGAGTCCACGGGCTTCTCCAGGCCAGAACACTTGGAGTGGGTAGCCTTTCCCTTCTCCAGGGGACCTTCCCAACCCAGGGATCGAACCCAGGTCTCCCACATTGCAGGCAGATTCTTTATTGTCTGAGCCCCCAGGGAAGCATCAGTCCATTCTTGTTAATGTCCGAGTGACCTTCCATTATTCACACCCACATCTTCTGTATCCATTCCTCTCGTGGTGGACACTGAGGCTGCTTCCGTGTCTGGACTATTGTAAACAGTGCTGCCATGACTGCTGGGGTCTGCGTCCCCTTCCGAACCGAGGCATTCTTCGAGTATCAGCCCAGGAGTGGGACTGCTGGATCCCATGACCTTCTTACTTTTAGTTTTTAAGAACCTGCATCCTGTTCTCCACAGTCTGCACCAATTTGCCTCCCCACCCGGAGTGTGGGAGGCTCCCCTTCTCTCCATACCCTCTCCAGTATTTATTGTTTGGAGATTTGTTTTTATGATGGTCATTCTGGTTGGTGTGAGTTTTGATTTGCATTTCACGGATAATTAGGGATGTTGAGCACCTTTTCCTGGGCCTCATGGCCATTTTTGAGGAGAGATTGAGTTTAAAGGATTTAAGACACTCGGTTCTGTTAAAGCCAGTGTGGAGAGAGAGCAAAGGCAAGTGACAGCCCTTCGGGGAAATACCGTCTAACTGTCTCTGCTCTGGAGATGAGGGGGTAGGGGCTGCTGGAATCACGCTCGATGGCGGTGTCCCCCAAGGTCCTTTCTCACCTTTGGAGTATTTGACTGTCTCCTTAGGCACCCAGACTGCTTACAGCACCGCTGAACCCACTAGCGGCCACGTGCACAGACATTCTGTACTTTCCATCTTACACATTTTAAAAAATAACTTTGTTACTTCGGCTTGGATGTAAGAAACGCTGATGTTAAAGAAAAAAAGAAAGAAAGACAAGGGATTTCCCTGGTGGTCCAGTGGCTAAGACTCCACGCTCTCAACGCAGGGGCCCCAGCTTCGATTCCTTTATAGGAGAACATGCTAGAACTTTCCTTTACAGATCCCACATGCTACAACCAAAAAGACTCAGCACAGCCAAATAAACTTAAAAAGGAAAGGAATGTATATATTTCCCCAAGTCCTATTGTAGTAAGCTGAAAGTAAAGCTACCAGATTTCCTTTCTATGTTGTTAAATAGAGTGCCTACTTTTTTTTTTTTTATAGCCATTCAATGAAACTGGGCTTTCATTCCTTGATGCTGCTATATCTACTGGAAATGGAAAGACCAATATTTGATGTTCTTGTCTAGAAATTTATCTATTGCCACTTTGGAGTCTAGTGAACTACAAAGCTTGTATTGAAATCAAAACCAAGGTGTCAAAGTTCAATTCAGTTTAGCTCAGTCACTCAGTCGTGTCCGACTCTCTGCTGCCCCATGGACTACAGCATGCCAGGCCTCCCTGCCCGTCACCAAATTCTGGAGTCTACTCAAACCCATGCCCATTGAGTCAGTGATGCCATCCAGCCATCTCATCCTCTGTCGTCCCCTTCCCCTCCCACCTTCAATCTTTCCCAGCATCAGGGACTTTTCCAATGAGTCAGCTCTTTGCATCAGGTGGCCAAAGTACTGGAATTTCACCTTCAGCATAAGTCCTTCCAATGTATACCCAGGACTGATCTCCTTTAAGATGGATTGGTTGGATCTCCTTGCAGTCCAAGGGACTCAAGAGTCTTCTCTAACACCACAGTTCAAAAGCATCAATTCTTTGGAACTCAGCTTTCTTTACAGTCCAACTCTCACACCCATACGTGACTGCTAGAAAAACCATATCTTTGACCAGACAGACCTCTGTTGGCAAAGTAACGTCTCTGCTTTTCAATATGCTGTCTAGGGTCACAAAGAGTAGGACACGACTGAGCAACTGAACTGAACTGAACTGATGCTAGTCATAACTTTCCTTCCAAGGAGTAAGTGTCTTTTAATTTCACGGCTGCAGTCATCATCTGCAGTGATTTTAGAGCCCCCCAAAATAAAGCCTGACACTGTTTCCACTATTTCTCCGTCTATTTGCCATGAAGTGATGGGACCAGATGCCATGATCTTCGTTTTCTGAATGGTGAGCTTTAAGCCAACTTTTTCACTCTCCTCTTTCACTTTCATCAAGAGGCTCTTTAGTTCCTCTTCACTTTCTGCCATAAGGGTGGTGTCATCTGCATATCTGAGGTTATTGCTATTTCTCCTGGCAATCTTGATTCCAGCTTGTGCTTCTTCCAGCCCAGCATTTCTCATAATGTACTCTGCATAGAAGTTAAATAAGCAGGGTGACAATATACAGCCTTGACGTACTCCTTTTCCTATTTGGAACCAGTCTGTTGTTCCATGTCCAGTTCTAACTGTTGCTTCCTGACCTGCATATAGGTTTCTCAAGAGGTAGGTCAGGTGGTCTGGTATTTCCATCTCTTTCAGAATTTCCCACAGTTTATTGTGATCCACACAGTCAAAGGCTTTGGCATAGTCAATAAAGCAGAAATAGATGTTTTTCTGAAACTCTCTTGCTTTTTTGATGATCTAAGTATCAAAGTAGGTAATTGAAATAAAGGAGACCAAGGACATTTTTGTTTCATGAAGAATTTTCTCAGGGCTGACTTCCAAGTTTGGGATTTTTATGCTCATGGATGCAGAATTCTATTATATTCAAGAAGGTTAAATGTGGTCCATGGAATTTCAGCTCAGAATGAAAACAAATATTTTTACCGACACACACTGCTCTACAAGTGCCAAATTTCCCTGAGATGGTTTTCCAGTCGCCACATACAACCACCCAGAAGAAGGCTGAGCACCAAAGAAGTGGCGCTTCTGAACTGTGGCGCTGCAGAAGACTCTTGAGCGTCTCTTGGACTGCAAGGAGATCACACCAATCAATTCTAAAGGTGATCAACCCTGAATACTCATTGGAAGGACTGATGCTGAAACTGAAGCTCCAATACTTTGGCTACCTGATGCGAAGAGCTGACTCACTGGAAAAGACCGTGATGCTGGGAAAGACTGAGGGCAGGAGGAGAAGGGGACGACAGAGGATGAGATGGCTGGATGGCACCACCAACTCGATGGACATGAGTTTGAGCAAGCTTGTGGAGATGGTGAAGGACAGGGAAGACTGGTGTGCTGCAGTCCATGGGGTCGCAAAGAGCTGGGTACAACGACTGGCCAACGAAAGCATGGAATTGTGGAATCGTGCCCAAAATATGCATCTATTTTTACAGTTCACTGTTTTGTGGTTGGTTGTTATTGGACACTGGTGGCAGATAACTGATGCAGGGGTAACTCTCTCGATATGGCAGGGACTCTTTAAGGACACAGCTGTGTACCCAATACTTGGAACAAATGTTGAAAAATAGATGAATACATTCAGGTAATGTCTTGGACCACAGGGGACACACGTCTGCTCTGAAGCTCTATTTAGCCTAATCACAGCCGTGTCACACAGTCTGAAATCTTGATTTATAAATTAGTTAATGAAGTTAGTCCTCTTCGACCACCAGAGTAGTAAAACTAGAATTTAATAAGTCAACTCTGGATGCCGAATTGCCTGGAATTGAAGGTGGAAATTGTCTGGCTAATGTTGAGTCAATGCCCCCTTTTGTTACAGGAATTCCAAGGGTTTGAAGATAAATCTCAATTTGATTAAAGGCTTGTTTTTCCATGAAACCAAGAGAATAAGGTATAGGAAGAGGACAGAAGTTTCAAAACACAATCCGCATGCTTCATGTTACAAGCACACATGTATTTCTGTTCAGCATTGCAGAAGTATTTTTGTATTTGCCAAATTCACTACATGCCTCTCTGTTTGAAAAGGCCAGAGAAAGGTGGTTTTAATAAAGGTTTTCTAATGTAATAGAGCAAGCAGTAATAACATCCCGTTTGAAATCCCTGGGAAGAAAAGAAGTTTCTTTTTGAAATGTTTTTTCAAGAATTGTTTTCAACTAACCCGAAGAGGAGAGATCAGTGTCAGGGTCCTGAAATGGGCCCTCTGTAGAATTTCAGAGCTATGCCTTTCATCTCCCTGATGGATGATATTATTCGGGCTCGGAATTACTCTATAATCAGACAAAATATCCAGAAAGCTGAAAGCAAAGGGAAGCCTTTGAATGCGGTCACAAAGGGAAGTCAGTTTTCCATTTCTGTCATCAATTAAAGTAGCAGAAGCGTGCATGTGAAATCTATATATGTGCGTTGTGGAGCTGGTGAAAAAGCTCTGGTGCCATGGGAAGGGGGGTGGCTGGTTCCCGGAGGAGCACAAGTGATCCTTTAAGGGAAAGCAGTTACATAACAGCAGAGAACTGTGACGCTGAGCTGCGAGCTCCGCGGGATGAGGCCCTGGCGTCAGCTGTGGCCTCAGCCACACGTTGTGAGGCTCTGGGCGTCGCGGGCCGTGCGTCAGCCCGGGAATTCGTCCGTACCTGTTATTTTGATGCTAGTCAAGGGGGCTGAGGCAGTGGAGTTTTACTTTCTTGTCTGCTTCCTGGATTCTCTTGGTTTTCCTTCTCGCTGACCTGGACGGTCTGTGACAGGATCTAGTCTGTAGGCCTACTTTCCTAGGAGAACAGTGAGCTGCAGTCAACCAGTGGTCCTTCGAAAGGAATTCGGGTTGAAACAGCACTGTCTCCTGCCAGGAGAGCGTGGGAGTAACAAGGAGGCTGTGTGTGAGTCCCAGGAGTGGAGCACCGGCCGGCAGAGAGGCCTCCTCGGCCTTAACTGACTCCGTGGAGAGAGGTCTTCCTCCACGGGCAGAGGCCAACTGCCTCACATGGCAATCGGGAGCTTGCCCTATAGCCTGTGGAGCTGTGATGAAGTGGGACAGGTCGGAGATGCAGGAGACGCGGGTTCGATTCCTGGGTCGGGAAGATCCCCTGGAGGAGGAAATGGCAACCCACTCTAGCATTCTTGCCAGGAGCATCCCATGGACAGAGGAGCCTGGTGGGCTGCAGTCCACAGGGTCACACAGAGTCGGATACGACTGAAGCCCCTGAGCACGGGCCAGGCCCCGCGGGCACGTCTCTGCAGGAGGCTGCCTTCCAAGCGACGCCGCCTTGAGTTCTGACAGAAATCGTTTTCCTCCAGAGTCCTCCCACAGCGGCCCCCTGATTTCTTTTCTTCCTCCAAGACCTCACCTCCCCCCAGAGCAATGGACAAGCTGCGGTAATAACAAAATCCTCCACCCTCTGGGCACCGACTTTCTTCTGTCAACACTTGTTCTAAGGAAGGTCTTTCATTCCCATCTGAAGGATGGGATAACTGAGGCTCCTGGAGGCGGCCTCTTGCCTGGGTTGCACAGCGACGTTGACCACCTTCCTGGTCGTCTTGGGTCTGAAATTATGGGATGTCCGGAGGGGTAATTGTTGGTATCAACTTGGCTTGGCCTTGCTGCCCAGTTGTCTGGTCAAATACTCCCCTAGATACTACCGTGGGGATGCTTTGTGGATGTTGACCTCTCTGATGAGCTAACTTGAGTAAAACAGGTCACTCGCCCCTCTGTGGGTGGGCCATGTCTAATCAGCTGAAGGCCATTAACAGCAGACACTGACGTTTCCCGAAGAAGCAGCTGGTTGATAACATGGCTCTTGGCACAGACAGACACAGATATTTGCATGTGTGTGTACAGACTGCACAGATTAGCCCCGACTCTTTGGAGACCCTCATGCAGATGTCCATCCCTCCTACATCTCATGTCCTCCCCCCAGGCTTTTCCACACTGTGACTATAATGTGAGAAAGTGGCTGAGTACAAGCTATATGAAACCACGAGGAAGTGAGCTGTGGGGTTCGTGACTTAGCACCGTATCTCGTGAGTTCCCTTAACGTTGTAAGAGGTAAACAGTAACTCTAGGCTTGGTCATCAGCTTGTCTCTCCCTTGCAAGGCCCTTCACTCACCTTCACGCCCCACGACTGTCATCAGCCTAATTAACCAGCCTCTTAACACAGCCGGACCTGCGCCAAGCCTCTCCACCTGGACCCCTGCGTGGCTGGACATACTGCTGGGTGATGCTCTGACTCTCAGACATTGTGCCAATCAGATTCTCCAGAGAAACAGAATTAGCAGGAGAGATACAGGCATGGATGCAGCTATCCACAGAAAGAGAGATGATGTATACATGTGGAGTGAAAGTGATGTATACATGTATACATCTCTGTACAGAGATTCAGACATGCAGACAGGTACAAACACACACACAAAGATCCACACAGACACAGCTGTGGGTCGGGTTCCCCAGTGACTCAGCAGTAAAGAACCCACCTGCCAGTGCGGGAGCCACAGGAGGCTTGGGTTTGATCCCTGGGTCAGGAAGATCTCCTTGCGGAGGGCATGGCAACCCATTCCAGTATTCCTGCCTGGAGAGTCCCATGGGTGGAAGAGCCTGGTGGGCTACAGTCCATGAGGCCACAAAGAGCCGGACACGACTGAGGTAACTGAACACTCATACACACAGCTATAGATACAGATTTAGTTTAAGGAATTGGCTCGCCCGGTTGTGAGGGCTGGCGAGTCTGGAGTCCATGGGACAGGCAGCAGGCTGCACACTCGGGCAGGAAGTGATGCTCTATCTTGAAGCAACGGCTGCATCCTCCTTTTTCTCGGGGCAACCTGTTTGGTCTCAGGACCTTCAGCTGATTGGGTGAGGCCCACTGGCACAGTCTGCTGGTAACGTATATGCTGACAAAGTCAGCTGACTGACTGCTGGCCTCTGCAGCAATACCTGGTTGATGATGAAGTCACTGTGAACCAGCGCCCAGCCCAGGTGACCCAGGCGACCGACATCACAGCAACGTCTCAGGATCCCAGCCACCCTGCAGTCTTGGGGCTCCTTTCTGGGGAAAACGCTAAGGAGTCTGCCTCTTGTGCAGGGGCCCTTAGGCTTGTACTAAGTGGCTGGGATCCAGCCGACTGTCTTTAGGGGACTGTGTAACTTACTGCCCAAGCTGGACTGTTCTTGAGTATTGGAATGATGCTCTGGACAGTTCCACCGGGACTAATGAAGGGTGCGTGGCCCTGCCTCCACGTCTTTCTCTGCACAATCCACGTGAGGCTTTGGGAACTGCTTTTCCCGAACATCCTCAAGGTCTGAAGACGTTTAACTGCACCCCGTAAACTCTGCACAAGCGCACCCCATCCACTCGGCCACGAACGCTATTTCCCAGCACCCCTCCCCACCCCACCAAGAAGAGTCTTCACAGTGCCCTGAATTGTCCTGATCCAGTAACCACTGCAGACGGCGGCCTCAGAATCTTGGTCCAGGGCAGGGCTCACCCCAAGCCCCCTGGCACGGTCCCTGCCTCTCTGACCCCAGGCTGGCTGCCTCTCTCCTGCTTTCCCTCCGGAGGAAGAGAGACCCACGTTCCCCTGCGCCCCCAGCACCCCCTCAAACATGAAACCTCTCAGCCCGAGACTGGACTGCCCTGGGGTCCCCGCTGGAGTGGCCCATAGCCCAAGAAACCTAAATTCAGAGTCTGTCTTCTTCTGAGTAAGGGAGATTTCAGAAGCGATGTAACTGTAGACAATTTGAAAAATGCAGGTCAGACCCTAATCCTTGCCCCTTTATCCCGCCCTGCTGCTGCTGGAATTAGAAGCGCGCTGCTCCGGGCCGAGGTGGGAGCTCAGGCCGGGCCACGGCGCTGGGTTTAGGTGTGTGGCTCGCCTCCGGCCTGGGATGTTGGAAGCAGCGATGGATGCAGAGCCCGAGAGGGCCTTTGGGCCGGTGCCTGGCCCCTCTTCTCTGCTGACCCGGTGAGGAGCCGCCCAGGCCGGCCGCGGGCCGGCGGAGAGGCGGCAGGGGGACGGGGAGCGGGAGGAGGAGCAGGTGGGGACATGGGCGGAGCTCCGGGGCCACGCGGGCCCAGACCCAAGAGCCGCCGCGCCCCGGGCCCTGGCAGCCCCGCGGAGGCCCGAGGAAACGTCCCGCAGCACGAGGGCGAGGACTGCAATCAAAGCCGAGGCTTAGCAGTCTGCCCCCGCGTTCTGGGGGCACTTGTTACACAGCATTATTGCGGCGCTAGGGGACTGGCTCAACAGACGAGGCTACACGTCCACACTTTAAGTGAGCACCCAGACAATCCTGGAGTAAGTGATTTGCTGGCTAAAAACTGGTTAAGTCTAAGCGATGATACATTGGAAGGATCAGAGCCTTCGGATCCCACATTCCGAAAGGTTTTTTCCTTTTTTCTTTTCCTTTAAACCAAGAACGGATACTGTTAATTTTTTCACATGCCTTTTGGGGGCATCTTTTTAGATGATCACTTTTTTTTTTTAATGTTCCTGCGTTATATTAAAATATCCTTGTGCTTCTTGAACAGTTTTACTTGATCATAAACTATTGTCATTTTAATATACACTTGGTCTGGAATTGCTAGTATTTTCTTTAGAATTTTAATAAGCCTATTCATAGCTGTCGTTTTCTTTTTTGTGCCATTTTGATCAGCTTTTGGGATCAGAGTTGTGCGGGCTTTGTGAATTGAACTGGAAGGTTCCTGTAATTTCCTCTGCTCTGGAGCAGTTGACACAGCACGGTAATTATCAGTTCCTTAAAAGTTGGAAAGGGCTTGGCCCCAAAAGTCTGCGCTTGGCATCTTTTGGGGAGTAATGCTTTGATAATCCTTCAGCTTTTTTTTTCTGTGATCATTATACATTTAGATGATATATTTCATCTTCAGAAGGTTTTGGAAAATTACCGTTCTTAAAAAAAAACATCCATTTCTGAAAGATTTCCAAATGTGTTATCATGGAATTAACCATCTTACTTATAGCAGGGTTTACCGTACTATTAATCTAATCTTCTATCTAGCTAGTTCCTCATTCTTTATTCTGTGTTTGGGTGTTTTCTCATTTTTCTAGAACAGTTTGCCAGATGTTTGGCATTTTAATTAGCTTTTTTTCCTCAAAGTATAAGCTCTTTGTATGTGTATCTGGTTTTATTCTATTTTTGCCACAATTTTCTATTTTAAAAATTACTTCCTTCCTCCTGCTTTGTTTTTCTTATATTAACTTCCTGGACTGAATGCTTTCTTTTATTTTTATTTCTCCTTGTTTAATAATAAAAGCTTTTATGGATATAAATCTGTCTTTGAACACAGCTTAATTTTATTTCCCTGTGGTCTGAGTATTTGGCGTGCACAATTTCTGCCTTTTGAAATTCAGCAAGGTTTTATATGTGGTCTCATGCATACTCAATTTTTGTAAATTTTCTGTACAATCCCTAAAAAGAATATATGTTTTTCTATAGGGAACAAAATTAGAAATGTATTATTTCACTTACCTTTATAATGACTTCATTCAGGTCCTTTAAAGATTTTTATTTTCTCGTTCTTCATCCATCCAAGACTGAGGAACTTTTCAGATAGTAAAAATAGTTTATTGAGTAAAAATACATTTTAACAAATGTGTATGTGGGCAAACCTTTGAAAACGTCCTTGCATCTTTTCTCTCTCCATTCCCTCCTTATCCCTTCACCAAAAACAGGATCACTACCATAGGCAGGCACCATGATTGCTTTCTTCTATTCTTTCAGAATGTATTTATGAAAATCAAGAAAATGCAAATATATATTCTCATTTTCACACCTTCATTGTTTCACATTTATGCTGAAATCTTTTCATGTAATCATAGACATCATGGCACAACACTGAAATGCTTTAAAATCCATCTCAAAAATTAGGAAGACTTTCCATGTAGTCAATATAGCATTACCCCAACTGAGAATTACTAACGGCTCATGGTATCTTCTGGTGCTGAGCACGTAAGCGGATTTCCGGACTTTGCTCGCGTCGGCGTGTCTGCGTTACTTCCGGTTATTTCATCCCGTTAAGTCCTCTGTTCCTGCAGGCTTTTATAATATGTTTTCAAGTGTTCAGAAAAGTGAAAAGATACATGCCAGTTACTGCAGACACACACCAGGATGGCCAGGCAAATGGGGACCTGTTTACACAGCTAAGTCTAACTGTGGCCCGTGCAGCCCCTCTCCCCCTCTCCACAGTGACTTCACTGATATTTATTAAATCGGGGTTTTCCAAACAGTTTCAGCCCCGCAACTGTGGCTGTTCTCCTTGTCCCAGGTTTAGCCAGCCGTCACCTTCACCTGGCTCCTGCGTCTTCAGCACCCCTGCCTTCATCCTCGAGCCCCTTCTTGATCTCTGGTGAGACCGGGTCCGATGATGGTTGTGTGTGCGCCCCAATCCTGGGAGCGGCCCTTCGGGCTTTTAGAATCTGTCTTAGCAACCAGGGTCTCTGGGCGCAGCTGCCCACTGTCCCTAGGAGCCAGCGCTCCTGAGGTCTCCCCGTGGACAGTTTGCAAGGTGCTGGAATGGCCTGCATGTGGAAGTTTCGTTGGTGTCGCCCTGCCGACCATTCAGACCTGACTTTTTTAAGACAGAATTCCTCTTTGTTTCTTCTATGGCACTTGCTCTGTTCGGACGTCTCAGCAAATTATCCAACTTAAAATTTAAAAAAAAAATTTTTTTTTGCATACAGTGACAAATAGTTTCTCTTGATGAAAAAAAAAAGTCTGTCGAAGGATTTCTCCTCCGTCGTTTTTAATTTTGTACCTGTGTTCTCATCAATTTTGTCTCTTCTCCTCGCGTGACGGGGCTGGCCGCAGGGTCAGCAGCGTCCCTGAGATCACGGGGGTTGCTTTCTCTTTTGTGTTTACCCGTGGGTCCCTTTCTTACTCTATTGTACACTTTTCCTCTGGGCTCTTTCCGTGAATTTTGATATTGTGTTTAACTCCTTGACTTGGTTGCTTAATTTACCTTGCTGTTTCATTTCTGTGGATATAATTTTTTTTTTTAATCGGAGGATAACTGCTTTGCAGTGCCACGTGGGTTTCTGCCACGCGTCATCGTGAATCAGCCGTACGTATACACATGTCCCCTCCCTCTTGAACCCCCCTCCCACCCTCTCCGCACCTCCCCCCCCACCCCAGACTAGGTTGTCAGCGAGCGCTCAGTTGAGCTCCCTGTGGGATACAGCAGCTTCCCTCCGGCTCTGTTTTACGCACGGCCACGTGTATGTTTCAGCGCTACTCTCTGAACTCGTCCCATGCTGTCCATTTCTTCTTGAGTGGTTTCTGTAATCGTTGCAGGAGTTGGTCTAAGTCGTGTACCGTGGCACACTTATGACAGAGTTGCTTGCACTGTTCCCTTGCCATCTACCCAAAGTCTGCGGGGTCTGTAGTAATATAATGTCTTTTCTTTCTGATACTGCTAATGTGTCTTCTTTCTTTTATTGTGATCGGTTTGTCTAGAGGTTTATCAATTTAATTGATCATTTTTTAAAAAAACTTTTGTTTCAGTGATTTTCTCTATTTTTATAGTTTTTATTTCAATGATTTCTGATCCTTGTTTTATTATTTTTTCCTTCTGATCATTTTGAGTTGAATTTTCTCTTTTTTTTTTTCTTATTTCTCAAGGTAGAGGCAAAGATAGTTGTCTTGGAATCTTTTCTGATATAAATATTTCATGCTATGCATTTTTTCTAAATTATAATTTAGCTGAATCCCCAAATTTTCATATATTGCATTTTCCTTTGTATTTTTTTTTTCCAAAATGTTTTCTCATTTCCTTGAGACTTCCTCCAAAGGTCTTAAAGTGCAATGCTAAATTTCCTAATGTTTGGACGTTTTCAAAGTATGTTTCTTTTACTGATTTATAGTTACATATGGCCAAAGAAATTACTTTGCATAATCTAAATTCTCTTAATTATTTTGGTTAAGTTTTTTTTATGGCCCAGATATGACTTATTTTGACGACTGTCCTCTGTGAACTTGGAAAGAATTTGCATTTTGCTTCTGAAATGGAGAGTCTGTGATGTCAGTGAGGTGAAGTTGCCCAGGGGTGCTGTTAGGGTTTCTAATTTTCTTGTTAATTTTGTATGACTTTTTGATTAACCACTGCAAGAGGAGAACTGACATTTCACAGGACAGGGGTGGATTTGTCCACTTTTTTTCAGGTTTTGGGTCACATCATCCAGAGCTTTGTTGTTAGATGAGCAACCTTTTAGGATTATTATTTCTCTTTGATTAATTGAGCTTTTCAAATTTTGAAATGTCTATCTTTATTCTCAGTAATTTTCCTTGTTCTGAAGTCATTTTCCTAATATTTTCAGTTCAGTTCAGTTCATTCGCTCAGTTGTGTCCAGCTCTTTGAGACCCCGTGGACTGCAGCACGCCAGGCCTCCCTGTCCATCACCAACTCCCCGAGTTTACTTAAATTCATGTCCATCGAGTCGGTGAGGCCATCCAACCATCTCATCCTCTGTTGTCCCCTTTTCTTCCTGCCTTCAGTCTTTCCCAGCATCAGGGTCTTTTCAAATGAGTCACTTCTTCACAGTAGGTGGGCAAAGTATTGGAGTTTCAGCTTCAGCATCAGTCCTTCCAATGAACATTCAGGACTGATCTCCTTTAGGATGGACTGGTTGGATCTCCTTGCAGTCCAAGGGACTCTTAAGAGCCTTCTCCAACACTGCAGTTCAAAAGCATCAATTCTTCGGCACTCAGCCCTCCTTATAGTCCAACTCTCACATCCATACATGACCACTGGAAAAACCATAGTTATGACTAGACAGACCTTTGTTGGCAATGTAATATTTAGCTTATCTAATATCTAACTTTTCCTAATATTACTGTGGTCAATCTAGACTTTTTGATTAATGTTTACTTGGTATATTGTCACTTCTAATTTGTCTATATCATTATATCTGAGAAGGGAAATTCAATGAACAGTGGAGGCCTGGTGGGCTACAATCCATGGGGTTATAAAAGAGTCAGACATGACTCAATGATGAAACAAGAAAAACAACTTGTAAGTAACATATTGTTAGTGTGTGTGTGTGTTCACATCAGTCTGTCAATTTCTTTTAATTGGTGCTATTGTAGGCCGTTTATATCTAGTGTAATTGCTAAAGATGACTGGATTTGGGCCTCCAGTTCTATTGCCCAAAATGTTGTAGGTTTGACATTTGGGAATTTTCAGATAGGCTGCTGTGTTCCTGACATGTCGTTTAGGGGGCACTTCCCTAGTTTCTGCCACAACCACAAGGTGTTCCAGGCAACTGTCCTTGCCTAGCCTTGGAGTAGCTATTTATCTCAAGAGCTCTGACTATCACCAGGAAAAGCTATTTAGGGGCCACGATACGAGTGCTGACTGTTCACTGCTGCTTTAGCTCATTCCTGTGCTTAAGCTCTCTGCATGGGTAGCTCAAAAAAATAGTTCAGTTCAGTTCAGCTCAGTCGCTCAGTCGTGTCCGACTCTTTGCGACCCCATGAACCGCAGCACGCCAGGCCTCCCTGTGCATCACCAACTCCCGGAGTTCACTCAGACTCACGTCCATCGAGTCCGTGATGCCATCCAGCCATCTCATCCTCGGTCGTCCCCTTCTCCTCCTGCCCCCAATCCCTCCCAGCATCAGGGTCTTTTCCAATAAGTCAACTCTTCACATGAGGTGGCCAAAGTACTGGAGCTTCAGCTTCAGCATTGTTCCTTCCAGAGAACACCCAGGGCTGATCTCCTTCAGAATGGACTGGTTGGATCTCCTGTATGTAAATGTGCGTAAATACACCGATACACTCTTCCAGTGTCTGTCTGTCTGTGTCTCTGTGTGTTTCACTCCTTAGTTCGGGCCTTCGATTTCAGTTCAGCGTGCCGGGGTTCATTTTAGCATCCCCTCTTCTTCATCTGAAGCTCGTTATTCTGACAGTGAGAGTCCTGATTGTCGCTACTCAGACGCTCGGTCGTGTCCGACTCTTTACGGCTGGGTGGGCTGTAGCCCGCCAGGCTCCTCTGTCCATGAGACTGTCTCGGCAAGTGTACTGGAGTGAGGTGCCGTTTCCTCCTTCAGGGGATCTTCCTGACCCGGGGATCAAACCCACGTTTCCCACATCTCCTGCCTTGGCAGGTGGATTTTTTTTATCACTAGCGCCACCCAGGAAGCCACTGCCTGAATATATTTACTTACTTTTTCAGTCTTGGAACACACAAAAACTAGTTTCAGAATTTCCATCCTACACGCCGAGAAAACAGATTTGCCAGCTAGAGCACAATGTTTGCAAACTGTTCTGTTTGCCTCAAAGTCCCTCACATTTTAGTTCTTTCTATATAATTAATTGACATATCTAATTAATTATATATTAATATATTAGCCCTGATTACAGCCCATTCTCTGGTGTTTGTCAGTCATCCATCTACCGTGGATCTACTCCACGGAGGTTCGCTTTCCTGTTACTGCGGCCCAGTCTTCTTGTTAAACATAATAATTGGGAGGAGGATTTATTTTTGGATAATATGAAATAGGCCTTTGCTAGAAATAATGAACTAACATGGTTCAGGTTCCAGAAGGCGTTGCTCCAGTGGCCCTTCCAAACTCAGCACCTTACCCTGCCAGCCTCACATTCAACGTGGAGAGTGCTCTCCAAAGAGCATTCTGCCTGCTGCTGCTGCTGCTGCTAAGTCGCTTCAGTCGTGTCCGACTCTGTGTGACCCCATAGACGGCAGCCCACCAGGCTCCCCCGTCCCTGGGACTCTCCAGGCAAGAACACCGGAGTGGGGTGCCATTTCCTTCTCCAATACATGAAAGTGAAAAGCGAAAGTGAAGTCGCTCAGTCGTGTCCGACTCTTCACGACCCCATGGGCTGCAGCCTACCAGGCTCCTCTGCCCAACTGGAAGCAACTGAATAAATATAGATGTAGTGGGAGGGGAAGGATTAGAATGGTCCTTGAAGCCTTGGAAAGGAGCTCTTTGTGATGGGGAAAGCGCCTTCCCACCGGAGATGCAGGAGAGGCAGGGGTGGGTGGGAACTGCCTCGTTTCCTTGTGCGCCATCGAGTTGTTGCAAGAAGCCTGTCCTCATTTAACTTTAGATTCTTGAAAGTGACACCTCTCGTCTGGCAGAGCTTGATGTTTCTCTGTCCCATTTCTTTTGAAATCTTTTGTCTGTTTCTTTGTATTTAAGAAAATCTGAAGACATTTGAGTAACGCTTCTCTCCAAAACTAACTTTGGGCTTAGTGTTCACAGAGTCATTTTACTTAAGAGCCACCATCTCACTCTGATGCTAGAAAGTTCCTGTTTGCTTTCTAATTTGCCGTCTTCTGAAGAGTCTAGACTATACACAGCCTAACAGTGTCAATCTCTTTCTGGAGGAGGAAGACTATTTCGCTCCTGTATTTTAAGGACTTTTAGGGCTAGACCATTTAACATGAAAGTCGGGGCTGGCCTGTGTTACTGAAGTTATTACCAGTTATTACTGGTCTTGTTAAATTTAAGTAACTGACTGAACATCCAAGAATGAGGGCTTTTAACACTCCTGTAAGTTTTTAATGCTGAAAACACTGTGTCATTTGTTTTACGGGTACATTCCATGAAATTGCAATGTACTTCTTTGCGGCACGCAGTAAGGGAGCGTTTCTCCACCTCAACGTTCCCATATTATCCAGAGATGTGCTTAAGAGACATTAGCCTGCCTTTCAATTTAACCTTCTGTCTAAAGACAAAAACAGCTGCATGCAAATGATGTCATTATGTAAGAGATGGTGATGATACAGAGTAGGATTCAAATAAGCATCAATGCAAATTTGATAAACTTCAGTAATTGTTTTTAATGACTTTTATTTATGACTTGTTCTAACCTGAAATTTGTTTCTCAACTCGAGAAGAGTGTTTTTTCCTAATGTGTTATTTTAACATGTCCTCAGAACAGTTAATTATGCTTGTTTTCAAACATCAGAAAATTTGAAAGGCTTTCCCAGTGAACACCTATATACCCAGTACCTAGGTGCAACCACTGACCTTTCATCGTAGCTTGTCTCACATCTATTCATCAGCATAGTTTTAAAGGAATTCTTAACTTGGAGTCAGACTCAGTATTGAAAGATGCTTGGCTTTCAGGTAAACTTGAGGTCAATATCCCTTGAATCATATTTGCCTTCAGCTTCCAACCTGAGCCACGTGAACCTCCCAGCTCTGCTCATCCCACGTCACCTCCACGGCCCTGGACCCTGGGCCTGGGGTGTAGATAGGCTGAAGCTGGGGTGGACCCGGGTGGACCTCAGGTGGACCTGGGGTGGGCCTAGGGTGTAGATAGGCTGAAGCTGGGGTGGACCTGGGTGGACCTCGGGTGGGCCTGGGGTGGGCCTGGGGTGGGCCTAGGGTGTAGATAGGCTGAAGCTGGGGCGGACCCGGGTGGACCTTGGGTGGACCTGGGGTGGGCCTAGGATGTAGATAGGCTGAAGCTGGGGTGGACTCGGGTGGACCTTGGGTGGGCCTGAGGTGGGCCTGGAGTGTAGATAGGCTGAAGCTGGGGTGGACTTGGGTGGACACTGGGTGGACATTGGGTGGACCCGGGTGGACCTCGGGTGGACCTCGGGTGGACTCGGGTGGGCCTGGGTGGACTTGGGTGGACCTCGGGTGGACCTCGGGTGTACTCGGGTGGACCCCAGGTGGACTCGGGTGGACCTCGGGTGGGCCTGGGTGGACTTGGGTGGACCTGGGTGGACTCAGGTGGACCTGGGATGGGCCTGGGGTGAACTCAGGTGGGCCCCGGGTGGACTCGGGTGGGCCCTGGGTGGACTTGGGTGGAGCCGGGGTGGACTCAGGTGGACCTCTGGTGGGCCTGGGGTGGACCCCGGGTGGACTTGGGTGGACCTGGGTGGACTCAGGTGGACCTGGGATGGGCCTGGGGTGAACTCGGGTGGGCCCCAGGTGGACTCGGGTGGAGCCGGGGTGGACTTGGGTGGACAGTGGCTTTCGTTGGTGTTATTCGGGCAGCACCTCAGTAGCGGTCCAGACCTCTGACAGCTGCCACCCCACCACAGCTCACCCTCCTCGCCTCACCCAAGACTGAGAGGGCCCACGCCATCTCTGTATCACGGCTCTACAGCAGAGCTGGGCTGGTGGAGGCTGCGGGGCTGGGAGCGGCTGGGAGGGAAAATGGGACTCGTCCCCAGGACGGCCTCTGAGCAGACCTACAACAGAGCGGAGGCAGCTCAGACCCATCCCTGTGGCTCACAGCAGCCAAGGCCCCATGTGGGCCTTGGCAGCTCCAGCTCCAGGGCAGGGGTCCTGGGTGGGGAGTGAGGAAAACACCCACTTAAGGGGAACAGAACCCACTCAGACCTGGCCCTTGGGACCAGAACCCCCACCCCAATGGGGCGCAGGCCACGTCTGAGCAGAGGGGAAGCCCGGCCACACCTCGTTCTGGCCCTGAGCCCTCCGCCCCCAGCCTGGCCTCCTGCATGGTGACCGCTGTCAGCCCGCCCAGAGGAAGGGCACCACCCGTGCTCACCTCGCTTTTGCGCGCCCAACAGAGGCCTGTGGGGTCTGTGTCGGCACACCACCACGTCAGTGCACCCCTTCGAGACTGCAACAGGTAACTCTCACCTACAGTCGTAGAGAGAGAGGAGTTAAGCAAATGGAAAGGCAGAGAAACTGCTCTCCGTGCGAAGAGCAAGAGAAAACCCTTATGAAGCAAACAACAGAGCAGAAATAAACAATTACTCGATAAAGAATTTGAGGCAGTGGAACTGACGATGTTAAGTGAATTAAGGCAAAGAATAGACGTGCACTGTGAACATTTTAACAAGGAACTGGACCACATGAGAAAAAGACCTAATCAAAAAGGAAGGATTCAAAAGCAGAGCCCCAGGACTGAGCACCCTGCTCAGAGAGGCGCTCCGGGTGGCGCAGTCACGGGACTGCTCCTCCAGGTTGCCTGTCACTGGCGGCACCAGAAAGATGATCAGAAGTCCTTCTCGGGGGACCCAGAAAGCTGAAAAGCGAGGGAAGCTCGCAGGGTGGGTGTGGTCCCAGCACCCTGAAAAGGCACATTCTTGCTGACATTTCCTGGAGAGAATTCACGTTGGCCTCACCGCGGTCTGTCTTTCTCTCCCGAGAAGCTGGGCGTCCTGATGCTCTCAAGTCACACTGCTGCAAACGTCAGGCTTCAGGGCCTGTAACGCGTCCCGCAGCCACTTTCCTGGTACCTGAGTGAGCCGGATCAGCTTTTAACTCCTGGGATTTCCCTTCAGTTTCCTTAAAAATAGAAATATCACGGGCCTCACATCGCCCACTTTCCCGTTGTCCTTTTGAGAGGCTTCGACACCTAGATCTGAGAGTGCTGTTTGGGGTGTTAAAGAGTCAGGAGAAACTGACCCCTAGTGTGAGTGGCCTGAGTGCAGGGGCAGGGAGCCTGTTTTCTGGGTATAAACACGCCGCGGAGAGGAGGTTGGAGTCCAGGTTTGGACCGACCTTCGCCTCTGACCACACGATGACTGTCACTCTACCCGTTCCCCTCGAGGCACCAGGGAGCCACTCGGCGCCCTTGATTAGCTTGTGATTAGTACCCGAAGCGTGTCACCTCATGCCCTTTTCTAATCCTTCCAGATACTTTCCCAGCTACTGAACAATCTGGAATGAAAACGAGAGTATTATCCATTGATATCTTGGTCCAGGGTTGCCCCAAGCTTTCTCCACGAATGGGACCGATCAAGTTTCAAGTTTGGAACAGTGGGCACCCAACTGGGGAGTGTGATTCAAGGGTGTTAAGACTGTCCCTGTGGCAAGAAGACTCTATCTCCTGTGTTCACCTAGGATCTTTCCCCAGGGGTGCATTTCTTTCCGTTACAGAGGGCTTTATTCTCTATCTTGTAATAACCTAGAATGGAAAATAGTCTGAAAAACAATGTGTGTGACTGAATCACTTAAATCAGCTGCACTTTGATTTTTAATACACATTTAATAAGAAGGCTAGCTCCTTCGCCTGTAGTGGGTAATAGCTTTTTAGGGGTCAGTTGGAAGTTTTCTGGAAGTGAGATCGCCATGCTGGGGGTGGCCCTGTGCATGGAAGAAACCCTTCCAGGGTCAGGCAGACACACCTGGATGGATGCCAGGAGGAAGAGGGGTTTGACATTGGCAGGGAAAGATCGAGGGCAGAAAGAGAGGAGGGCGACAGAGGATGAGATGGTTGGATGGCATCAGTGACTCAGTGGACATGAGTCTGGGAGATGGTGATGGACAGGGAGCCTGGTGTGCTGTAGTCCACGGGGTTGCAAAGAGTTGGACACGACTTAGTGACTGAACAGCAACGAGCGGCATGAATCAAGGGTCAGTCGCCTGAAACGCCACATACCACAGGTGTACAAACCCAGTATCTGAAGCTTGTTGGAAAAGCAAGTTCGTCCTTTCCGAAGCTTTCAGCAAGCTGCCTCGTAGGACAAACGTGGGCAAAAAGCATCTGGAAGCATCTCAGAGTCATCTCTCCAAGTCCCCTTCGTCACAGCACCCCTGTGATGAGCCCAGCACTCGAGGAGACGGGAGAGCAGCTGCCTTCAGCTTCCTCATCATTCCCCACGCCAACTATCATGCTAATCAGCTGACCACCCTCATTAAACACGCCGTGCACCGGCCCCTATGTCTGATCCAAGGGAAAGAGTCTGTGTCTTCTCCTTCTTTAAAGCAACCTGACTACAAGAGACAAACTTAAATCAGTTCATTTCATTCAGGTTCATCGCATTGCATCACAGGAAAATTATGACAAGATGTGAAAATATTGGGTCTCTCAGAAAAAGACAAATACAATATGATATTGCTTATCAGTTCAGTTCAGTTCAGTAGCTCAGTCATGTCCGACTCTCTGCAACCCCATGAATCGCAGCACGCCAGGCCTCCCTGTCTATCATCAACTCCCAAAGTTCACCCAAACTCATGTCCATCCAGTTGGTGATGCCATCCAGCCATCTCATCCTCTGTCGTCCCCTTCTTCTCCTGCCCCCAATCCCTCCCAGCATAAGGGTCTTTTACAATGAGTCAGCTCTTCACATGAGGTGGCCAAAGTATTGGAATTTCAGCCTCAGCATCAGTCCTTCCAATGAACACCCAGGACTGGTCTCCTTTAGGATGAACTGGTTGGATCCTCTTGCAGTCCAAGGGACTAGCAAGAGTCTTCTCCAGCAACACAGTTCAAAAGCATCAATTTTTCAGTGCTCAGCTTTCTTCACAGTCCAACTTTCACATCCATACATGACCACTGGAAAAACCATAGCCTTGACTAGACAGACCTTTGTTGGCAAAGTAATGTCTCTGCTTTTGAATATGCTATCTAGGTTGGTCATAACTTTCCTTCTAAGGAGTAAGCGTCTTTTAATTTCACGGCTGCAATCACCATCTGCAGTGATTTTGGAGCCAAAAAAATTAAGTCAGCCACTGTTTCCACTGTTTCCCCATCTATTTGCCACGAAGTGATGGGACCAGATGCCATGATTTTCATTTTCTGAATGTTGAGCTTTAAACCAACTTTTTCACTCTCCTCTTTCACTTTCATCAAAAGGCTTTTGAGTTCCTCTTCACTTTCTGCCATAAGGGTGGTGTCATCTGCATATCTGAGGTTATTGATATTTCTCCCAGCAATCTTGATTCCAGCTTGCGCTTCCTCCAGTCCAGTGTTTCTCATGATGTACTCTGCATAGAAGTTAAACAAGCAGGGTGACAATATACAGCCTTGACGTACTCCTTTTCCTATTTGGAACCAGTCTGTTGTTCCACGTCCAGTTCTAAGTGTTGCTTCCTGATGTTGCTTATAGGTAGAGCTAAAAATGGTGCAAATGAACCTGTTTACAAAACAGAAAGAGAGTCGCAGCTGTAGAGAACAAACTTATGGTTGCCAGGGGGTGAGAGGGGAAGGGCTATATTAGGAGACTGGAATTGACGTATACATGCTGAAAGGGGAAAGTGAAGTACCCCAGTAGTGTCCTACTCTTTGCGACCCCATGAACTGTATACCTTACTAGGCTCCTCTGTCCATGGAGTTTTCCAGGCAGGCATGCTGGAGTGGGTTGCCATTTCCTTCTCCGCATATGGTACTATATATAAAATAGATTAATAAGAACCCACTGTATAGCACAGGAAGGCCGACTCAATACTCCATAATGGTGTCCAGTGGTAAAGAATCTGCCTTGCAATGCAAGGGACACTGGTTCGATTCCCTGATCTGGGAAGATCCCACAGGCTGCAGGGCAGCTGACCCTGTGCACCACAACCAATGAGCCTGCTCTCTGGAGCCCAAGAGCCACAACCACTGAGCCCACAGGCCTCAGCTACTGAAGCCCGAGCACCCTGAAGGCCGCGCTCTGCGCCAAGAGACGCCGCTGCAAAGAGAGAGGAGCCGTGCAAAGCAACAATTCCCCGGGCAGCCAAAAACAAGTATTTTTTAAAATACTGCACAATGACCTACATGGGAGAAGAATCTAGAAAAGAACACATGTATATATGTCTACGTATAGCTGACTCACTTTGCTGTACAGAAGAAATTAATGCAACATTGCAAGCCAACTCCACTCCAATAAAAAATTTATGAAAAATAAGAGTTGGTGATCTTGATTCTTCTACCTGTGATGGGCTTGGATAAAGCAGCTCAGAGTAACTTATGCTTTAAAAGTCGGGTGGTGTGTCTGCCCATTAAATGCGCGTTCCTTCCTTTGATAACACGTGAAGCATGAATTATTGCCCTTGAAAGAAAATAACTGAGAGATCGTTCCGTTCCTGCTGACTCAGGGCTGCTTTTGGAAAGGAGGTCAGGACAGTAAACTCAGAAAGTGTGGGCTCCTTTGATGCGACTCTGAGGAGGCGGGGGCGTCATCAGTCCACACAGACAGGACAGCAGCTGCTTCTCATCCCATCGCCTGGGGGCCGGGTCCCTTCCCAGGCAAAGCCTGTGTCCCAGAGGAAGTGTGGCAGGTCTCTTGAGAAGGTTCGTGGAGAGAGCTGGTTGGTTCAAGAGTTTAGCCTAAGTGGCGTCCGCTGGGAGCATCTTTCTCAACCCTCCGGTCTCCGCCTCAGTAAACTAGGCATCTTCGAGCGCATAGCACAGTCTCTCAGCATCTCAGTCCAGGGCTCATGCAGAGAACTTTTCTCTCCTTGGCACTGATGGCTGGGGCAGCAACAGAGCCAGTCCACACACAACTGTGCCCGCCATGTGTCGCGGTCCTTCCATGGGAGACAAAACACTGAACGCCTTGACAAATAACTTCTTGCACAATTGACTTATATTCTAAGCACAGGTGAAGAGCTCACATTTAAAGGAAAACCATGGGGGAGCCCTTAGAATTCATATTTGCTTTTCTCTGGTTTTATGTGATTTGTGGTAAGAAGTTAAATATGTTTAATTTGTTTTTTTTTTCTTTTTTGCCCCAGCATTCATGTAAGGATGTGAGAGTTGGACCCTAAAGAAGGCTGAGAGCTGAAGAATTGATGCTTTTGGACTGTGGTGTTGGAGAAGACTCTTGAAAGTCCCTTGGACTGCAAGGAGATCCAACCAGTGCATCCTAAAGGAAATCAACTCTGAATATTCATTGGAAGGACTGATGCTGAAGCTGAAGCTCCAATTTTGGCCACCTGATATGAGGAGCCAACTCATTAGAAAAGACCCTGATGCTGGGAAAGATTGAAGGCGGGAGGAGATGAGGACGACAGAAGATGAGAGGGTTGGATGGCATCACCGACTCAGTGGACATGAGTTTGAGCAGGCTCCGGGAGACAGTGAAGGACAGGGAAGCCTGGTGGGCTGCAGCCCATGAAGTCACAAAGAGTCGAACACCAGTGAGTGACTAAACAGCAGCAACGTATTTAATTTGGGGCTTCTCAGTGGCACTAGTGGTAAAGGACCCGCCTGCCAGTGCAGAAGACACAGCAGATCCCTGGGCAGGGAAGATCCTCTGGAGGAGGGCGTGGCAACCCACTCCAGTATTCTTGTTTGGAGAATCCCATGGACAGAGGAGTCTGGCAGGCTGCAGTCCATGCGGTCACAAAGAGTCAGATGCAACTGAGCAACTCAGCACACACATGTATTTAATTCAGTGACTTTGGGGTAAACACATAGCTCTTTCCTCTTACATATTATTCAAATATATTATTAATGACAAGACCAAGCTTGGGGTGTTTGCGAGAACAAGACAGGAAAAGAATTAACATCACTCCCAAATTTGGCCCTGGAGCCTGGCCAGGAGCATGACCAGAACCCTACCTTGGTGATTCCCAAGTTCCCTAACACAGCGGTACAAATGCTGCCCGAGTGAGGTCCAGTTTTTTCATGAATTAGATGATCAATTTCGAGGGCATCTCAAGGGGTAGAGGAGCTCATGATTAACTTCCTTGGAGCGACCTGCACACACGTGGGCAGCAGAGTTGGTGGGGACCACATCTGGTTTGTGACGGAGGCTCTGGCAGACTGGTCCCGAGAAGGTGGACGTGACCGCATTGATATTCCCAAGCTATAGCAGGAATGCAAATCCTATTCCTTCTGGGGTGTTTAAAGATCACACTTCTAAATCATAGAGCCATCTGCCCCAGTGCCTGTGGAATAATTGGGCTGGTTTAGAATCCATTTACGAGCGGCTGAGGCCACGACGCGGCCATCACGGCCAATGTTATGATATGATATTCACGGAGAGTCGTCCCTTGGCTGGGCCTCAGCCCAGCTTCCCAGGCGTCACCGGCTCTAAGATCCGTGGAGAGGTGGGCTTCTGATTGCTTCAGCTCATAAATATGCTAATCATGAACATCAAGTGACCACAGAACACGGATCTAAAAGAGATTTATGGGCGTATAAAAATAAAATGGATGGCACCCTCTACACCAGCAGAAAGTGTTAAAATTGAGGTTAGCATTAGGTGTCAGAGGCAGCAGAGGAGATAGGGAATTTGAAGCGCCTGACTCGTGGTTCTGAGCCCGAGTGGCAAGGGTGCGCTTTGGGGAAATGCAGACTCAGACGTTGGCACCACCGGCAGGGGTCCCTGCCAGCTGTGGTGCCAGGTCAGCTGCTGGGTGGTGAAAGCATGGATTTGGGGATGCTGTGTGGGGTAACTCCTGGGGGAAAGGAGGTTAACTTGGCTTCTCAGGGCCGAGGCTGAGGATGTCTTCTTGGCAGGCAGAGCCGAGGCTGGACCATGGATGTCCCAGCGGGCATAGCTGGCCCTGAAGAGACCCAGCCCTCGGAGGGGGCAGTGCCTGGGTATCGGCTATGCCTGATTTCTGCTCTGCACGCATTGTTTTTTGGAGTGGAGATACTTCTTCCCTGTGGCTTTTTATTATATCCGCATCTTCCATTACAAAATAAAATATCTTTTAGAGAACGGCCTCCAAACAGAGGAACTCCCCCTGAACAGAGATGCCGAAAACTGCATGCCTGCCTCCCAACTTGCTCAGTCATGTCCAACTCTGTGACCCCCTAGACTGTAGCCTGCCAGGCTCCTTTGTCCATGGGACTATCCAGGCAAGAACAGTGGAGTGGGTTGCCATTTCCTCCTCCAGGGGATCTTTCCAACCCAGGGATCAAAGCTGTGTCTCAAATATCTCCAACATCAGCAGGCAGGCTCTTTACTGCTAGCCCCACCTGGGAAGCCCAAAACTGTAAATCTTCTAATTATTATCAGCGGACAAAACACGGCTTAGGAAATAGATGTGCATGGTGACAGTCATTTATTCTTGTGTTGTTTTTACGTAGAACGACTTCCCTGAAAGTTGGTCTAGAAAATAGAAACCAGAGAAACTAAGCCCCGGAGATCAAAAGCCCTTAAGAGGAAATCGAGTATCATGAAAACCGGCCCGGCTGCGTTCACAAGGCCCTGGAGTAGCCGGGGACCATCCAGCTGTGTTCACAAGGCCCCCATGGAGCCAGGGACCCTCCAGCTGTGTTCACATGGCCTCGGAGTAGCTGGGGACCCTCCGACCACATTCATAAGGCCCCCGTGGAGCCGGGGACCCTCCAGCTGTGTTCGCAAGGCCCCCCAGTAGCCAGGGACCCTCCGGCCACGTTCGCAAGGCCCCCATGGAGCCGGGGACCCTCCAGCTGCGTTCGCAAGGCCCCCCATTGCCAGCAGCAGGTTGGTTATGTGTGGCACAGGGAGGAGCATCTCTGAGCCCCCGGGGGCGGGGGACGTGGGATGCTCGTGGAGCTGGCTGGAGACAGTGCTTTCCAGGTCACGTTATTGCACGGGGCCTGGCAGAACGCAGGCCTCAAGGCCATCAGGAACGCTGCATTGCTAGCAAGCTGCCCCCACATCCCCTCCTCCTCGGGTACCACCTGGCTCCCGGGTTCCTGCCTTGCTTCTCAGCCTTTCTGTCTGCTGCACCTGCCCCTCCCTCCAGTCCCTCCGCGGATGCTTTCTCAGCCTCCCCTCCGCCCACCGCCAGGGCTGCCTCTCCATCTCTCTGTTTGGTCCCACGCCTAACCCGATGTGGTTTCCGATCCTGCCACTGGCGGCTTTATTCTCGTCCAAACTCTCAAGACAGGGACTGTGACCAGCACAGCCCGTCTTTGCAGGCCAGCCGCCTTCATGGTGGCTGATCCACCGTGGCCAGCCATGGCCTCTTTCCTGACTCCACGGGGGTGATGGCCACGGTGATGTCCACGCAGAGGGCAGGCACACTGGCCGGCGGGTCCAGCACAAGGCCGTGGGGAGGGTTCTGTGAGCGGAGCGGACGGGGGACGGCTGCGGTGTCTACCAGAGGCTGCCCCAAGGAGGCGAGCTTTGAAGACAGGCGAGATCAAGAGTCTATACCAACTGTACCAATCTATACCGACCAATCAGATCTTTTAATGGTGCCTGTGTTTGCTGAAATATTGAGCTCCTCTACTTCCACGGCTCACAGAATGTTCTAGAATGACCTCAAGTTTCCCAGAAGGGAAGCCCTTATAGATTTCTCATGAGGGGGTGAGCACTTTAAGGGTGGTTGCTGTGTCTTACTTCCTCTGAGATCCCCAGAACTTATTCTAAGTTCTTGCTGGCACACAGGAATTACTTAAAAAAAAAAAAAACCCACCGACAACAAGTAGACGAGAAAACAAATCGTAACAGAAAGGTCAAGAGTTCACAGAAAGCATTCCTGAGTCAGATGAGAAGGGATGGCTTACCTAAAAGCAGTCTGAGATCAGTCTGACTGGAAAACATGGGCCTTTGGAGAACCTGCCTTCCCTGGTCAAGTTCAAGGTTTCACTGCTTGAGCTCGGTTTCAAACACAACACACCCAGGCCCAGCTTGTGGGCTGTGTCTGAACCAGACTGCCCGGCCGAGGGGCAGGGGGCCCAGGGCTGTGGACCCGGAGGAGGGTCTCCTAGCTTCCCACAGCTCCATAAACAAAATGGACCACACCCAATGGTGCCATCCTCTCAAGGAAAGCAACCTTCTCGTGTGATTCCCGAATTCTTCAGAATTTCTCCCTACCCCCGGCACGTCAAGCAACGAAAATCCACTTGAATGCAAGCTCGGCTCTGTGTTTGTTTATCCCCTCCGAACAAGGAACCAAAAACCACAAGTTGACAAAAGCACGGAGAAATCAAATATTTTAATAGTGCCCCTGTTTGTGGGATCACTGAGCTCCTTTGCTCCCACAGTCCACAAAATGCTTTAGAATGACCTCAAGTTTCACAGAAGGAGAGCCTTATGGACTTCTCATGAGGTGTGAGTGCTTTAAGGGCGGTTGCTGTGTCCTACTCCCTCTGAGATCCCCAGAACTTACTCTAGGTTCTTCCTGGCACTCAAGAGAAACGTGATGGATGCCGAAGGGTTTGTCTAGTCCGGTTTCTTGGTGTATACTGTGAGCAAAGGCCAGAGGCTGGGCTCTGAACGCTGTGTCTTTGGCACGGCAGCTGGAACTTCTAAAGCACTCAGAAAACATGTTTAAATGAAAGAATCAATAAAAAGTAGATTCTTGATGGCAGCTATTGTGTAACGAATGAGCTGTTAGTAAGTTTATACTAAAGTGCAAATGACTGATATGACACGCTTTCTGAAAGCAGGTGTTTGTTTGGGTGAGGAGCTGGTGTTCAGGGGAGAGCAAGGCCTGTGGGCTTTTGACAAATTGGGAAGGGAAGCAATGGTTAGCAGCAAAGACTGGGGTAGAAAGGGGACCCCAGATAAGAAATAACTGATATTTGATATTTTTTCCTGGAGTCTGCCCTACATAGTTTCAGAAATTTAATATCTTATTAAAAAATAAGATAAATAAAATAAAATCTAACTTTGTATTGTGGGTAGAAAATGATTTGCTAGCCAGTTAGACATTCTTCGTCAAGGCAAGATTAGAAGATCCACTTCCTTCCGCCTGATTCATTCATTCATATTCCCTAAACCCTAGGTTATTAATGGCCCAGCAAAATTTTTGAGCAATACCCGCTGTCCCTATGACTTTTTTCAGCTGGCTATCATAATTTCATCTTTTTTTTTTTTTTTTTGCTATATCATAGTCATACAGGCCTGTTACATCTGTGAATGGATGAGGCTGCGTAGAAAAAAGGAGGACTTCTTAAGGGAGATTTTTCTACATGAAAGTTAAAAGACTTCAGAGCAAGCACACATATGCTAATGACATACAAATATCATATGCAAATCTATCTCTCCTCTCCCCACCCCTCCTCTGCTTTGATGTGGCCCATGGGAAGCATTCTCCTGGAGATCGTTAATCCAAAGAGTTGATTAAACAGCTTTCCCATTCTTTAACCTTTTGTTATCTAATTGCCTTCATTAGCTTGGACAGTGCATAAACGCATCCTAGAATTTCATTAATAAGAGCCCATAATTTCCACAAAAGGAGTTTTATTTGGTGAGTACTCATATATATTGTGTGCGTGTATGTGTGTCTATACACACACACACACACACACACACACAGAAGCTCTATCTTGAAAGATGTTATAGAAATCAGAATGCAAATAGAAGATGTATTCATAACAGTTACCGCTTTGAAATTAAGTGCTTGGATAGAAATGCCAGCTTTATGCCTCCCTTAACAGTTGTCCTTTGAAATTTATTGTTGTTCAGTTACTGTCCCGTCTGATTTTTTCGGACCCATAGACGGCAACGTGCCAGTCTTAGCTGTGTTTCACTGCCTCCCGGAGCTTACTCAAACTCATGTCCATAGAGTCAGTGATGCCATCCAACCGTCTCATCCTCTGTCGTCCCCTTCTCCTCTTGCCTTCAATCTTTCCCAGCATCAGGATCTTTTCCAATGAGTCAGTTCTTTGCCTCAGGTGGCCAAAGTATTGGAGCTTCAGCATCAGTCCTTCCAATGAATACTGAAGGCTGATTTCCTTTAGGATTGACCAGCTTGATTGTGCTAACTCTCTTACGTGAGCTGTTGGAGGTCAGGCAAGTTGTTCATAAGTTTCCCTTGAGTATCTCTCTTTCTCGGCGGTGGCAAAGAGCAGGAATATGAAAGTACGGAAAAGCACTCAGTGACAGACTCTGCTCCTCGGCCATGACCTGCCCCCCCCCCCACCCCATGTGGACAGAAAAGGAGGGAGAGCAGCGAACCCTGTTTAGAAACGTGTTGCCCTCGGGGGTCTTGTTAACACTGAATTACATTTAAAGGAGATGAAGGAGGAACCTTTATGAGGAATCAACACTCACATTTGTTTGCATATCTGCAAATATTGTCCTTTCCTCTGCACATTATTTATCAACGTATTTTCTCACTCCCAGATTTACCTAGGAACTCAACATCTCATCTCATGAAAGTGTAAGAGAATAGCCTCAAAACCATCATGCCTCTGTTGGTGGGGATGTAAAGTGATATAGCCACTCACTATGGAAGACAGAGGAGAAGGCGATGGCAGCCCACTCCAGTGCTCTTGCCTGGAAAATCCCATGGGCGGAGGAGCCTGGTGGGCTGCAGTCCATGGGGCTGCGAAGAGTCGGACACAACTGAGTGACTTCACTGTCACTTTTCACGTTCATGCATTGCAGAAGGAAATGGCAACCCACTCCAGTGTTCTTGCCTGGAGAATCCCAGGGACGGGGAGCTTGGTGGGCTGCTGTCTATGGGGTCGCACAGAGTCGGACACGACTGAAGCGACTTAGCAGCATGGAAGACAGAATGGAGATTCCTCAAAAAACTGGGAGTAGAACCACCGTATGAACCAAAACTGAGAAGGCCACATGTGCCTCAGTGTCCCTTGCAACACTATTTACAGTAGCTGGGACATGGAAATAACCGAGATGTCCGTCATCAGATGGATGGATAAAGAAACCATGGAACATATATACAGTGGGATATTGCTCAGCCACAAAAAGGAGCATATTTGAGTCACTTCTAATGAGGTGGATGAACCTAGAGCCTGTTGTACAGAGTGAAGTGAGTCAGAAAGAGAAAAACAAATGTCATATATTAACGCATATATGTAGAATCTAGAAAGATGGTACTGATGAACCTGTTTCCAGGACAACCGTGGGGACACAGACATAGAGAACAAGCTTATGGACATGGGCAGGGTGGGAGGAGGAAGACGAGGTGGCAGGCATGGAGAGAGTAACATGTAACGTAGGCAACCAGCGGGCATTTGCGGTGTGACGCCGGGGACTCAAACCGCAGCTCTGTAGCAACCTGGAGGGGTGGAGTGGGGAGGGAGGCGGGAGGGAAGTTAAAGAGGGAGGGGACTATGTATTCCTATGGCTGATCTGTGGATGTGTGGCAGGGGCCAACACAATATTGTGAAGGAAATTTCCTTCAGTTAAAAATAAGTAAGTTTGGAAAAATGAAACAGTCGTGACGTTTCACAGAGGAGCTGCCATCCCAGGCGTGACTCTGATCCATAGCAGACAGACCAGGCATAAACAAACAAATAAATAGCCCTGAAATGATGTCTCTTGCTTAGGTTCATACAATGCAGATTCAAACCCAAGACAATTTGGCTTCAGAGTCCACACTCGCCATCACTGGGTTAGGCTGCCTTGTTTCCCAGTAGCTTCAAATGATCCCCTAAAAACTTCTCGTTGTGCTAGTCAAATGCAAGAGCGAGTGCAGGGATTAGGTACTGGAGGTGGTCCAAGGCAAATCAGTTACCTTCCGAACTGGGCAGGAAACACACATCCGGAAGCAACATCAAGAAACAGAAGGGCATTTGTGCTGATAATTTCGGTGCAGAAAGTGATGGTCCAACCTGGTCATCATCTGAGCTCCAGGGGGCGGCCGGGCCCTGTGCTGCCTGAGATATGAGTCTGCATTGCAGATGAAGGGCAGGCCAATTATTCCCAGGGATCAGACCGGAGACTCCAGCCGAAGTCGGAACAGAAAATGCCTCAGGGTTTGAAAACTGTAGCCAACGAAGAAGATAAGGTGGAAGGCGGCCAGACAAAAATCAAAAAGGTCCACGGCTGCCTCCCGGGGGGCAGCCTGTGGTCCGCGATGCTGCGGAAAGCGTGGGATCCAGAAGGGGAGCGAGACAGTTGTCAGCGGGCGTGTCTGCGGCTAAGTTCTCAAAGCAGGTACGTGTTCCCCCTTGGAGAAGAAAGTTTGGGGCCATCATGAAAATCCTTCTTGTCTAGCCCACCGTGGTTACTGGCAGTACCCCACGGGGGCAGGCGATGGGGATGGGCCTCCATCCAAGTCAGAGGGAAGGTTGGAAGCACCTTCTCCATCCTGCCTTCCTCTCTCTTCTCTTAAGTAAGTGTTAGTCGCTCAGTCCTGTCTGACTCTTTGCAACCCCATGGACTGTAGCCCCACCAGGCTCCTCTGTCCATGGGATCCTCCAGGCAAGAATACTGGAGTGGGTTGCCATACCGTTTTCCAGGGGATCTTCCTGACCCAGGGATGGAACCCGGGCTTCCTGCGTTGCAGGCGGACTCTTTACCATCTGAGCCACCAGGGAAGCAACTAACTCCATTGGTCATCACGAAATAAGGTCACATTCTGAGGTCCTGGGGCTTATGACGTCAATAGATGAATTACGAGGGCACACAATTCAACCCACAGCGAAACTTAGCGGCCTGAGGTTTGACTGCGCTCACGTGTCGTGTAGGTCTGGAGGTCACACAGAGCTCGATGGGAATGGCTTGTCCCTGCCCCATGACATCTGGGGTCTCGCATGGGAAGCCTCATGGTGAACCCTGGCTGGAAGCCACCGAGAGGCTTGATGGCTCACACGTCTGGTGCCTGGGCTTCGAGGCCTCCCAGGTGAGGACTGCTGAGCTGAGCGCCCCCCGAGGTCTCTCGTGTGCGGGGGCTTCCTTTCCACGTGGCCACCTCTGGGTCGTCAGACTTCACCCGCCAGCTCCAGGCTCCCCAGGTCGAGGGCTCCAGTGGGTGAGGCTGAAGGCGTGCCACCTTTCACGGTCCACACTGAAGTCACAGGGCACTTCCCCTCCTCCACACTCCAAGGGCGAAAGCTGATGGAAACTCCCAGATTCAGGGGAAGAGGAATTCAGTTAAAGGTGGTGATGGGAGCATGGTAGCATCACATTGTAGAAAGACGCAGAACAGGAGATGTTGAGGGGACATTTGGGGAAATTGAAACCAGCCCCGAGAATTGCCCTCCACACAGAGTTGGGGCTGGTGGGTTGTGAGGTCTTACAGGGCCTGCCTTTGGGGATTTCTTTCTATCTGCCATCTATCTTTCCTTTTCCCTTCCCTTCTTTTCTTATTTTTTATTTTTGTTAAATAACTCCTTTTGTGTACTTTCTCTTCTTTCTTGATTCAATTTTTCCATAGGGAAAAATAAATCTATCTGAGAATTCCTCTATGACATACAGCAATACTAATTGACAGCTTCTGTCCTAGAGGACCCAGGATAAATCATATCAGACCCTGGTGAGACTTATAAAACAGTAGGAGAGGGCCACAGCAAAGGGAAAGGCCCGGCCAGCACGGGACAATTCAGTGTTTGTGCTGTGAACGAACCACTGACCGCTGCAAGTAGCTTTCTGTTTCAAAGAAGATCACACAAATCCTCATGGAAGAATCAGGATGGAATGTTTCCATCTCAAGGAGAGAAGATACAGGATGTACTACCTGTCAGGAGAGAAACTGCAGGCAAGCCTTCTCTGTCTTGAGATGCGGGCTAGCGTTCACCAATAATGATTCAAATTCTTCCAGACCTCAGAAAGCCCTGTCTCACCTGCACCGTCCTGATACCACAGGGGTTTCCAGGTACAACGCATCCTCAGTGAAGCTGGGCTACGGGTTGCCCTGGCTGCCTGCAGCAGGCTTGCATCCTGAGTCCTGCTCTCAGCTCGCACAGGCTAAGGGCCGAAGTTCCCATTCGCTGCCGACTGTCCGGGGCAGCGGCTGGGAGCTGGCTTCCGGGACCGCCTGCCCTCTGGTCCCTTGGGAACGCCCTCTTCCCCACATGCCGGACGCTGAGTTGGCCAACAGGAGCGCAGAGCAGAACGGTCTTCTTCTGTGTTCTGGGAGGGATCCCCTAGCCTGCTTCACAGTTCTGACTTCTTTCTTGGTAGGGGAAGCACACTGACCATAGTAACCATTTGCATGAGTTGTTTTACGACAGGAGGTCCTGGTAAGGAACACGGAGCTAACGAGCCACTAGCAACTGGAAGAGTTCAGGAAAGGTCAAAGGGGGCACAGCATGTCCGACCACCTCCCCAAATCCTTCTCTCTGGTGTCCATCCCGGCTGGACAAGGCATTCACCACCAGGAAGGCCTGAGTCAGAGGGACTGGCTGAAGACACCTTGGAAACTAATCCCATCACCATAAACCTGAGCCTGGGAGCCATGCGGCAGAGCAGTCCTCCTGGGTTCCCTTGCCCTCCTGCTCTCCACCCGGGCGCCCTTTCCCAATAAAATCTCTTACTTTGTCCCCACATGCGTCTCCTCAGAAAATTCATTTCCGAGTGTAGACAAGAGCCTAATTTCGGGTCCTGGAAGGGTCTCCCTTCCTGAAACACCATTGTTTACTCTTCCCCATGCCAAATCACTTGCCCTATCGCACTTTTTGAATTATTTTAATTTTTAAAATTTTCTCATCCACACTGCCTTTGTTGCGAGTCTTATGGACTTTCCCTTTGGCTTCTTGGAGGCCTCTGTTGCATCCCGATAAGGTCACTAAACAATCTAGAAAGCATTGTTCTGGGTGTTCAGTTCATTTTCAGAGGTCTTTCCTGAGCCTGACAGGCTAGGTGGTGACCTCACATCCCTCACCTGCTGGGTCATCCCACACTTTCTGTGTGTGTGTGTGTGTGTGTGTGCACTCAGCCTGAAGACTGTTCAGTCAGACTCAACACTGGCCAAACAGCTGGTGGACCGAGTGCCAGCACCCAGCACCCTGATGCCC
The DNA here is from genome assembly GCF_042477335.2 of Ovis canadensis. Taxonomy (NCBI): domain Eukaryota; kingdom Metazoa; phylum Chordata; class Mammalia; order Artiodactyla; family Bovidae; genus Ovis; species Ovis canadensis. The sequence goes on along the minus strand of NC_091254.1, from coordinate 98,156,640 downwards.
CGTGGACTGAGAGATGCCCTTTTACTCAAACGATGGGAGCTGGTGGAGGCAGCCTGGAGCTCTCTGTCGAGGTCGGCCGAGCTTCCTTGTGGGGTGGTCTGCAGGGAGTGTCTACTCAGCCCCGCAGGTGGTCCTTGGACACCCTGAGCCAGTCGGGTGCACGTGAGTCTCCCCAGGCTTGGCCACCATACCTCTCTCCATCCTCCAGGAATACCATCTCATCGGAAATGTGCGGTCCAGACTCCCCCATGCTCCTGATCTCCATGTTCCGTCGCTGTTCTTGTTTTCATGTGGACACGCCAAGCGTATGAAAAATGGTGACGGTGGTGGGTGTTCTTTTGGTATCAAGGGAGCTGTCCTGGACAGCCAACTGCAAAACAACCCCCGTTTATAGCAGAGGCTTGGCTGCCAAGTTTCCTGGTCCCTGAGGGGGGAGTCGGGAGGGGAGGGGGAGAAACATCTCCCTGTGGCTGTCTGTCTGGCAGTGTGCTGTCCGGGGCAGGAAAGAGAACGGGTGTAAGGGGCTCATTTGCGTGTCTCACATTAGCGCCCTTCGGATGAACTCTCCTTTCTGAAATGCGTCTAGTTAAGTGTGGCCATGCTTTGCCGCCTTTCGCTCTGTCCTGGAGGGCTGCTTCAGAGGCTGCTGGCTGGAACTCACGCTTGATAACAGCATCCTAACAGCCTTTCTGGCCATCTTATTTCTCTGGCATAAATGATTTTTATTAGCTGTACGTGTAAACATTACTGGGTGTCAAACAGTTCTCAACCAGCTTTAATTCCATCGAACGGTGGACTCATCAGGGAATCGGTAACTTGTGGTTGGTTCTCAATTATGTGGGCGGACTGGCTGAAGTTAAGGAAGAAAGGAAGAGAAGATGGAATAGGGGGGAGAGAGGAGGGGAGGGGGAGGTGAGGAGGGAGCCAGAGAGGAAGGTCTGAGCTCCTAAATCCAAAATCTGCCAGGTAATTAGAGACATGCGTGAAACGGATGTTTCATTTACGGACTACCTGCAGACCAGGAAGCGAGCGTCCTAATTAAAAGAGAAAATGCAGCTTTCAAATAAGCCAGGTACATTGTGCTCCCTGTGCATATACGCTAATATTTTATGGTTAAGGGCCATAGCCAGAATACAAACTCTATCTGGACACTTCTGTTGATATTTTTGCTATAAATTTAGAAGCATAGAACACACTAGGCTTTTTATAAACGTCACAGCTTGTTAAGTCACTGGAAAGCTGGCAAACATCCGCAGCTTTTCCGTATCTCAGTAATAATTCCCAGGCTGTTCTTCTGTGTATTCCCTTCTCCTGCCAAATGCCCCCACCAAACAATTCATCTATCTCGCATTAACTTCAGCCGTGCTCCGAGCTACTTCATCCAGAGCCTTAAAGGAATGCAGTTAACCCTGCCAAGCATTTCTGCAAGTTCCTGCCTTCCTTATAGTTTATCTCCTGCCTGCCATAGCCTTTGATTCCAGACATTAACTGGCACAAGTCAGATGTATTGGAACCGTCACCTACTTACTGCTAATAGATCTTCCCTGAATAGTGTCCCTTTGGGGAGGCGTCCTGACCATGCGGAATTTTCCTCCGATAGGTCACTGAGGAGTCTTCCTGACACTGAAATTTATCTGTCATTTTCCCTTCTGGAAGATTGCTCCCCGGGGTGAATCGTGCCTTTGTACCAATGAGTCAACCAGTCTGGATCGCCCGTCCGTGTGACTCAGCTGCATCTGATTTGCATGAAAGTGGCTCGCTTTTGTCACATGCCCGCAGATTGCCGTCAACAGGGAGAATTGCTAGAGAGGATGTCTCGGTAGGAAATCCTGTGACTTTTCACCAGGAACTCACGGAAAACCACAGTATCTTCTGCCTGCCTAGAAAATAATAATAGTTACCTTTAAACCAGTAAAGCGCCTGTCTACAATGCCAGAGACCCGGGTTCGATCCCTGGGTTGGGAAGATCCCCGAAGAAGGAAATGGCAATCCACTCCAGGACTATTGCCTGGAAAATCCCATGGACAGAGAAGTCTGGTAGGCTACAGTCTATGGGGTCGCAAAGAGTCGGAAACGACTGAGCTACTTCACTTTCACTTTCACCTTTAAACTTACAATGTATAAATTTTTGTCAGGAATTCTACTCACAAAGGAATGTGAGCCGATAGCTTTTTATGTCAACCTGAGGATCTCTGAGTGAGTCATGGCCCCAGGAGGGTTCGGGAGACTCAGGTCTAAATACCACCCTAATTAACATTGTTAGACAAAGATTAATTTGTTTGCTGTGGATTCACAGGACACCTGAAACATGATTGCTCTTTATGAAGCAAAAGAAAACTACATTCCACTACACCATGTAGGTGAAATGTTAATTCTGGAGTTTATAAGACCCGATGAAGCTTAAACAAGCTAATAATATTTCACCAAAGAGAAGCTAATACCAGGTTGATGAATAAGGCCAATAGGAAAGCATTTTCAATTCTGCATGACACACTCTTGTCCCTTGTACTATAAATAAGAGAGTTGGGGACAGTCACTGACATTGCTGCAGGCTGGAATTGTTTACCATCTGAGGTCACTAAAGCTTATTCTGGATCACAGGTTAATGACCCAACTTTTTTTTTCTAGAAGGAATGAGCCGTGGGTGAGTGTATGTGTTAACTATGTCAGCAGCTAATTCAGTTCCTCTGTTCACTAGGTCTGGGTCTATTTTGAGCAAATGATATCAATAAAGTTGATAGAAGGACCACATGGAGTCATCACCCGTGACGCCTGCACGTGAGCGGCCACTTGGGATTTTCTATACTAAGCAAAGATTTTGTCTTTGGTAATGAGAGATGCATAAAGACAAAAAGCAAGAGAAAGAAACCTAAATACTAGGCACCAATAACCTAGAAAGAGGCAAAGGAAGGCTTATTCTTTGCTCAGTTACTAAGTTGTGTCCCACTCTTTGGACCCCCTGGACCGCAGCGTGCCAGGCCTCCCTGTTCTTCACATCTCCCAGAATATGCTCAAACTCATGTCCACCAAGTTGGCCATCGAACCATCTCATCCTGTGTCTCCCCCTTCTTCTCCTGCTCTCAATCTTTCCCAGCATCAGGGTCTTTTCCAATGAGTCGCTTCTTCCCATCAAGTGGCCAATGTATTGGAACTTCAGCAGGAAGGGTGGTGAGAGAAAAGCCACAGAGGGGTCTAAATACAGAGAAATCAGGTAATATCATGGAAGGCCACAAAATGAAAGTCCGTTCAGTTCAGTCACTCAGTTGTGTCCGACTCTTTGCGACCCCATGGACTGCAGCACGCCAGGCCTGTCTATCACCAACTCCCAGAGCTTGCTCAAACTCTTGTCCATCGAGTCAGTGATGCCATCCAACCATCTCATCCTCTGTCGTCCCCTTCTTCTCCTGCCTCCAATCTTCCCCAGCATCAGGGTCTTTTCCAGTGAGTCAGCTCTTCACATCAGGTGGCCAAAGTATTGAAGCTTCAACTTTAGCATCAGCCCTTCTAATAAATATTCAGGATTGATTTCCTTTAGGATTGATTGGTTTGATCTCCTTGCTGTCCAAGGGACTCTCAAGAGTCTTCTCCAACACCACAGTTTAGAAGGAAAAAGCATCAATTTTTCAGCACTCAGCTTTCTTTATAGTCCAGCTCTCACACCCATACATGACTACTGGAAAAACCATAGCTTTGACTAGATGGACCTTTGTTGGCAAAGTAATGTCTCTGCTTTTTAATATGCTGTCTAGGTTGGTCATAGCTTTTCTTCCAAGGAGTAAGTGTCTTTTAATTTCATGGCTGCAGTCACCATCTGTAGTGATTTTGGAGCCCAGAAAAATAAAGTCTGACACTGTTTCCACTGTTTTCCCATTTTTTTGCCATGAAGAGATGGGATAAGATGTCATGATCTTCAGTTCAGTTCAGTTCAGTTCAGTTCAGTTCAGTCATTCAGTCGTGTCCGACTCTTTTCGACCCCATGAATCGCAGCACGCCAGGCCTCCCTGTCCATCACCAACTCCCGGAGTTCACTCAGACTCACGTCCATTGAGTCAGTGATGCCATCCAGCCATCTCATCCTCTGTCGTCCCCTTCTCTTCCTGCCCCCAATCCCTCCCAGCATCAGAGTCTTTTCTAACGAGTCAACTCTTTGCATGAGGTGGCCAAAGTACTGGAGCTTCAGCTTTAGCATCATTCCTTCCAAAGGAAATCCCAGGGTTGATCTCCTTCAGAATGGACTGGTTGGATCTCCTTGCAGTCCAAGGGACTCTCAAGAGTCTTCTCCAACACCACAGTTCCAAAGCATCAATTCTTCAGCGCTCAGCCTTCTTCACAGTCCAACTCTCACATCCATACATGACCACAGGAAAAACCATAGCTTTGACTAGATGGACCTTTGGTGGCAAAGTAATGTCTCTGCTTTTTAATATGCTGTCTAGGTTGGTCATAGCTTTTCTTCCAAGGAGTAAGTGTCTTTTAATTTCACGGCTGCAGTCACCATCTGCAGTGATTTTGGAGCCCCAAAAATAAAGTCTGACACTGTTTCCACTGTTTTCCCATCTATTTGCCATGAAGTGATGGGACCAGATGTCATGATCTTAGTTTTCTGAATGTTGGGTTTTAGGCCAACTTTTTCACTCTTGTCTTTCACTTTCATTAAGAGGCTCTTTAGTTCTTCTTCACTTTCTGCCATAAGGGTGGTATCATCTGCATATTTGAGGTTATTGATATTTCTCCCGGCAACCTTGATTCCAGCTTGTGTTTCTTCCAGTCCAGCGTTTCTCATGATGTACTCTGCATACAAGTTAAATAAGCAGGGTGACAATGTACAGCCTTGACATACTCCTTTTCCTATTTGGAACCAGTCTGTTGTTCCATGTACAGTATTAACTGTTGCTTCTTGACCTGCATACAGATTTCTCAGGAGGTAGGTAAGCTGGTCTGGTATTCTCATCTCTAAGAATTTTCCACAGTTTGTTGTGATACACACATTCAAAGGCTTTGGCACAGTCAGTAAAGCAGAAATAGATGTTTTTCTGGAACTCTCTTGCTTTTTCAATGATCCAACAGATGTTGGCAATTTGATCTCCAGTTCCTCTGCCTTTTCTAAATCTAGCTTGAACATCTGGAAGCTCACGGTTCATGTACTGTTGAAGTCTGGCTTGGAGAATTTTGAGCATTACTTTGCTAGCGTGTGAGATGAGTGCAATTGTGCAGTAGTTTGAGTATTCTTTGGCATTGCCTTTCTTTGGGATTGGAATGAAAACTAACCTTTTCCAGTCCTGTGGCCACTGCTGAGTTTTCCAAATTTGCTGGCATATTGAGTGCAACACTTTCACAGCATCATCTTTTAGGGCTTAAAGGTCACAAAACATAAGTCAGCTAATTTAATTTAATTTTATGTTCTATTCAAGTCCAACAATGGATAGTCCCTCTGCTTGTAGTCAGAAGAATGTGACAAAGGAGAATTGTCAATGCTGGGATTCCCCGATTGACCCTCTCCCATTCTTATGAACTTTTCAGAAACAAGAAAATGTTGAGGATGGTGTAATGGCTGGTGATGTGATTTCTTGTAAATTTCCCTTCCTTGCAAAGTTTTTGCAAGGTGAACTGTAGTTCCTTAGATGGGGGAATCTCTTGAAATCAGGGACGCCTTGAAACTGAGGTCCACCTTGAACATCAACTTGATGTTCTGAAGTCTCATAAGCTTTACTGGTGTTATTTCACTGCCTAAACTTTTTAGCAGCAGACAAATCCCATTATTTTTCCTGTGAAAAGGGTTACTTCTCGAGAAAAGCACCTGGTCCAGTTTCACTGGAGAGTCCCTTCCAGATTCCAAGGATAGCGTCAGTGCTGTTTAAACCACTGCAGAGCTTTAGAAAGACTTCTTTTTCATAAGTCAGCAAAACTAGAGTATCAGAATGTGATGAAAATACTGCCTGGTACACACACACACACAGCCCAAACTCAGACTAGTCTAAGAAAGCACATTTATGTGGATACATTAAAACTCTTACTTAAAACAACAGCAAGTAGAATTAAGGAGCACCAAACATTTGATTCTCCATGAACAAGGATGATAAGCCAGGGATACAAAGAAAGTTTCCAGTGAAAATATATGTAATATGTACGTGTGGAGGGGATAAAGAGGAGAAGGCAATGGCACCCCACTCCAGTACTCTTGCCTGGAAAATCCCACGGATGGAGGAGCCTGGTAGGCTGCAGGCTGTTGGGTCCCTAAGAGTCGGACACGACTGAGCAGCTTCACTTTCACTTTTCACTTTCATGCACTGGAGAAGGAAATGACAACCCACTCCAGTGTTCTTGCCTGGAGAATCCCAGGGACGGGGGAGCCTGGTGGGCGGCTGTCTATGGGGGTCGCACAGAGTCAGACACGACTGAAGCGCCTTAGCAGCAGCAGCAGCAGCAGCAGAGGGGATAAAGAAGAGTTTATTAATCGGGGAACACTCTCCAAGGCTTTAGCGTTCAATTACTTGGCAAAGAACTTGGAGATTGAAGTAATGTTACAAGTTTAACTCTTGAAATCTTTCTTTTCAGTATGTTTTTGTATGCTACATAAAAAAAAAAAACACTCAGAAAAAGTAGTTTCTATCCATTCATTTTGTATGAATGTATAATACTAAGTTTCCACCTCAATATTAAGATGAGAAACACAGTTAAAAGTAGCAGGAGATTGCAGAGACATCTTTCAAAAGAAGATGTATAGATGAGCAGACACATAAGATGCTCAACCCTGCTAGTCACCAGGGAAATGCAAATTAAAACCACCATGAGATGCCAACACACAGACAGTCACAGGCAGCAGAATGTCTGGAGTCCTCCTTTCCTCGCCTCTCCTTAAGATCTATTCCCCCTCTTTCCCCAGATAACCAGCAACCTTGTTTCTGCCGCTAGAGATCAGCTCACTTTAACGGAATTTTACGCAAGTGTGCATGATCTAACCTTTTGTGTCTCGGCAAAATGATTCTGAGGTTCATCTGCACTGCTGTGGGCATCACAGTTTAATCCTTTTTATTGGTGAGTGTTATCTCACTGTATGGATAGATCAGAATCTGTTCATCTTGCTGACGGGCATTTGGGATGTTTCCTGTTCTGGTCTAATAAATGAAATTGCTGTGAACATTTGTGTGCGAGTATTTGTGGGGTATATGTTTCTATTTCTGTTGAGTAAACATCTAGGAATGGAATAGCTGGGTTATATGATAGATACCTTTTTTTTTCCGTTTACATTTAAAGAAACTGTTAGTTCCATGAAGTGTCGGATTGAAATGCTTTCTGCCCAACAACACTCAACTTCTCTTGAACTCACTCAGTATAAGCCCAGCACCCTGTTTACAATCTCTTGCAGTCAGATGGCGGCCTTTTCAGTATCATTCAGATCATGCCACTTCCCTTCTCAGCCACCTGCTGTGGTGGGATGAAGGTGGAGCCACACAGAATCTCAGCCCTAGCTGAGTAAGCCTAGCCCCTGAGACCTGGGTCAGCCAGCCCCTGGACGTCTCATCTCATCTGTGCTAAGATCCGCTTTGCTTCACGCTTGGCTCTTGGAATAAGTCAAGCTTGTCTGGCTTCTGGGAATTTGTCCCTGGTCCTCTCCTTTCCCGGAACACTCTTTATTCAAGCATCTCATGAAGCAACTTCTTTGTTCTTTCTGCTATCTGATCTCTGCAACAGAAACTTCCCTAAACGTCTCATCTCCATGGCGACCCAGTCTCACTCACTCTCCCCTCCCTTCTCTGTCCTTCAAGGCTGTCTGGCCGTGTGAAAAGGACCCACGTGTAGCTGACCGGTCCATCTCTGACTAGAGCACACGCCCGCAGAGCCGGGGATCTGCTCTGTCAGATGGTCCAGGTGTTGCTGCCTCTTCAAATCCCCAGGGAATCCGTGCTGGCCGCCACAGACCTCTGGGGCTCACGAGGAGTTCATGGGAAACCTGGGTGGTTTCAGAGCCCCAGGCCGTGGGCTTGGAGGCCGCGCTCAGGCTGGGAGGAGCCCTACCGACTTCTGGTACACCACCCGGGGCACACGGGCCAGTCAGCGCGGGAGACGGAGTGGAGGATTACACACAGGGCCTTAAATCCTTCCCCAGAATGGACCCCAGCCTCTGTTCATCCTTTACTTACAGGACTCGCCGCACGGCCCCTGCCCGCTCCGAGGGTACACAGGCCTCGGGCAGAGGAGGAATGACTGAAATGGTGCGCCCCCCACTGCCCTTCTGTTCACCGGACCCAGAGCGTCTAGAGCTTGGTCAACAGGGAGCCCCTTACCCTCGATGTGCAGTAGATGCTTATTCAATGAGACTAGCAAGAGAGTTCCAGAAAAACATCTATTTCTGCTTTATTGACTACGCCAAAGCCTTTGACTGTGTGGATCACAATTAACTCTGGAAAATTCTGAAAGAGATGGGAATACCAGACCACCTGACCTGCATCTTGAGAAATCTGTATGCAGGTCAGGAAGCAACAGTTAGAACTGGACATGGAACAACAGACTGGTTCCAAATAGGAAAAGGAGTACGTCAAGGCTGTATATTGTCACCCTGCTTATTTAACTTCTATGCAGAGTACATCATGAGAAACGCTGGGCTGGAAGAAGCACAAGCTGGAATCAAGATTGCCAGGAGAAATATCAATAACCTCAGATATGCAGATGACACCACCCTTATGGCAGAAAGTGAAGAGGAACTCAAAAGCCTCTTGGTGAAAGTGAAAGAGGAGAGTGAAAAAGTTGGCTTAAAGCTCAACATATAGAAGATGAAGATCATGGCATCCGGTCCCATCACTTCATGGCAAATAGATGGGGAAACAGTGGAAACAGTGTCAGACTTTATTTTTCTGGGCTCCAAAATCACTGCAGATGGTGATTGCAGCCGTGAAATTAAAAGACGCTTACTCCTTGGAAGAAAAGTTATGACCAACCTAGATAGCATATTCAAAAGCAGAGACATTACTTTGCTGACTAAGGTCCATCTAGTCGAGGCTATGTTTTTTCCAGTAGTCATGTACGGATGTGAGAGTTGGACTGTGAAGAAGGCTGAGCGCTGAAGAATTGATGCTTTTGAACTGTGGTGTTGGAGAAGACTCTTGAGAGTCCCTTGGACTGCAAGGAGATCCAACCAGTCCATTCTGAAGGAGATCAACCCTGGGTGTTCACTGGAGGGACTGATGCTAAAGCTGAAACTCCAGTACTTTGGCCACCTCATGCGAAGAGCTGACTCATTGGAAAAGACTCTGATGCAGGGAGGGATTGGGGGTAGGAGGAGAAGGGGACGACAGAGGATGAGATGACTGGATGGCATCACGGACTCGATGGACGCGAGTCTGAGTGAACTCTGGGAGTTGGTGATGGACAGGGAGGCCTGGCGTGCTGCGATTCATGGGGTTGCAAAGAGTGGGACACGACTGAGCGACTGAACTGAACTGAACCATGTTCAGATCTCAGTTTTTCTTGCCAGGGAGGCAAGATCCTAAGAGGATCCCTAAGAACTCAGTGCCGTGGGTCCTCGCTCCCTCCTCCTGGCACGTGCTCTTAGCCATCGCTCTCTTGTACTCCACCTTCTCGCCCACTAGAGCTGACGAGTATGGTTACGCATTTACGTGGTGCCTGTGTGTGTGCTCAGTGGCTTCAGTCATGTCTGACTCTGTGCGACCTCACGGACTGCAGCCCACCAGGCTCCTCCCTCCGTGGGGTTATCCAGGCAAGAATACTGGAGTGGGTTGCCATGCCCTCTGCCAGGGTGATCTTCCCAACCCAGGGATCAAACCCACATCTCCTGCCTTGACAGGCAGATTCTTTACCACTAAGCCACCTGAGAAACCCTAGCATTAACACAGTGCTGCTGCTGCTGCTAAGTCGGTTCAGTCGTGTTCGACTCTGTGCGACCCCATGGACTGCAGCCTACCAGGCTCCTCCGTCCGTAGGATTTTCCAGGCAAGAGGACTGGAGTGGGTTGCCATTGCCTTCTCCAGCATTACACAGTAGTGAGAAATACTTGACAAGGCCAGCCTACCACAAAGTATGGATTTTACACATGGTTATTCCTGTCTGGGAAGGATTTTTTTTTTTTTTTTTGGAAGGATATCTTTCTGGTGCTTTACAACTAGAAGGCAGGAGTGATCACCTACTTTTAAAGGGGTCATTTTCTCTGATGCTGTCTATCTTGTTCGTTTTCATCACTAATCATATTACTGTTATAGGGAGCACTTTATCCTCTGTCCAGAAAGATGGACCAAAGTTAGGAAAGCAGCAAGGCTGTCTGTGAGTGTTCCTTCATTTTTGTTGGCACCAAGGTCTTGTCTGTGCATAGAATGATGTACTCAGCACGTTGGAGGTCTGAGGAATCTTCCATTCTGACTCACAGAGGAGCAAAGCAGAAGCCTGGGAGGTTGAAGAAGTCCCCTGGTTACACCACTATCTAGGCGAGGATTAGGCGTGAAAATGTGAAGTTCCCGCTTCTAGCCAGGAGCCAAGCTGTCTAAGAAAAAAATAAGTAATCTTATTTTTGGTAAGTAGTTGGTTGTTTAAAAATTCATTCTTTAAAAGGCTGAAATAAGACTTCCCTGTTGGTGCAGTGGATAAGAGTCTACCTGCCAATGGAGGGGGCGTGGGTTCAGCCTCAGGTCCAGGAAGATCCCATATGAGCAAGTGAGCCCGTGTGCAGGGACTGCTGAAGCCTGTGCCCACAGTAAGGGAAGCCGCTGCAATGAGAAGCCCGTCACCGCAACGGGGAATAGCCCCCTCACAACCCGAGAAAGCCCACTCTCAGCAATGAAGACCCAGCACAGCAAAAATAGAGGAGTAAAACAGAAGGGCGAAATGATTAGAAGATGGTTCAAAAGGACACACGCATCCCAGCGTCCACTGCAGCACTGTTTTCAATAGCCAAGACGGAAGCTACCTAAGTGTCCATCACAGACGGATGGGTAAAGGAGGTGTGGTCCACACAGACAGTGGGATATTGCTCAGCTGTTGGCAGGAATGAAGCCGTGCCGTTCACAGCAGCATGGATGGAGCTGATGTTTGTCGTACTAAGTGAAGTAAGTCAGACAGAGAAAAACAAATGTCAGGTGATATCACTTATACGTGATTCCAAAAGAAAAAAACACAGTCTTAGAAAGCAAATTTAAGGTTACTGGGGAAAGGGTGGGGGGAGGGACAGATGGGGACTTTGGGACTGTCACGTACCCACTGCTCTATTTAAAATAGATAACTAACAAGGACCTGCTGCACGGCACAGGGAGCTCTGCTCAGCACTGAAATAGCCTAAATGGGGAAAGAATTTGAAAAAGAATGTAACAGATTCATGTATACATGTGACCGAGTCACTTTACTTACACCTGGAAGTAATACAACATTGTTCTTCAACTTTACACTGATACAAAATAAAAAAAATTTTTTTAATCTATCTATCTGGACTCAAAGATGTCAGTAGGGGACACACTGTCTTCTCATCAGAAAGAATATATCACTTAATTTCCATTGAAGTTGAGTCAGGACTTACAAAGCACCGGCAAAGCAAGCCCTTGAGGTTTCCATGAAATTTCATCCTGTATTTCTTGGAAATGACACAGAGGTCCTTCGTCACTGAGAGGAACCGAGATGTAAATTAAACTTCCTCCAGCAACTGTGTGCAATTTATGGATGTCAAACCCTCAGAATTGACGTCATCTTTACTCTGCAGGAGAATGAAATTCTTGCTGGATCTTCATGAGCAGAAATCATGGAGCTTATCTATTTTGGGACAATTGAAGAAAGAACTGAAAAACAGGAGGTGAAGTTTTTTCCCCCCTAAGGACCAATAGAAATCTCGATGGTGCGATCTGCTTAAGCAACACATTCCGACAGAGGCAACGGGGTGCAGAGGTTAAGGGCAAGAACTCTGGAACCAGACTGTACCCGCCAACCGTGCTGCCTCTTACCGGCTGAGACTTTGGCCGGGCAGTTCCTGTAAACTAGGGGTGCTGAGCCCACAGCCCCTGCCGTATAAGGTTGTTGGGAGGTTGGATGAAATGCTACAGAAGCATCAGTTATTGTGACCTGCTGTGTGTTACTCATCTCTTTTAAAAAATATATTCTATGTATATTTTATTGAAATATAGCTGATTTACACTGTTTCATGGGAATACCAAAATAATTCAGTTCAGTTCAGTTAAGCCGCTCAGTCGTGTCCGACTCTGCGACCCCATGAATCGCAGCATGCCAGGCCTCCCTGTCCATCAGCAGCTCCCAGAGTTCACTCAAACTCATGTCCGTAGAGTTGATGATAGTGATGTTATCCAACCATCTCATCCTCTGTCGTCCCCTTCTCCTCCCACCTTCAATCTTTCCCAGCATCAGGGTCTTTTCCAATGAGTCAATTCTTTGCATCAGGTGACCAAAGTATTGGAGTATATTTATATACCTATAAATACATCTATTCTTTTTCAAACTCTTTTCCATTATAGATCATTACAAGAAATTGAATGTAGTTCCCTGGGTATACAGTAGGTTCTTGCTATTTATCGGTTTTAATATGGTGGTGTGTATCTGTTCATCCTAAATTTCTAACTTATCCCTCCTGCCCAGATGCTACCAGCAGTGACGTTGTCATATCTGTGGTCTCTGATGGAACAGAAGGACCATCCACCCAATAAACACCGCCGGGTACCCACAGCCACCATTCCTTGGAGGGATCTCAGATTTGAATATAGTGCACAGAATTACCTGAGTAATATTAACTAGTTATGGAGGTCGTGGGGGTCGCCCCAAGCCTGAAAGTGAAAGTGTTAATCACTTCAGTTGTGTCTGACTCTCTGCAGCTCCATGGACTGTAGCCCACTTGGCTCCATTCTTGTCCATGGAATTCCCCAGACAAGAATACTAGGGTTGGTAGCCCTTCCATTCTCCAGGGGATCTTCCTGACTCAGGGATCGAACCTGGGTCTCCAGTGTTGCAGGCTTATGCTTTACCATCTGAGCCGCCAGGGAAGCCTAAAATGATCAAACTTCAGGTGGTTCTGACCTGCACGTGTTTAGCAGGTGCTGGCTTAATAGCTAGCTACTGTTGATGTAATGTCATCATCACAATGACCTTCATTATAATATATATTTTAATATGTACACAGGAATCGAACCGGGGTCGCCTGCATTGCAGGTGGATTCTTTACCAGCTGAGCTACCAGGGAAACCCCAATATATATTTTAATGTATCATCAAATGCATTTAATATACATGTAATAATTTAACTGTGTCCAGAGAGCTAGGAAGAGTTTAATTCAGCTTTTTCTTGGGAAGATAAGTTTATTAAGCAGTTGCATTATTTTTATGAGTCCAGATTAATTATGAGATTATTTCCACTCTCCTGGAAGAAGGAGGATCCGGGCTGGGTAAACCACACCCAGGGGAGGAAAGGGGCAGAGAGCCGAGAGCTCAGGGAGGCTCCAGAGGGTAGCCCTGGGCTCCTCTCACAGGACTCTGGGGGCTTTGGGGTCTGGGAAGAGGGAGACAGCCTGGACTGGCCCCAGGAGGTCACTTCAGCCCTGCTCTCCCTTCAGTCCTGTGCCAGCGTTGATGTCAAATCTCCATCACGCGGAAGCTGAAACTGTCTGCTCAAGTGGCTACAATATGTAGCTGGTACCCAGCAGCTAGCCAGGTAGGAAGCAGCCCGTCCCGGCTGAGCGGAGCCGAGGCTCAGCTTCCCGCCCGGGACTGCCAGAACTTCCCTCTCCTTCCCATCACCCCTTAATAAGCCTCGTGTGTCTGGTTGTAAGCAAAACCTTTCCCACACTTTTTTGCTCATCAAGCTAGGTTTTTGAGTTGAGCCACCTTCACTAGAAAGGAGCTCCCGCTAAGTATCTCTTCCTCTTACAAAGGTAGAATATGAATGTCATGCTTGTAAGAAGGGACGCTTGTTTTGAATACACAATTGTATTTTCCAGACAGGAAACATTCTCATATACAGAATCACTGAATTACTTAGCTACAGTTGCCCTTTGCCTATATGCCATGTATTTGTTACACGTTTGTCAAGCAACATCCTGCAAGTAGGCAAGGAAGCTGTTGCTACTTTGAAATTCTAATCATAATAATTGTAAAGTTACAGAGAAACTGATGAGCGTGCAACAACCAGTTGATAGAAAATTGACGGTGAAAAATAAATTTGTAAGAAAGAGAGATGTTAGTCGCTCAATCGTGTCTGACTCTTCACGATCCCATGGATTGTAACCTGCCAGGCTCCCCTGTCCCTAGGATTCTCCAGGCAAGAACGGGAAACTATTTCCTTCTCCAGGGGGTCTTCATGACCCAGGCATCGAACTTGGGTCTCCCACATTGCAGGCAGATTCTTTACCGTCTGAGCCACCAGGGAAGCCTAGATTTGTAAGGGGGGGGCACCCTTACATCCGCAGCCAGACCTCTGAGAGTATGGGAAGGAAATGTCACAGGTCACCTGTTTCGTCTGATGAGATGCAGAGGTCAGGGAGGACGGGTCCAGACATGGCAGCCTGAGGGAGGGACTACAAGTCCTCCTGGGCATGCGGAGAGGTCCCCGCCTCCCGCTTCCCAAGCCCTGATAAATAGGAGGATGTGTAGGCAGGGACCCTTCTTTTAGAAAAAATGACTATCTCTTTGGAACAACATGAACTGGAGACAGTGATGGGTGGGCAGCCCTATGAACAGACCTCTCTCTGGCTGCCCCCGCATCCTACCTATGACACTGGAGAGCCTCTGCAGGTCAGAGCACTGTCTTGGCCGCCTTGGACCAGTTCTCATCCACATGCTTCTGAAGGGAGCATCTGGGGCAGCCCAGAAGGTGTCTCCATCAATACAAGCTTTGTGGAGTGAGGCCCTTCCCTCTCCAAACTGGCTCCCCGGGAACTCGTTTCAGGGCGCAGACACAAGGCTCAGCCCAGGCTCCCCTGGGCTCCCATGGTAACCTCTGTGGGCCTTCATCACAAGACTCACGGGACTAGAATTGCCCCTCTATCTGCTCCCTTTGAGGGCTGCTGGATCTGACCCTGGAGACATAAGGCGTGGGCAGTGTGTGTCTCTTCTCATGCCTTGCTTCTCAGCGTGTGTCTCTTCTCATGCCTGGCTTCTCAGCGTGTGACCCCCGAGGCACCGGCGTCGCTGGGAAAGGCAGAGGTAGGACCGCCAGCCCCCCGGGCCCGCAGTGCCAGCCTTCATGCAGCCAGAGGCCCAGGGATGCGGGTCCACGCCTGGGACAGGACACGGGAGCACGCCTGGGGGCGGGATGTGGTCCACTCCCTGGGTCGGGATGCGGGTCCACACCCAGGGGTAGGATGCACGCTCCTAAAGCCCTGTGGAGGCGACTGCCTCTGTTCAGGACAGTCTTCGTTTTCTAAACAAAATTTGGATAATAGGAGGGCTGGAGAGAAATGGAAACACTCGTGTCTCTCTCATCCCTACATTTGAGGCTGCCCAACTGTGAACCCAGACACCAGGTCTCCTGATGTTCAGGTGACTATTTCTGGAGCATCGCTGAATTTTTCCACTAAAAAGAAGAAGGAGAAGAGCTCTACGATCTGACTTCCACTAGCACGTCTGTCCCATTTTCAGCTGCCATTGCACCCGAGAAGGAAGGACGAAGGCCGAGGATCATGAAATACAGCTTATTTCTTCCTCTAGAGATCAAGGGGGGGAAAAAAAACAACTCTACATCACCTTCCAAATGAATTTTACCTGAAATTTAACCCATTTGCTGAGTTGTTTGCATGTATCCTGTGTCATCCCACACTGGAGCGGGGGTGTCACGCGTACCCTTGGGCTTCCCAGGTGGTGCTAGTGGTCAAGAACCCGCCTGCCAATGCAGGAGACGTGAGAGATGCGAGTTCGCTCCCTGGGTCGGGAAGATCCCCTGGAGGAGGGCGTGGCAGCCCACTCCAGGATTCTTGCCTGGAGAACCCCAGGCACAGAGGAGCCTGGGGGGCTGCAGTCTGTGCAGTCACGAAGAGTCAGACACGACTGAGCAACTGAGGATGACAGACAGCTCACACCCTCTCCTTCCTCTCTCTCACCCACACACATTAAAATGCACGGAGGACATGGCGCCTTTTGAGTCGGGCTTGGCCAGGGTCGACCTCCCTCCATACGGCATCACACTGGGATTATTCTGTAATTCTGCTTCATCTGTCTTGTCACTGGGTTTAAAGCCAGCCTCCCAGAGACCTGAGCTGTGTGTCTGTGACCTGTTTTCCCTGGAGGGACTCCCATCCCGGGACCGGGCAGGTCTTGCTTGCCTGCTGGTCTGGAATGCTCTGCCGCCCTTGCTGTGTCTAAATGGGTGTGACTGTGCAACTGGCTTCTTCCATCAAAACCTCCCCCTGTGCTGACTTTGCCCATGTGACACGGGGCTTGTTCAGCCACCACTTGGAGAACCACCTCTACCCCACACTTAGATTTAGAGTTTAAAACGTTAGAAGGCATGCCCTTGTGGCTCTTAAAATTCTGCTTTGACCTATTTCAGTACATCCGTGTTTATCCTGGAAAGAAACCAGCACAGTAGCCGTGGTTTCTGTTTTGAGCACAGTCAGAGGCAGAGGGTGAGCATGGCCCTCGCTGTCCCTGGCTGACCGACCCCACTCAGGGAGGCAGAGATGCGCTTCCCTGAGGTCAGGCCGCAGGGCTCCCAGAGCCCAAAGGAGGCTATTTCTAGCCCATCAGTCAGCTGGCCGACCTGTGTCTGGGCCCCTGAATCTCACAGGTGTTCCTTTTACATATGGAGAGTGAAAAGGGACGCATTAAAGAGAAGATGCTTTACTAACGAGTAAAAGCTCTGTTCATGCTCCAGTCCTTAAACGCTCGGGGTGGAGAGGGGACCGGAAACCCACAAAGAGTCCCCCGCCCCAGTCCCGGCACCTGTGTGGGAGGCCTGCTCTGCACCCTCATCTCCCAGCGCAAGAGAGCCCCTGCCCCAGGAACAGTGGGGCGGGCACTGTGCTGGAGCGGTGAGAGTCTGTGAGCTCAAAAACCTCACAACAGCTCCTAAAAAGTGATGCTGCAATTGGAAGCCAAACTGTTCGTTTTCTGAGGGCAAATCCTGGTGTGAGTCCCAAAGTGGAAACTGCACCGAACAAAAGTGTCACCTTCATTTATGCGGTCCACCCCCATCTTCCCCACCCCCCCAACCTCCCCCATCCTCTCTCCATCCTCCCCCATCCTCCCTCGTCCTCCTCATCCTCCCCTGTTCTCCCCAACCTCCCCATCTTCCTCCCCACCCTCCCCTGTCCTCCCCATCCTCCTCCGTCCTCCTCATCCTCCCCCATCCTCCTCCCCAACCTCCCCATCTTCCTCTCCATCCTCCCCCGTCCTCCCCCACCCTCCCCATCCTCCTCTCCATCCTCCTCCCCGTCCTCCTCTCCACCCTCCCCCCTCCCCATCCTCCTCCCCATCCTCCCCCATCTTCCTCTCCATCCTCCCCCATCCTCCCTCGTCCTCCCCTTCCTCCCCCATCCTCCCCCATCCTCCCTGTCCTCCCCTGTCCTCCCCATTCTCTCCCCATCCACCCCTCCATCTTCCTTCCATCCTCCCCATCGCTCCCCTCTTCCTCCCCTCCGTCCACTCTCTCCCTGTTTCTTTCTCCTTTGCTTCCTTTTCTCTCTTTTTTTCCCTTTCTCTTTTTACACAAAGTCCTCAGTGTCTCCATCAAATCCACTCCAAGCGTGTCATTTTGAAGGGCCCGATGTATTAATCGGGCCCTGGGCTCTAACTGGGGCAGACAGTCCTGTGTCCATCACGCGTGTGGACACAAACTCTCTCGTGTTTGGACACCCATCAAAGCCTTGCCAGAAGCCAGGGCTGGCTGGGAGTGTTGTGGGTTTCTTTTATCCATGAATCAGTATCAGAGAGTGCTGGTATGGCTGGCTCTTAAGTTTCTTGGATTTTTGAGATGTTTCTCATACCAGTTCCAAAGATTATTTTATCAGTGACCTTTGTAGACTAACTCTGCGGTAAACAGGAAAATATCCAGCCACTGTGACTTATGTAATACTCTGAGATTGTCTAGACAGTGTGAGGAGGGCAGTGGATGGAGCGGGTTCTTAGAAATGGAAAGCAGGTCGGCAGCAGGCTTCTCCACCACGGGGACGTCCGTGCTTTCCTGCTGCAGTCTGTCCGTCCGTTTGCTCTGCGCTTTCGCTTGTCCACCCTTTGGTCCCAGGACGCAGAAGGATTTGTCCGTAGCTGGGTGTGTCTACCCTTTCTTCTGATTTAGTAACAGGGTGTAATGTCAGCGATGGGCTCATCCATCATATTTCTTCAGCCTCGCTGCCTGGAAAAGTTAACAGGTGAAGAGTCGAGGGGTTTACAGGCCAGGAGAATGCGTAGCCGTGGAAGGTAGGCTGTGGGGCTTCAGCTACGAAGGTGGGAGACTTGAAAGGGGGACAAACAGGTTCACTCCCTTGAGCACGCTCTTGTTTGCACACAAAGCCCGTCTTCAAGTGCTTTTCTCCTCCCAGCACACAAGACGCTGTGCTTACAAGCCTGTCTTTGTTTAGAGCATATTTATGTGGTAGGTGTGAAATAAGACGTTATGAAAAAGACCTGACAACCCGGCCATCGTTTACTGACAAATCGGGTGACGGTCTGATGAATGAATACACGCAGAAGTACTGTCAGAAGAACTTTCTTCCTGAATGAAAAGGAAGTAAATCAGAGCAGCTCTGCGTCAGGGCCCATTAGGAGCTACAAGAAAATACAAAGCAGGGCCCGGCCTGGCAAAGCTTGGCTTAGCATTCGTCTGGGGGCAAGGCGACGTGCAGACGAAGATGGGGATGTATCACGTGGTTCCCTCGAAGGACCAGAGGGATGGGCTGATGGAAAAGATCAAGCTCCCGTTGTACCCAGGACTCAGCAATGGGTCAGCAGTGGTGAAAATGGCTCTGAAAGGAGGGGAAAGTGAAAGTGTCAGTCGCTAAGTTGTGTCTCTAACTCTTTGTGACCCCACGGACTGTAGCCCGCCAGGCTCCTCCGTCCATGGGATTCTCCAGGCCAGAATACTGGAGTGGTTCGCCATTCCCTTCTCCACGGGATCCTCTTGATCCCAGGATCAAACCCAGGTCTCCTGCCTTGCAGGCGGATTCCGTACCTGCTGAGCCACCAGGGAAGGGAGGGGAGCCCCAGTCAAACGCAGAGGAAGAAGGACACATCCATGAAGGTGGGAGAGGGTGCCCGGCGGAGTCGGCAGGCAGAGGAAGCAGCGGCCGGCTAGGCTGGGTCTGGACTGCTGGGGGCGTCCCGAGAGCCCCGCCGGACACCTGCCAGCTCTCGTGTACCAGCTCGCTGGGCTGGAGCCGGGACCCCTCCTGTTCCCGCCGTACCCCACAGAGGCCTGCGGGGCAGCGTCTTCCCTGGGTCTGCCCCCACCCCCAGCAGACCAGGAACCAGGGCCTCAGGTGCGAGCAGTTCACGTGGAAACACACAACAGCAGGAGGAGGCCAGCCAACAGACTAGGGGCCGTGCAGGGACGCGGGGGCTGTGCAGGGACGCGGGGGCACTTCCTCACTTGGCTGCTGCGGGGCACCCTCAGGGGACGGGGACCCTTCGCAGCCGGGAGGCGTGATCACAGGCCGCCCCCCCCCCCCAACCCGAGTCCTGGCCCCTCTGCGGTCAGGCTCTCCTGGGTCCTGAACGCCCCGGGAGCTTGTCACGGGGAGCAGAGGCTCAGCCAGCAGGCGGGCAGCTGGGAGTGTGGGAGCAGGCAGGGCTCACCCATCTTCACAGCAGCCGCGGGGCCCTGCTGGACGTCTGGGTGAGATGGGTGAGTAAGACGCCAGCGGCACTTCCCCAGTGAAAACAAAGCAAAGCCGGGTCGCCGTTTCCAGAGGGCTTTTTCACGGACTTGTTTTCGGTGACCACGACCGGGGTCCCTCATCTGAGGCCACCTTCGGGCTTCAGGGATTGTCTGAGCCTGGGGCCAGGGGCTGGAGGTGGGCTGCTCCCTCGGTGCCAGCACCCCTCCCCCTGGGGGCGTCGGGTTAGGGGAGGGCTGCAGGGGGAGGAGCAGGGGTGCCTGTTAGGACTTTCCAACGCTCCCCGAAAGCACGGGAAGAACAGGCTAGTGTGGAGAGACGCCAGGAGGGGGATGTTAGGGATTTGGGGGCCTTATCGGAAAACGGAGTCTCTGAATACCATTTTTTTTTTTTTTGAAATATAACAACTTGTCACTTCCAAGGAAGATTCCCTTTGACCTCTGCCTGCTCTCTCCTCTGGAAAGAAACTCAGTGGTTTCTGGCAATGTACAAGGATGGATGTTGACGGACACAGGAAACGGGGAGCGAGCCTGAGCAGA
This sequence comes from Ovis canadensis, assembly GCF_042477335.2. Classification (NCBI taxonomy): domain Eukaryota; kingdom Metazoa; phylum Chordata; class Mammalia; order Artiodactyla; family Bovidae; genus Ovis; species Ovis canadensis. The sequence goes on along the minus strand of NC_091254.1, from coordinate 98,136,339 downwards.
GGCCCCTGCCCCACTCCTGTGTCCCTCGAGAAGGATGCAGGGGGTCCGATTAGTGGATTCAATTAAGCCTGACCGAGAACCCCAGGCACCGTGGGGTCAGGCATCCTGTGCCGTCCAGCAGCCCCACCTGGCACTGCAAGGGCAGAAACCTCCCCGGGGCCCCTGCACCAGAGACCAGGGTCTCCCCGAGAGGATCTGAGGGAGCAGGGCTGACCAGCTTTCTCCACAAGCCTTTAAGAAAGAACCTCCCTCCCAGCAGCGCCCTCCCCGCTTCATCAGGACCCCTTCCCCACTTTGAAGCCCCTCCTTCCTTGGGCTCACAGAGGGGTGGAGCAGAGCGCCTCACGGCTGGAGAAGAAGTCAGCTGGTCACTAAGAAATCAACTCACTCGACGTCCTCTAGCCCCTGCAGAGGTCACGTGAGCTGCCCGAGCCAGAGAAGATTTTGCGTAGAAAAACCTTCCAGATTTGATCCCTGGGTCCGGAAGGCCCCCTGGAGAAAGAAATGGCAACCCACTCCAGTATTCTTGCCTGGAGAATCCCATGGACGGAGGAGCCTGGTGGGCTACAGTCAATGCGGTCGCAAAGAGTCGGACACAGCTGAGTGACTAGCACTTTTATTTTTTTTTACATCTGAAACTAACACAGTAGTGTAAGTCTGCTAGACTTCGATAAATAAAACCATGCATCATGTATAGGACTGCTGCCTTCACGTTTTCCAGTGCTAACCAGCAAAAGCGCCTGGGAGGGTGTTCTCACCTCTCCCCGCTTCGACGGCAGGCCTAGAAGCAGCAAGCTGTGGCTCCGTCTCTCCTTCCCAAGGCCTGAGGCCTAGAGTGCTGGTGTCATCGCGGGGCTGAGGCAGGACAGTCTCTGCTTTGTGCACGAAGAACCTTTGAGCTTGAGCTAAAAATCTGAGAAAAGCACCGCCTCCTGCCACCCTCTAAGCCATGCCTGGGTTTCATTCCAGCGTCCATCCAGCACTCACAGGTGCCAAGAAGACAGGCCAGGTGAACACAGATGCTCTCCAGAGGCCTGGGGTCCCCCGGAGGATACCGGCCGCTTCCCCAGCAGCCCCTCGTGCACCCTCGGCTGGCTGTGAAGTGAAGAGAGAGTCGCTCAGTCATGTCCAACTCTTGGCGGTCTCATGGACTATACAGTCCATGGGATTCTCTAGGCCAGAATACTGGAGTGGGGAGCCTTTCCCTTCTCCAGGGGATCTTCCCAACCCAGGGATTGAACCAGGTTTCCCGCATGGCAGGTGGATTCTTCACCAGCTGAGCCACAAGGGATGCCCAAGAATGGAGTGGGTAGACTATCCCTTTTCCAGGGGATCTTCCTGACCCAGGAATGGAACCGGGGTCTCCTGCATGGCAGGCGGGTTCTTTACCAGCTGAGCCACCAGGGGCTGGCTGGGCCCTGCTTAACTCGTAGGAGCTCGGTTCTCCCGGGAAGCCGTTCCCTCCTGGCCCAGCGGAGTTGGGGCTGTGCCCGTCTTCGTACCGTCCCAAGGACGCACACAGCTCGTGCTGCGCTCCTGAGCTTGCCCTCGACGGGTCTGAGCCCCTCGCCTGTCTTGTTGCTGCTCGGTCGCTCAGTCGTGTCCGGCTCTCTGTGACCCCGTGGCCTGCAGCCCGCCAGGCCCTCTCCGATTCCGGGAGTTTGCCCATGATCGTGTCCATTGAATCTGCTCCCCACTACTGTCTCCTCAAGTGGGAGCTGTTCTGGCCCAGGGCTGGCCACAGAGCAGAAAGCCCAGATGTATTTCATGACAGAATGAGGGGGAAACCGGAGCACACAGTCCCCGGGAACCAGCTGTGATGGCGTGGGGGAGACCAGAGGCTTCCAGCAGCAGAGCGTCCTAGAGAGTCCGGAGGCTGAGTGAGAGCTGGTCCAACCAAGAGCAGAGAATAGCTTCGAGGGCGGAGATTCAGTGCCAGCAGAGGACAGCTGAACAGCTGGACAGCGTCACGGCGGGACAGCGGGGCATGGGGAGCCCGAGGGCAAGTCCCCACGAGGTGCAGGAAGGCCCCTGGGAGGAGGGGCAGGGCAGCCCAGAGGGCACTGGGGGCGGCGGGAGGCAGGCATCGCCGATGGGTGGACAGATGGAGCAGCATAGCCCGGAGGTTCTGACGCCAGTGTCCCCAAGCAGCCCCACCCAGGCCCTCCTGCAGAAACTCTCTAGAGGGACTCTCTTAGGTCTGGGCTTGAAAAGTCTGCTCTGAAGGTCTGGGTGGGTGCCCCATGTCTTCCACAAAGGCCAGCGTTGCTGTTGTGAAGGAGGAAGAGGCTGGGAGGTTGGGGTTAGCAGATGTAAACTCTTATAGATAAGGTGGATAAAAACAAGCTCCTGCTGGATGGTGCAGGGAACTATATTCAATATCCTGTAAGAAACCATCGGGGAAGAAAATATGGAAAAGGATGTGCTCAATCACTCAGTCGTGTCTCTCTGCGACCCCGTGGCCTGCAGTCTGCCAGGCTCCTCTGTCCAGGGGATTTCCCAGGCAAGAATGCTGGAGTGGGTTGCCACTTCCCCCTCCAGAGGAATTTCCTGACCCAGGGATCGAACCCGTGTCTCCTGCATGGGCAGGCAGATTCGTTACCACTGAGCCATCTGGGAAATCATGAGAAAGAATATATATAAAGTAATTCCCTTGTGGCTCAGGGGGTAAAGAGTCTGCCTGCAATGTGGGAGACCTGAATTCGATCCTTGGACTGGGAAGATCCCCTGGAGAAGGAAATGGCAACCCACTCCAGTATTCTTGCTTGGAGAATCCCATGGGAACAGGAGCCTGGCGGGCTACAGTCCATGGGGTCGCAAAGAGTCAGACACAACTGAGTGACTTCACTTTCACTTCCATGTATATATATATATATGGGAATAACTGAATTGCTTTGAGAAATTAATCATTTTGTTAATTTTTGCACTTAGAGCAGAGGTTAACACAATACAGTAGAAACACTAGACTCCAACTAAAGAAATCTAAAACAAATCGTGCTGATACTAACTTGTGTAGCCATCCTAGCAGCCCCATGTAGGGGTCCTGTGCGGGCCGGTGTAGGACTGATGGGATGCGGCCCGGAGGTGAAGGGATGGTCCAGCATCCACCCTCAGGTATCATGAGGCCATGTTGACCAGCAGCCGGGTTTGGGGAGAACGGGTCCCCTGTCCCTTCCTCCAGCACACAAGCATCTCCAGGGCGGCCGGACCCCAGGTGGAGGGACACCGATGAGAAGATCAGCAGGTCTCCGGGAGACGCGTCGCTGTTTCCACGGAGGCTGCCGTTGCACCGTTTTCATTCATAACCGTGGTGACAACAGCTGACGGTTACCGCTCCGTCCCTCGCGTGGAGGCTTCCTCTGTGAACAGGGTCCTCGCGTGCCTCCTCGGCCTCCCCCCGCCTTTGACACTCAGGCTGATCCCTTTCGGATTCCGGGTCTGTTTCTGCAGTTTCTCAGAACTCCCCGTCTATTCTCCAGGAGCACAGGAAGGGCCTTCTGGGGCTGGGGGAGAAGGGCGACCCCTTTGTGAGCACGTTTCTTCTTTGTATGCCAGCCACGCCCGAGGATGCCGGCTGCCTTTTGTCTGGGCGGCGGGCTGCTCCGTTGCCTGGCAACGCGCGGGTGCCTCCAACTTGAGAAACCACTTTCTCTCCCTGTCATGTGTGTGCTCGGCCAGAAAGACAACAGAGGGACGGGGGAGTCCTCGCCTCCTGGACGGGGTACCGCAGATGGTCCCCTCTCAGCTGATGCCTGATAATGTTTCAGGGGGCTGCTCTGTGTCGTTCCCAGGAACGCGGGCCTTCTTGTTCTGCCTGGAAGGAGGGGGCCTTGTCTGCCTTGGGAAGGAGGAGTAGTGCTTTGGAAGGAGCGGTGTTTTCCTCTAGCCTCTGGATGGCTAGGCGGCCAGGCCAGGTATCTGCCCCGCGTGCTGCCAGGCAGACGGGCACTCCGGGAGCCTGGTCCCTCTCTGCATTGCCTGTGCGGCTGGCCGCTCCAGGCTGGGGTCTTCTTAGAAATGATGATGACGACTAGATTTGCTTCTCATCCGTCTTACACAAGACAGTCGTGTAACGGCCAGTGCGGCCGGCTGACACGATCGGCAGGAAGTCATTACCTCGCTGTCGATCCTACCTTTCTGCTTTTAACGTTTCGAGACAATCAAGGTCCTCTGAAGCCGGGTGACCGAAGGTTCCCTCGGAGTTTTGTGAGCCCGGTGATCTTGGGGAGGAAGCGACAATGAAATCCTTCTAGTGAGTCCGCCACGTGGGTTGAGCTCGTCCTCCCTGCCAAGTATTGTGCTGAGCTCCAGCAGGACTGTCCCGTCCTCAACCCACGGGCGTCCTGGGCAGGTGAGTCACTCACCTTATCTACCCACTGTGGCTCAGTGGAGGATGATTAAGTCGCCTTCCTGAACCCAGAGACAGCCCTGGGCATCAAAGCCAGTGGCCTCCCCGGGGGGACCTTGCTTCCCACAAAGCCGGGCCCGGACGTGCCGTGATGCTGTGCCTGCCCCTGTCTGAACACAGCCCTGACTCACAGTTCCTACTGCAAACGCACAGGGACGCTTTGCTCAGAGCAGGATAAAGTCAGCCCCGCTCAGCTCAGCTCAGCTCAGCTCCCTAGCAGAGGACCAGCCACCCCGTCACCGTGAGCAGGATGGCCAGCAACGGGCAAGAGCTTAGATCTTGTCACCCGAGACCCTGCGTCAGTGACCAACGAACCCGAATCAGAGATTCCGTTGCCCACGACTCCCGTAGCATCTGTTTTAAAGTGCACTGCACACCCAGTTGTGTCTGACCCTTTGGGACCCCGTGGACTGTAGCCCTCCAGGCTCCTCTCTCCATAGTGGTTTCCAGGCGAGAATACTGGAGCGGGTCATCATTTCCTCCTCCAGGGGATCTTCTCGACCCCGGGATCGAACCAGAGTCTCTTGCGTCTCCTGCATTGGCAGGCAGATTCTTTCCCACTGTGGCACCTAGATTCTAACGATGCTTGCTTAATTTCTAATGAAACGCTGATATGTCTGTGTGTAAGTCAGTCTGAAACAGCAGTTGACTCTAGTTGAAATTACTCCTGGTGGCACTATTTTCTCCACTGTGTAATTTTTGGTTAAGGACCAACAATTCTACGTAAAAAGGATGCTGGATCACTTTCCAAGTTTTAGTCCTACATCTGGAGCTCAATTATTGCATCTTTTTAAATTGTCCCAGGCTATGTGTTAAATACAATCTATATATGAACTTTGAACTGAACTATAAAATTTTGCCACTGGGTATTGGACTAAAATTGCATTTTCCAAGAACAGGCTTTGATCAAAAGGCAAGATTTTATTAAAGGTCTGCAAATATTTCATAGCCCTTCTTATGTGTTTGCCTGAGTGTGTGCGCGCGGGTGTCTGTGTAGACACAGATAGTATTATTGGTTGAATTACGTCCCCCCACCCCGATTCTAATTTTGAAATGAAAGTACCTCAGAAAGTGACGTCATTTGGAAAGGTGGTTCAGTGAAGATGAAGCCGTCAGGGTGGACTTTAGTTCAATTGGCCTGCGTCCTTATAACACAGGGGAACCAGGACACAGGAGCACACGCTGATAAAGCCACCTGGCGACGAAGGCAGGGGCCAGGGTGATGTGTCTGCAAGCCAAGGGCCACCAAAGCCCACCCGCCAGCCGCCAGAAGCCGGGGGTGAGAAACAGGTTTTCCTTCTCGGCCTCAGAGGGAGCCAGACCGGCCCACACCTTAATCTCAGACCTTTGGCCCCAAGAGCTGTGGGACAATGCGTTTCTATTGCGTAGCCACTCCGTCTGTGTTACGGCAGCTCTGGCAAACCCATAGAAATTTATAGATGATGGATGGATGGAGAGACAGATCATTGGCAGACAGATGGCAGCTAGATGGTTAGATTTAGCAACCTGCTTTCTAGCCACAGTCATTCTCTTTATACACAGAGAGTTGGACAGAGCGACCAATGCATACATGTATATATGTAGTCTGTTCATACATATATATACTAATATATATATACTAATATATATATACTTATATATACATATATATATATATATGTGACTGTCTATCTGGATGCCTGCCTGCCTACTCAGTCACTTCAGTCATGTCCAGCTCTTTGCAACCCCATGGCTGCAGCCTGGCAGGCTCCTCTGCCCATGAGATTCTGCAGGTGAGAAATCTGGAGGGGGCTGCCATTTCCTTCTCTGTATATCCGTGTATATCTACATAAATTTTTATTGAAGTGAAATGTGCATTCAGACAGGTGCACGTGCTGTAGGCAGACAGGCTGGCAACGTTCTCAAAGTGGACGCACCTGTTAACCACCACCTGGAATCAGAAAGAGAACACGACCAGCCTCCCGAGAGGCTGCCCTCCCATCACAATCCACCACCTTCCCAAAGGTATGGTGATCCTTATTTCTATTAACACAGGTTAGTTTGCTGATCTTGAAATTTATGAACATAGAAGTGTATGATACGTCCTATTGTGTACCTGACGCTTTTTCCTATTACATTATGCAGTTTGCCCATGGTGTTGGGTGTAGCGGCATTTCATTTGTTTTCACTGCTAGGCAATATTCCACGGTATGAACATATCACACTTTATCTGTCATTTTACAGCTGAAGGTCATAATGTTGGCAGCTTGGGACTCCCACAAATAACACTGCTGGAAATATTTGTTTAGGTCTTTGGTGCACATTTGTATGCTTTGTGGGTGAACATATGCTTAGGAGTAGAATTGCTGAATTGTAGAGCAGGCACATGTCGGGCTGTAGGAAATACTACCACTTTCTGCCATAGTTTCAGCTCCGCGGGCTCACCAACACTCATTCCAAATCTTTTCTTTCTTTCTTTTTTTCCTTCTTGCTTGCTTTCTTCTGCTCTCTCTCTCTTTCCTTTTCTTTCTTCTTTTCTATTTTTTAATAACTGCAGCTATTCTGATGAATATGTACTTTTGCTTGGTTTTATTATCATTTCCCTGCTGAGTCTGAGTATCTTCACGTGTTCTCATATGCTTATCGGCTAGTTGTATAGACTCTTCTGTGAAGTACCGTTTCAAGTCCAGACTTCAAAAAAAAATATTTTCTTGTTTTCCCTTATAGACAAGCAGGGAGTCTTCATTTATTCTGACAAGTCTCTCGTTAGCTCTATGTACTGCAACATCTCTGGCAGCTTTTTAGTCTGCATTTCCAAGTGCCTTTTTTTTTTTTTTTTGGCGTTGCCATGTCTCCTGAGGGCTCTCCTCTGATTGCGGAGCTCAGGGGCTCTTCCTCGTGTGATGGGCGGGTTTCTCACTGTGGTGGCTCCTCTGGTTGGGGAGCTCAGGGACTGCTCTTCCTTGTGATGGGCGGCTTGCTCACGCAGCGGCTTGCTCACGTGGGGGCTCCTCTGGTTGCGGAGCTCAGGGGCTGCTCCTCGTGTGATGGGCGTGTTGCTCACTGTGGCGGCCTCTCATCGCGGAGCACAGCTCTAGAGCGCACGCGCTTCGTTAGCTGTGGTGCTCGGGCTTAGTTTCTCCACAGCATGTGGGATCTTTCTAGACCAAGGATCAAACCCATGTCTCCTGCTTTGGCACGAGGATTCTTATCCACTGTACTTCCAGGGAAGACCCTCCAAGTTCTTAGTAGTATCTTTTCATGAACAGGAGTTCTTCATTTTAATGAAAGTTTATCTCTGTCCCCCTTTCTGGGTAGCACGTTTTGCTTTCTATTTTTCTATAATTTTGCCTACTCCAAGATCATAAAGATACTTTATACTTCATGTTTAGCTCTACAACCCACCTGGAATTTATTTTATGTATATTATGAGGTGGGAGTCATAATATATTTGTAAAACATGGACTCTCCATTAATTCTGCAGCATTTATTGAAAAGGTCATCCTTTCCCCGCTGTATTACTGTATCATCTTAAACTTATATTAAATAAGTGCATGTGAAGGGGCTTTTTTCCAGGTTTTCCTTTAGTTTTTTTATCCTTGTGCCAGTAACACACTGTTTTAAAAAGTATAATAAAAGTCTTGATATCTTCTGGGACAAATTTTCCAATTTTGTTATACTTTTTCAATATTATCTTGGCCGTTCACAGTTTTGAAACAACTGATAGTGTTTTGGTTGAGGTTGTGCTGAGTCTATAGAGCAAATTGCAGACAACCTCCAGCCTCTCACTCCATGAACATGGTATGTCCTTCTACTTATTTAGATATTCTTTGATTTATTTCTATACAAATTTCAACTTAATTACTATCATTAGATTAATTGCTGCTGCTGCTACTGCTAAGTCGCTTCAGTCGTGTCCAACTCTGTGACCCCAGAGACGGCAGCCACCAGGCTCCCCTGTCCCTGGGATTCTCCAGGCAAAACTACTGGAGTGTGTTGACATTGCCTTCTCTGAAGATTAATTCCTAGTTGCTGTCTTTTTAATGTTATTATATTTTGTATGATATCCTATTCATTTATTGCTGCTATATAGAAATAAAATTGGTTTTTGCATGTGAACTCACCAGTGAAATTGCTAATTTGGTAAATTGATTTTAGTAGTTTGTGGACACATTTGGGTTTTCCATAGGTATTATCATCTTGTCTGTGAATAAATACGCTTCTGTTTCTTCTTTTCAAATCCTCATACATTTTCTTTCCTTAAGATATTGGCTAGAAACTCAAGAAGAGCTATTCAGTAAAAGTGGTGGCAGCAGGCATTGCTGTTGCTTGATCTCTGAGTCGTGTCCGATTCTTTCGGGACCCGATGGACTGTATAGCCCGAGGAGAGCCCAGCCTCCTCTGTCCATGGCATTTTCCAGGCACGAATACTGGAGCGGGCTGCCATTTCCTCTTTCAGGGGGTCGTCTCAACCCAGGGGTAGAGCCTGCGTCTCCTGTATCTCCTGCGTGGTGGATTCTTTACTGCTGAACCTCCAGGGAAGTCCTGGTCTTGGGGAGAAAACTTTAAATGTCTTTTAAAAAGGTGTTTTGCATAGCTGTGGTGCACCTTTATCTGACTAAAAAAATTCCTTTTATTCCTAGTAGTTTTAAAATCATACATGTATGCTGAACTTTATCAAACAATTTATTTATACCTATTAGAATCATCTGACTTTTCACAATATAGTGAATTACAATGATCAATTCTTGAATCTTTTTTTTTTCTTTTTTTTTTTTTCAATTCTTGAATCTTAAGTCAACTTTGCATTCCAAGAATAAGTCTTGGCTTGGTTTGATGGATTACACATCTCATATACTGACTGACTCAGTTTTCTATATAGGATTTCGTTCAGGGTTTTTGCATCTATATGGAAGTGGTGGCTTATAATCTTCCTTTCCGCTAATGTCATCAAATTTGCTATTATGATCATGCTGTTTTCATAAAAAGTTGAGAAATACTCCCTGTCTCTCCATGACCTGAAATAGTCTGTATTAAGGTCAATGTCTTTTTCTTCCTTAGAAGTTTGGAAATTTTGACCAGTGAAGCCGTGTGGCCTGGATGTTTGTGTGGGGATGGGGACTAGAGGTTTTTAATTAATAAATTTATTTGTAAGATATAAGGCTCCTCAAATTTTCTATTATTTTTGTCTTCATTTTGGTAAATTGTGTTCTTTCAGGAATTTACCCTTTTTATATAAATTTTCAAATGCATTGGTGTAAGGGTTCTATATAATATTCCTTACAATCTTCTCAGAGTCTATAGTGTCTGCAGCGATTTCCCTTCCGTGAGATTCCTAACCTGGGTAGCATTTGGCTTCTCTCTCTCTCTGTCTCACTCTCTCAATCTTGTCAGGAACTTAAAAATTTTACTACTCCCACAGGAAAACCAACTTTTCAACTTATTTATTATCTTAATTGTATATTTAGGTTTTAGTCCTACGTCTTATTATTTTTATTCCCTTTGTGTTTAATACGTTCGGGTGTTCAAACTCCTTGATCATTTACTGGGACTATTTAATAGTTAGCCTTTCTTTGTTTGCAATGGATAAATTTAAGGCTGCGAGTTTCTTTCTGAGCCTGGTTTTCACCTCACCTCACAAGTTTTATCGTGCTACATTTTCATTATGATTCAGCAAAAAACATTTTCTAACTCCCTTTGGGACAGCTTCTTTAACTCATAGGTTTTCTTTAAGTGTATTACTTAATTCCCAATATTTGGCAGCTCCCGGCTATATTTTTAAATTAATTTCTAGCTTGTTTCCAATGTGGCCGCAAAACACAATTCTTAGTTTCAGTGTTTTGAGACTTCTTTTTTTTTGAGATGTGTTTTTTTGGCCAGCATGTTTTCAGTTTCATTAAGCGCTTATGGGCTCTTACCAGAATAACCGTATTCCTCCTTTGTTGGTTGGCGACTGCTAATTTAATTTTGGGCGCAATTAAAGAAGACTCGTGTGCCTTGATTCATTCCGCTGGCTTCCTGGAGAAGAAGAGAACTTTAAATTTCTGAATGCGTACATAGCCGTCAGCAAGAAAGACAGGCTCTGTTCGGGGCACATGCTATCGGTCAGGCCAGGTGGCAGCCTGTCTGGGCACACATGTGCCCTCAGCCGGGGCGCTTCCCGTCCCCGGGTGGGGTGTCTGGACGAGGCAGACTGGCTCTTCTTGCAGAGGCGGCAGGAGTGTTCCAGGGCATTTCCAGGCGTGCTCTGCTTCCCCTGGTCCTTGGTCTCCCTGTTCATCCTTCCTCTCTCTTCCAGTGCCCCCTCCCTCTCTCTCTGGCCGGGCTTGTTGGTCCTTCTCAGAAATGTCTGCCAAGCCTCACGCCAACAGCTTCTTAACTGGTCTTGTTGCCTCTCAGCTCACCTCTGCAAATAAGATGGTAAAATCCATACCACCCGGGTCACTCCTTCCAGTGGCTTCCCAGGACCTACAAATAAAGTCAATCATGTCTCCATGACATCCGAGGCCCCCTGACCAAGCCCTATCCCGCATCCTGTCTCATCACTCCATGTACCACGTGTGTGGCCGTGTTTACACAGCCCCTCATGCTCAGATTTCAGGCTGTGCTATCGGTGTGGGACGCTTGCCCCATCCTCACAGGGCCTGCTCATTCTTTGTTTCACCTCCCTCCTGGCATCCTCTCGGGTAACGCTCCTAACCCCTTTGCGGCCCGGCGGCTCGTCCTTTTCCTGCGACCCTGTCCTGTTTTGTCCCCACTGCTCTGCCTCTCTTCAGCGCCTGGTGTCCTGAGGCCTTCTCTGTCACTCCAGATGTCGGCTCCTGAAATGCACAACCCTTGTCGAAAGCATGCTTTGGTCCCCTCCTTCCACGTGACTCCTTCAGTCACCTGATAAATGAATGTGGAACAGAATACCTGAGAGTCTGCTACTGCCCATAGTAGCTTGTAAAGTGAGCTCACTTCTTAGAACCAGTTTTTCAAGTGGAATGAGTCATCTGAAGGTCAGGCTGTATCAGTGTGATATTTTGTCAGTAAGTATGAAGCAGGAAGCGTTAAGCAGGCAGTAGCCCAGAGCTGGGGATAAACAAGATTAAGGAGAAAGGGGAGTGTGGGTCGCCTTCCAACTTAGAAGATTAGAATTTTCACTTTCTGTGTATTAAAAATAAATCTACTATCTGAAATCCAAGGATGTGGTTAGCGTGTTCCCTCCCCCACTGCCCCTTGGAGGGCTTGGCCTCTCGACGGCCAGTGTTTCAGAGTCTGCGTCTATATTCCTGAGCTCAGATATATCAGCTGCAGCTTGGGATGCTTGAGACGGGAGGGATTGAATTGGCAGAGAAAAGTAACCAAGAAGGATCTGAGATGGCTTTCCCGATTATGTTTCACGTCCTTTTCCCTTTCTGTAAAGAAGGGGAGTGGACTATTCTATTACATGCCACGATGCAGCGGGCCTCCCCAGTGCAGCGCCCAGCCTAGAAACCTTGACGCAGGGCTAAAGTCTGCGTGTCTTTCACTCCTGTCTTTTTCTGCCGACAACGGCTGCTATTTCTTTCCCCGAAACTGACCGCAGCTTAGATGTTTTGTTTCCAGCCTGTCCCCTCTAACCAGCCCTTGCCTCCACTGTTTCCTGCTGGTTCCCGGGCCACCAGTGTCTCTCCTCTTGCAGCCACTTTGCATGCGTCTGCAGAGCCATCTTCCTTAATCGAGGCATAATCGCGTCACTCTGTTCTGAGGAGCACACAATGGGTCCACACTCTTTGGCCAATCGTGTTTCATTTCCCCTGCCTAACTGTCAGTTCACCTCCTTGCCCAATCCTGTCTGCTTCTTTTCGTCAAAATCTAGTGCGGAGTTTGCACGACTGGGTGGTTAAGAGGATGCATTTGGCGCCACTGTTTGCAGGCTCTGACACCAATGACGTCTATGTGCCTGCATAGCCTCACAGATAAAGCAGGTGTAATAATATCCCATTACAAACTGATGGTGAAAATTGAGTGAGTCTATATATGATGGTACCATACCTGGACTAAGCTGTAAATACGAAGATAATACTGCAAGGAAGTGGATCTGCTTACTTCTACCAGCTTGTGTTTGCGCTTTCCTCTCGAATTCTACAGAATCATCTGAACTCTGGAGCCTTTCAACTCTGTGATCACATCCCAGGTTGTTCACAAAGATTGAGCTCTCCTCGGTGCTCTGAGCCCCCACCTTCTTAGATGGACTCTTCGCAGACTGACAGGCTAGCAGGTTCTTTTGTGATGGTTCATTCTTGTGTGTCAACTTGACTGGGACGTGGGGTGCCTGGATTACGCATTCTTTTCGGGTGCATCCGCGGAATGCATTTCTAGATGAGATTAGCATTTGAATCGGCGGCGCAGTAAAGCAGCTCGCCCTCCCCCAGGTGGGGGCAGGGGGAGGGGGGCACCCGGCCCTCCACCGAGGGCACAAGCGAACAAAAGGCTGAGGGTGGAGGAGTCTGCTCCCAGGGCCGCCCGCCCTCCAGGCGATTCTGGGGGGTGCTGGCCTCCACCCTCAGACTGAGATTCCTGCTCCCTCGTGCTCAAGCCTTTGGACTCGGACTGAATGACACCACCAGCTCTTCCAGATAGCAGATGGTGGGACTCCTTGACCTCCATAACTACTTGGCCAGTTCCTCGCAATAAATATCTATCATCTACCTATCCTCGTGCTGGTTCCTCTGAAAACCCTGACTAATTTGGTTTGCAAGTAGTTTATGTTGATCTCCCCTAGCTAAATTTTAATCTTAATTTATTATTTATGAATCCATTTTCTCAGTGAGTATTTATTGACACAGTGTTCCTGGCTTTGCAAACTTCTGCTCAGGGAACACATCCTTGGTCTGCCTTGTGACCTGTTACTTCTATAATAGTAGATGTATAAGAGCAGATGTACCCTTTTAGTATTAGATTATTAGTGCTTGTGTTAATTACATCCTGGAAGCATCTGCATGTGCCTTCGTTCACTTGAGGTAAAATTTCCCATAGGTATTTCTTTAGATATATGTAAAATAAATATGTGTACAGTATATGTATATATACTTTTCAAGAAAAAAGTGAAAGTGAAAATGTCAGTCGCTCAGTCGTGTCTGACTCTTTGCGACCCCATGGACTGTGTTCACCAGGCTCCTCTGCCCATGGGGAGAATACTGGAGTGGGTAGCCATTCCCTTCTCTAATTCTTACTAACGCAAGGATCAAACCTGGGTCTCCTGCTTTGCAGGTAGATTTTTTACCATCTGAGCAACCAGGGAAGCCCCTAATACTTTTCTTATAAGATATAAAAACTCTATTCATACATAAATCCCATTCATATGTGAATTCCATGTCTGTGAGTTTGATCTCTGTCTATATATACACCTATGCTTGTCTGGTGGCTCAGACAGTAAAGAATTCACGTGCAGTGCAAGAGTCCTGAGTTTGATCTCTGGGTCAGGAAGTTCCCCTGGAGAAGGAAATGGCTACCCACTCCAGTATTCTTGCCTGGAGAATCCCATGGACAGAGGAGCCTGGTGGGCTACAGTCCATGGGGTCACAAAGAGTTGGACACCACTGAGCGGCTTCAGCAATACGTGAAGCATAAACTTTCTGATGCTCAAGCTGGTTTTCGAAAAGGCATAGGAACCAGAGATCAAATTGCCAACATCCACTGGATCATGGAAAAAGCAAGAGAGTTCCAGAAAAACATCTATTTCTGCTTTATTGACTATGCCAAAGCCTTTGAATGTGTGGATCACAATTAACTCTGGAAAATTCTGAAAGAGATGGGAATACCAGACCACCTGACCTGCATCTCGAGAAATCTGTATGCAGGTCAGGAAGCAACAGTTAGAACTGGACATGGAACAACAGACTGGTTCCAAATAGGAAAAGGAGTACGTCAAGGCTGTATATTGTCACCCTGCTTATTTAACTTCTATGCAGAGTACTTCATGAGAAACGCTGGGCTGGAAGAAGCACAAGCTGGAATCAAGATTGCCAGGAGAAATATCAATAACCTCAGATATGCAGATGGCACCACCCTTATGGCAGAAAGTGAAGAGGAGCTAAAAAGCCTCTTGATGAAAGTGAAAGAGGAGAGTGAAAAAGTTGGCTTAAAGCTCACCATTCAGAAAATGAAGATCATGGCATCTGGTCCCATCACTTCATGGCAAATAGATGGGGAAACAGTGGAAACAGTGTCAGACTTTATTTTTCTGGGCTCCAAAATCACTGCAGATGGTGATTGCAGCCATGAAATTAAAAGACGCTTACTCCTTGGAAGAAAAGTTATGACCAACCTAGATAGTATATTCAAAAGCAGAGACATTACTTTGCCAACTAAGGTCCATCTAGTCAAAGCTATGGTTTTTCCTGTGGTCATGTATGGATGTGAGAGTTGGACTGTGAAGAAGGCTGAGTGCCAAAGAATTGATGCTTTTGAACTGCAGTGTTGGAGAAGACTCTTGAGAGTCCCTTGGACTGCAAGGAGACCCAACCAGTCCATTCTGAAGGAGATCAACCCTGGGATTTCTTTGGAAGGAATGATGCTGAAGCTGAAACTTCAGTACTCTGGCCGCCTCATGCAAAAAGTCGACTCATTGGAAAAACTCTGATTCTGGGAGGGATTGGGGGCAGGAGGAGAAGGGGACGACTGAGGATGAGATGGCTGGATGGCATCACTGACTCGATGGACGTGAGTCTGAGTGAACTCCGGGAGTTGGTGATGGACAGGGAGGCCTGGTGTGCTGTGATTCATGGGGTCGCAAAGAGTGGGACATGACTGAGCGACTGAACTGAGCTGAACTGAACTGAGCGGCTAACACTTTCACCCCACATATTCTTACCCATGAAAAACATTCATTGGTTAATGCCTTAGACTTTTCACTGTGCAACAAGCGGTTGGTCTTCAAAGAAGCTCTGGAATGAGGTAGCCCAGAAGCCCTTCTGTGAGACTCACCATGAAAATGGACACATCGAGTCTCTTAAGCAAGCCTTCAGTAAAGGGAATGACTAACGTTGTTTAATTCAGGATTTTTCACACTTATACGGCCCTGCACAATTTTTCCTAAGAAATGCAGTGCTAGGAGTTCTTATGACTAAAACTCTATCCCTAATAAGCAATTATTACGTGTTTGTGGCAGTGAATGGGCCCACAACAGACCTGAAAGATCAAGCATTAAATAAATTGCTACGAGACCACGGCAATTTCACTATTTGTGTAAACATATGTATGGGTATGGACTTCCCTGGTGCTCTATATCTGGGCCAGTAGAGAATCTGCCTGCAATGCCGGAGACTCAGGAGACGTGGGTTCGATCCCTGGGTTGGGAAGATCCCCTGAAGAAAGGCATGGCACCCGTCTCCAGTATTCCTGCCTGGAGAATCCCATGGGCAGAGGGGCCTGGTGGCCCATGGCGTCCCAATGAGTCGGACACGACTGAAACCACTTAGCACACACACACACGAGGAAAAAAGTTAATTATCGGTTAAGCCTGTCAACCAAATTCCTAAAATTCTGTTTATTCGTTCCCTAGCTGGTAGAAGCTGAAAACCATCATGGCGTCCCTGTAATATTCAAGGGTATCTTTTTCATTACCTGTCTTGTCTTGAAAACGTTAGGAGCCCGTCTGTTTGGGTGTAAGCCAACTCGAGCCGTTAACAACCCGACCCCATCGCCCTCATTTCCGCATTCCAGTTCTTGTTTCATTTCTCTCTGAATTCTTACTGTAAGTGAGGTTAGGCTTAGTTTTTAGCCAGTTGAAAGAATGCACAGGCTTTTACCATAAATTAGTACACTAACATCAGAGAAGGCGATGGCGCCCCACTCCAGCACTCTTGCCTGGAAAATCCCATGGATGGAGGGGCCTGGTGGGCCGCAGTCCATGGGGTCGCTAAGACTTGGACACGACTGAGCGACTTCACTCTCAGTTTGCACTTTCATGCATTGGAGAAGGAAATGGCAACCCACTCCAGTGTTCTTGCCTGGAGAATCCCAGGGACGGGGAGCCTGGTGGGCTGCCGTCTATGGGGTCGCACAGAGTCGGACACGACTGAAGTGACCTAGCAGCAGCAGCAGCAGCAGCAGTACACTTACATGGCCTTTCAGATGTGTGGACATTAAGAAAGACCAGTTTTTTTCTTAGGAAATATCGACAATGTATCCTTTTGGGGTAGACAGGGTAACGGGCCCCACGGTGTCTCCACTGGTCTCCAGAACATGCAGATGGGATAAAGTTGCTGACCGGCTGACCCTGAGATGGGAGAGCACCAGATGACCCGGTGGGCCCGTGTGGCGGCGAGGGTTTCCGAGTCCGAGGGACACCTGTGCAGGTTCTGTGGCCGCTGCCGGCCTGGGGGTTGACGGGGGCCCGAGCCAAGGAGCGCAGTCCGGCAAACATCCTGACTTCAGCCCCGTGAAACCCATCTGGGACTTCTCACCTGCCAGACACCAAGATGAAAAATGCAAATTTACCACCAGGTGCGTGGTTGCTTGTTTCAGCAGCGACTGGCAAGTAACATGCCCCCTCCCCCAGTGACTTGTGGGAAAGGAAGGAAGTGGTTCTCGTGAAAGCCTGTGCTGGTTCAGCTTCCCTGGTGGCTCAGCTGGTAAAGAATCCGCCTGCAATGCGGGAGACCTGGGTTCAATCCCTGAGTAGGGAAGATTCCCCTGGAGAGGGAAGGGCTACCCCATCCAGTATTCTGGCCTGGAGAATTCCAGGGACTGTATAGTCCACGGGGTCGCAAAGAGCTGGACGCAACCGAGCCACTTTCACTTTTCAGGCCATTAGAGAAAGCTTTTTGCTTGTTGCACATGTGCTGAGTCATGTCAGTTGTGTCTGAGACAGTCATGTCTCTTTGTGACCCCATGGGCTATAGCCCGCCTGGCTCCAGAGTCCATGGGAGTCTCCAGGCAACAATCCTGGAGTGGGTTGCCACTCCAGGGGATCTTCTTGACCCAGGGACTGAACTGGCATCTCTTATGTCTCCTGCACTGGCAGGCAGTCTTTAGCATTAGAGGCAGAAAAAAGCTACCAGGGCCCATGAGATAGACACAGGGCCTGACCCAGTCTTAGCCCCGCAGACCCCTCCCCACGTGCTCACAGGGGGCCTGGGATCCCTCGCCACGGGCTTTGGCCCTGGTTCCAGCATCAGCTGGGACAAGAGGAGTCCCGGGTGGTCCCCGAAGCCCCAGCTCCTGCCGGCTCTCAGAAGCGCCTCCCCAGCTGTCTCTGCGCGCCCTCTGCGGTCACAGGTAAACTAACCACGCTGAAAGTCCGCTTCTCTGGTTGTGAGCCTTCCCATGGCTCGGTCCGTTCCTCCGAGCCTTCCTTTTCACACAGCCTTTCTCAGGACGTGAGCTGGGAGCCAGCCTTCCATCTTCGTGCAAACCTCTCCCGACGCCAAACACCGATTTCACCTTCTGGAAGGTCCCTTCCGGCTCCTTGTCTCACCTCCCAGCCAGCACAATATCCCTGGGTCCGAGTCGCTCAGTGTCTGGCAGCAGAGGTATCCTGGGGAGCCAGCAAGAAGCGGAGACTCAGGGCCCAGACGTGCGGGACGAGGCCCGCCTCCGTGCAGGTCCCGGGTCCTGTTCTGCACCCATCGCCGTCCGAGCAGCGTGGCCCACCATCCCCACCCTGTCCCGGCGTCTCCACGCTGGCCCTCAGGACCCCGTTCGCCTCCCGGCACCTTGGTCCTCACGCCTTTGCAGGCTTGCTTCCTCACCCCCGCACATGCATGTCACATGCCCTGGGCTCTCTCACCAGACTCTTCTTCTGAAACTCAACCTGTTCTTCTAGCAGCTTCTCATCCATCCACGTGGCTCCTGGGGCCACTTACACACCCTTGAACCCAGACACTGTGTCCAGCTGAGAGCTCTCTCTCTAACTCCAGGCTATAATGTATCTGCCGGGTGGAGCTCTCCAGCCTCCTGGCCCCACAGGGCACACGGCCCCCGGCCCACAGGATCCAGCTCAGTCCCAGGCTCCGCTCTGTTTCTGAAGGAGGCAGCGTCATCTCGACAGTCACCCTCCGGTCAACCCTCATTCCTCATCTTTTCCTTATTCTACTTAGTAACCAAAGCCTAGCAATTGTGTTTAACAGGGAAGCCTGGTGTGCTGCAGTCCGCGGGGTCACAAAGAGCTGGAGCCGGCTGAGAGACTGAACCCAACTGGGGCGCCCCCAGACCTCCTCACTTCAGGGGACGCTCCCGTGACCCTCCCGCCCTCCCTCTGGGGCACAGATGCAGTGCCGTTCCGCAGTCACCTCTGCAGTGGCCTGAACGGGATTCTTGTCCCTAGTCTCAGTCCATTGTTACCTGTTGTCTTTAAAAACATACGTAGTCCCATAAGTCCCTCAATTAAGAGCGTGAAATGTCTCCCTGTTACCCACTGATCAAGGTCCAAGTCTCTGTTAAGACATTCACGGTTGCGTCTCATTTCTCTCAGTCTCCTCCTCCTGGTCTGTTTTATATCAGTGACTCTCAGCTCTACCTGCGATTAGAATCATCTTCGGCCATTTAAGGGGACTCCCCGCACCCCCCCCCCGCCCCCCCCCCCCCGGTGGCTCAGCGATAAAGAATTCACCTACAATGCAGGAGGCGCAGGGTCAATCGCTGGGTCAGGAAGAACCCCCGGGCAAGGAAATGGCAACCCACTCCAGTATGCTTGCCTGGAAAAACCCCACAGAGGAACGTGGGGGACTACAGTCCATGGGGTCTCAAAAGAGCTGGACACGATTTTGTTCGTGACTGAATAACAATGGTTATTCTAGAAGAACGGGTTGAGTCTCAAAACTGATACTTTAAGACAGTCGGTGCCTGAGACCTGCTGTACATCCAGATACTCTGGGTATGGGGTGGTTCAGATATTATAATAGGACTAGACAAGACCTCTTGAAATTCAAGTCCATACCACTTCCCATGGTCTCTAGCAGGTGGCATCCCAAGTCCCTACCCTAGCAAAGAATCATCTCTGTGAGGGAAATGAAAGAATATTCTTTTCTTTGCAAAGACAGCCCTTCTTGTAATAACCATAATGGATTTCACTTTCATCCCAACTTGGTAAAGAGGAAAGTGAATGTAAGAAGTTCAGTAAAACATCTTCCAGGAATTAAGACTTGCCAGAGGAGGCATTAACTTAATTGGTCTGCATTAATAGGATGAGGCGAGTGAAAGCGGTCTCCACATGTATCATGAAAGGATATTTGTTGTGTAGATTTAAGAGAAAATCATAAAGTGATTTGTGCACGTGTGTGTGCATCCAAGCATGAACTCCCAGTGTGTGTGTGTGTGAGAGAGAGACAGAGAGAGAGTGTGTGTGTGTATGGGTGCAGGCATGTGGCTGTGGGGTCTTGAATGCTTTTTGATACTTGCTTTGTCTCTGAAGCCTGGTGAGCACAGCCAGGAAGTCTGAGCAGGGACCAGCCACGTCCTGATCATTCGCCAAAACCAGAGAAGGCGTGCTCTAGAGCCAGGGAGCTCGAAAGCCTCTTTAAAAAAAAAAAATTAGCTAGTTAATTTATTTTTTGGAGGCTAATTACTTTACAATATTGTATTGGTTTTGCCGTACATTGATGTCAAAAGGGTCTTTGAATTGATCTACCTAGTAGCTCAGACAGCAGACACTCTGCCTGCAATGCAGGAAACTTCGGTTGGATCCCTGGGTCAGGAAGATCCCCTGGAGAAGGAAATGGCGACCCACTCCACCATTCTTGCCTGGAGAATCCCGTGAACAGAGGAACCTGGCGGGCTACAGTCCATGGGGTCGCAAAGGGTCAGACACGACTAAGCAACCAACTGTTTCACTCTTTCCCCCCTGAAAACAGGAAAACTCACCTCTGGTGGAAATGAGCAGCAGAAACGGATGGCAGGATACTCCCATACCAGCTTCGTCTCAGATAAAGCAGAGTAAGGGAGGGAAGTGGTGTTCCTACAGACAGCACATGCGTTCACGACACCCACAAGAAGCAGAGCCCATGAGGCTGCAGTGCCAACCAGAAGGGATGAAGGAAATAACAGAGGGTACTGAAGGGTGGCGTAACGCAGAGCTGGCACAGCTCAGGGAGGTGGGGGCCGTAGTCAGGGGTGAAGAGGGGAAATCATGTTGGAAGTGAGATCTAGATAAGAAGAAATGGAAGGCAGGAAGAAGGGAATGTTTTAAGATCAAAGAGAAGAGATTCAAGAAAAATTGAGACAATAGGCAAAGACGTTTCAAAAGAAGTATAGCAGGATTTTCTAAAGAAGAAAGCAATGAAATAGAGGGTTAGAAACTAAACGTCAATCCATCTTCCCTGAAATAGAAACGAAGGCCTATACGACATACTGAAACGAGCCCAGCTTTCCTGCGGGGGTGAGCCCCCGGGACCAGCGGGTGGCGGCGATAAAAGGAGACTGACTCTATGTGCTCGGCTTCTGTTCATGGGAGCAACTCGAGGAATCCAGAACAACAACGTGAAGAAGAAACCAGTGAAGAGAACGGAAGGGTCAAAGCCCTTTACCTAGTTTTGAAATCTGGAGCCGTAACATCGCTATGGTTTCTATACTTAGGAAAACTCACTTTCTGTTTGTGATGAATTTATCCAGATGCTCCACCCAGACAAACAATCCCTGCAACGGTGGATCTCGTCCACTGAGCATGCTGTCTTTCCAAAAGCGTTATCCAAAGACCCTTCACGGGGGAGCCGGACCAGCTCAGTAACATCAGCTCCGCTCCCACGGCAGTAAATTAGGAAGCTCTGAGAGCAACCTCGGAGAAGGAGTAAGGTCATCTCCCCCACTTAATTAAAAGAAAACAAAGCTGTGTGGGCTGACGTGTTAACTCATGCCATTGACACGTGTGCCCTGCTTGGAACCTTCACTGGATTCGGGGGTCACTAGTGTTCACACCTGCCTTCCTTTCCTGTGACAGCTATTTTGATCGTCTCACGATGAATGCTATCATTTCACGTCACAGCCTCTCTGGCACTTGTGATGTTCCCTTATGCTTTCCCAAGAAGAAGCTAGTGGGACCGTGGGGCCCAGCAGGATGGAGAACTGCAGATTTTTTTTCCGGTGTGAAAGAGAAAGATGTCCGGAAAGTTCATGCTAGGCTCTCTGAACACAGCTAAATACCCTGGCACCCAAGCCGGCCACTTGGCAAGTTCTTTCTGTGTACAGCGAAATGGCAGATAATGGTAATTAGAATGGTAATTATCTGGCATTAGAGGTAGTGTGATGGAGTCTCCCAGCGGCAAGAAAAGTCCACAGAGAAATGAGTTCTCCATCTTTTAGATCAGAAAGCACGCAAGTTTGAAATATTTTATGAACATTTTAAGTATGGGATTTCTCAAGAAAGAGAGCTAACAAAGGAAATAGGTATTTTCTTATCCTGGAAATAAAACTGGAAAAAAACAAACAAGAGATGTTTACTTTCTTACCTAATAAGTAAGTCAAGTGTAAAGTCCTATAGGTGATTTTCCAGGAAGGGTATCATAAGTCAGAGAATTTCCAGAGAGGGCGTCACAGCTAAACCGAATGAGCAAATATTTGGGACAGACTGTGTGCAAAGCATTCCCCCGCCTTGGAATTCCACGGAACACAGAGGTTTCTTCAGAAATAATAAAGGGCACTACACTAAAGCCAGAGATGAATTTTTACTTTTAAATATGAAAATGTAACTTTGGACTATTGTTGACAGATGCCAAAGTCTCCAGTATCTTAAGGACTCACTTTGTTTGCATGGAAATGGAGGAAGAGTAAGAAATTATTTTTCTTTTTAAAATTTAAATACATGTATACTTTATTGAAGTATTTGGCCACCTCATGCGAAGAGCTGACTCATTGGAAAAGACCCTGATGCTGGGAGGCATTGGGGGCAGGAGGAGAAGGGGACGACCCAGGATGAGATGGCTGGATGGCATCACTGCCTTGATGGACGTGAGTCTGATTGAACTCTGGGAGTTGGTGATGGACAGGGAGGCCTGGCGTGCTGTGATTCATGGGGTCGCAAAGAGTTGGACACAACTGAGTGACTGAACTGAACTGAACTGAATTTGCAATGCTGTGTTAGTTTCAGATGTACAGCAAAGCGGTTCAGTTATCCGCGCGTGTACACATAGCCCTTTTCAGAGTCTTTCCCTGTGTAGGTTATCACAGACCACTGAGTAGAGCTCCTTGCGCTGTACAGGAAGGGGCTGCTGCTTACGGCACAGCTGGGAATAGTCCATAAATAAGACCTGGGGATTTAATGATCACAGTCTCCAATGCTGAACCATAAACTTCAAAATTGCTGAGGCTAAGGTCTTAATTGTTCTCACCACGAAAAAGGAAATGACAGTATGTGCCATGATGGAGGTGTTAGCTAACCCTGAGGGGGACTCACGTTGCAACAGATACATGCATGAAACCAAACAGTCAATAGCCCTTAAACTCACACAGGCTTTATGTTGATTATATCTCAATTAAAAAAAAAAAAAAAAGACTTCTGTCCTGGAAGTGACATCCAGGTTCTGGCATCTGTTACCTCTCAAGAGAAAAGATGCCCTTGTGGTGAAAAGTGGCAATTTTGACCACAGAACGAGGGGCCGTGGCTTTGCATCTGGGAGTGCGTGGAAGGGAGGATCTGGCTGGTAAGGCCCGTCTGTGCCTGTCAGAGCAGGGAATTGAGTGAGTGCGGTCATTTTCCTTCTAACTGACTCTTCGAGCCCCCAGCTAACTCCTGCTTAACACCATTAAGTATCAGTGGTGATTTGTTGGGAGATATTTGTTTCAATGACAAAGCAAACCCATGACTTGAGCTGGGGAGTGTCTTGGACCACCTCAAGGTCCTATGAGAGCAAGAACAGATGGCTGGCGTCTTGGAGATGCGATTTGGTCCTAGAGGATTCTTCGTGTTTAGGAAACACTTGCACCGCGTTGAAACTTTCCCTGGTTTTCTTCTGCGGCCCAGCTTTCCATCGGGTACACCGTTTTACTCTTTCACTAAGCATTCTGAACAAAAGAAAGCAGACTTGGCATTTTGGCCTATTAATTTTTAAGAGGTTTGTGATAAGTTAAATCAACAGTAGTAACAGGCTTTGTCCCCAGACAGTGTGGGGCTTTGTAAAGAGAAAAGATGCTAGGTTGACAGACACGGGTATAGATCACTACTCCTTTTAATTATCTGCTGTGCAACTTTAAGTGGTTTAATTGACTTCTCTGAGCTGCGAACTCATTCTTTGCACAAATATGAGCGGCTGCACCTCCTGGTGTAGAAGAATCGAAGCATCAGAACCCCCAGGAGGGATTCAGAAATTTCTCGTCTTATCTTTTTTGTCCTTTGCGCAGCCTTGTGACCTCATTCCTGTGGATAATTGAAAGGAGGTTGTTCCTGTTGTTTTAAAATTTCAGGGGTCCTGTGGAGGTCTTGGGTCAAGTATCAGCTGCTCAGGAATGTGCAGATGGCTGGCTGGACAGGTGGGCAGGAGGGCAGGGCAGGGCATGTGAGCTGGCACAGTGGACCAGATGGAGTAGAGAGCTGCCCTTCTCCTGCGGTCCCCACGGGAGGGCCCTGAGCCCCACCTGCCAGCTTGGCCTCTATCCTGGGCTTCCCTTGTCCTGTCTCCGGTTTCAAGGCCACTGGTCACCTGGGGCCAGCACTTAGCCACCCAGAGCTTTCTCTCAGACACCACACGTGATTCACATCCTTCCCCAGTACGGGAAAGACTGGATTCCTTCCGAAGCAAGCAGGCAGGGGGTGGACACTAAGGCTACAATTTGCACATGTTTTGAGGTCTGTTTTGTTTTGCTGCGAGCTAGCTGGGTAAACGGAGAAGGCAATGGCACCCCACTCTAGTACTCTTGCCTGGAAAATCCCATGGACGGAGGAGCCTGGAAAGCTGCGGTCCATGGGGTCGATGAGGGTCGGACAGGGCTGAGCGAGTTCACTTTCACTTTTCACTTTCATGCACTGGAGAAGGAAATGGCAACCCACTCCAGTGTTCTTGCCTGGAGAATCCCAGGGACGGGGGAACCTGGTGGGCTGCTGTCTATGGGGTCGCACAGAGTCAGACACGACTGAAGTGACTTAGCAGCAACAGCAGCTGGGTAAAAGGCTCACTGAAAGCATTTCATTCAAACAGCTTTTACAGAACAAAGTGTTGCATATCTTAAAATTAAAACCCAGCTGAAGGTGGCCAATGGCTCAGGGCTGGCGGGCCAGGCATGGAAGCTTGGTGTCAGCCAGCTGACATCTGGCCGGTGTGGCTCCTGCCAGGCTCAGCCTGGACTCCTTGGTGCTGGAGGTTCCACCAAGCACCCAGTGAGTCCACCTAACTTGAGCTCTAGTAGAGCTGGGAAGATGCGTGGTGAATTAAACACCTCTAATGACTCATGCCCTGGAGTGTTTTTATAGAATGCAATGCAGCAATTGGAGGCTGTGTTCCAGGCTGCCCTCTGAGAGGGCAGTTGGAGACCTGCTCTATTTTTAATAAGTGAGGTCATGGAGTATTTATATGTACCCTTGGGGCAGCCCCACCACCGAAACAGGAACGTAAAAGCGTACACTTCAGTGACCCCGTGGCTCGCCAGCTTCCAGTTTCGTTACATTTAAGCCTTTTATTACTTTGGTATAAGGCAACAGGGAAGAGAAACAAAAGAAAAAATCTTCACGGATGAAGAAAGCATTTTCTTTTCACCTCCCCCTGCCTCAAATGTCATTTTCTTTGTTTAAAAAGATCAACAGACTTGGTCTATTCAGTCCATGGGATATTATCTGGTGATTAAGAGACACGAACTATCAACCCACAAACTTGCATGGAGGAATCTTTTTTAAAAAACTCTCTCCCAGAGCTTTCACTTTTGCTTTTTTTTTTTTTTAATAAAAAACGTGTACTGACGTATAAAGCCGATTTACAGCCTCATGTGCGTTTCAGGTGCATGACACAGAGGTTCAGAGACAGTGGGAGACGGCCCTACTCCCGAGAGACTGGGCAGAAGGATGAGCCCCATAGCAACGTGGCGAGCGCTGTGCAGAAAAGGGGATCTTCAAGGGGGATGTCCGGGGCAGACCTGCAGGATCAGCAGGAACCAGCCAGACCCAGAGGGGGGGGAGGGCAGGAAGGCTCCCCGGCCGGCCCCTCAGACTCCCTCCGGCAGCCCTCCAGGTGTCAGTGGCTCCCCCGTCCCCAGCTTAGCTGGACATCCAGGCAGCAGCCAGGGGCACAGAGACCCATCCTCACCCTCCAGTGGTACCTCCCTCCCTCCAGGGATTGTCCATCACTTCGTGGATTATCCTTCAAGGGACCATCTCCGAAGTCCTTTGGGGCAGTTACGCCGCTGGGTAAGCCTGTGGGCCATTCGAACCATAACATCTCAGACTTCTAGCTCACCTGGTCACATAGCATCACAGCCACGAGGGGTCTCGGGAAGCCTCCATCCCTTCTAACGCTAAGGACCGAAGCCCTGAAGTCTAGTCTGGTCAGTGCTTTCCCTTCACAGCAAGGCTGTTTCTCAGAAGCAAGGTGGGAAGGACAGAGGACACTTGGGGAGCGATCGCTTCATTTGAGCACCTTCGACCTGAGCGATAGTGTGTTTATGACGTCAAGGGCACGGATCCTGCGTTTTGAGATCAGCCTGTGGATGGCCATGTACATACACAGTCCAGGCCGTTCTCAGGATGCACCCCCACCGCACCTCCAGGTGTGGAGACTTCTGGGTGCATGTGACCTCGCCCTGTTTCCTAGAAGCGAGCCTCTGGATCAATGGTCCCCAGGCCCCGCCAGAAGCAAGACACAGGGGTGCTGGCCGCGGTCCGCAGAGCAGGTCTCAGCCTGCTAGCAAGGACTGAGAGCCGGCCCCTGAACCAAGCACCCTGGTTTTGTCTTAATTCCCCTCCTAGGCATTGCCTGTTTGCTGTATTAGTTTCCGGTTTTCTTAAAAGAGGACAGTGCGGTGCAGCCCTGACTATGTAATTGGTGGCTCTGCTCTGTGGCTGAAGTGAAAACAGGGCTGAGAAAGGCCCTGGGGGCAGCTGGCTGGCTGGCAGCATCCTCAAGCCAAGAGTCTTTAGAGGGCGAGGGCAGGTCGAAACAGTGGCTCCAAGACAGAAAACCACCACCACCACCACCACCACCAACAGCAACAAAAAATGCCCGTCGTGTGAAGATACAAGCTTTCCAGTCCCACACTTTCCAGTTAGTCTCGTAATTGTGAAAAGCAGAAGCTCTGTTTTGCTGTGTATCTGCCTGTCTCGATCCCTCTGATGTCCTGTTTTGTCTGCAAACCCTGCGTGCTGTTGGTGCTGAAGGCTCTGCGCTGGCTCTCTGACGTTCAGGAAGCAAGCCCGCTGCGTGCAGAGCACGGGCTGCGTCTCACGCGCCCTTGGTCTGGGTGGCGGGGTCCCCAGCCGGCCGTGCAGCTCTGGTACTGGCTGCAGGATGGCCGGGGCGCAGACGCCACCACCCAGACCAGGGGGACTTTTCTCAGAGGAAGGAGCGAAGTGAAGGGAACATGCAGTTGTTGCAAACGAGAGGCGTTGAGACCAGGTTTGCAAACAGGCGTGTGTGCCGCCCAGACCGGTCTTGGACGTCAGTGACTCCCGTCAGGCCTCCGCCTCTGTGAGCCCGTCCCCGGGGGGCGACTGTGGGCACCTTGGGGGAAGACGCGGGCAAATGGGAGGGCTGAGGGCAGCGGGGGGGTGGTCTTCACGACCCGGCTAGGGGTGGTGCTTCTCTGGAACTCACATGGGTGCTGGCCGTCCTTCCCCTGGCCCAGCTGTGTAGCTGCTTCCGGGGGTCGGTTCAGATAACGTCTGGGAGACCCTCCCCACCCTTGAGACCCTCTGCGAGCCCAAGACGCTTCATCCCGAATGGCAACGTCAGCGGGGGTCTGTCCCCTGCCTGTCCCGCCGCAGCTGAGTCCTGCAGAGCAGAGGCCAGCCCGAAACTCTGTGTCCCCCAACCCGGCACGGTCCTGCTGCTCATCAACATGGAAAGACAGCAAGGTGATGCCACACAGCACATATTCAGTATCTTGTGATAAAGCAAGATGGAAAAGAATATTTAAAAAGAATGCATATATATGTATAACTGAGTCACTTTATTGTACAGTAGAAATTCACACAGACTTGTCTCCAATAAAAAGTAATTTAAAAAATAAAATGTTCACTCAAAAAAAAAGAAAAGGAAATTAACACAACGTTGTAAGCCAACTATACGCAGTCTGCTCAGTCAGTCGTGCCCAACTCTCTGCGACCCCGTGGACGGTAGCCCACCAGGCTCCTCCGTCCATGAGATTCAACAGGCAAGAGTACTGGAGTGGGTTGCTGTGCCCTTTCCCGTAAATCAACTGTAAGTAAGTAAGTAAGTGTTAGTCGCTCAATCGTGCCGGACTCTTTGCGACCCCATGGACTGTAGCCCACCAGGCTCCTCTGTCCATGGGATTTTCCAGGCAAGGATACTGGAGTGGGTTGCCATTTCCTTCTCCAGGGGATCTTTCCAACCCAGGGACTAAACTCCTGCACTGCATGCAGGTTCTTTTGAAAAAAAGAGAAAGAAATACTTGAGAAGAACAAGAGCCTGGGACTCATCCAGCAGGATGGGGGTGCTGAGCGCCAGCTCCTGGTCCCACCCTTGCTGTCACTGCCTATCCCCCCCACAGGCTAAGCACCCAGTTCCTGGACCACAGGAAGTAGACCCCACACATCTCGGTGGCTTTATTGTCTCTGCGCTTAAGCTAATCATTCCTACACAGTCTTCCTGTTTTCTCTGAAATGTCTCCTGTCTTCCATAATTATATATATTTTGGAGTACTTCCTGTGCCTCTGTTCTATTGTCTGCTTGATTATAAAACAGAGGCTGCCTTTTTTTAGACTGAGCTATGAATTAGTCTATTGCACTAAGTTATGTAACAGGTATCATTTGAAACTGAATAGAAATTTTGCATTGTCATCCAAATGACAAAATTCCAAAACTTTATGACGTAGCAAAAACTGGTTGCTTGGGTTAACTGATCCACAATATAGTTAATTCTTTCAAGAGACGTGCCCTAATTTTCCCTTTGATCACTCATGATTTTGTGAAAATGTCTTTTTTCTGTTAAGCACGGATAGGCTTAAGCTTTAGCCGCTAAGGAAAGATATTGCAGAAAAATACCTAATGACAATAGAAAAACCAGGCCTTACATATTAAATAAGGAAGTGTGTTAGAATTTCTATTACAATATGATCCCAGACGTAAAAAAAAGTTGGTAAACTTCTCTGGTTGGTAGGCTTATGAATGATTTTCATTTCCTTTCGTATGTTTCTCTGGATTGGTGTTTTCTGAGATGAACAGAAATTTCCTCGTATCAAGGACGGAAATGTTTTAAAAAACTTTGGCATTTTGGAAGCTTAAGCTCTGCATTTCCTTGACCATATGGAGAGCGAGGAGCCCTTAATTCACAAGGAGACCAGAAGGGCCTCACTGCTCTCCAGAGGTGTGCAAATCTTCTCTGCTGCTCTAGGTGTACAGCAGGAGGGAGGCCACTGGTATGTAAGGTTAGGTTAGGAAGCTGGATTTGGGAAAGGCTGGAGTGCTCTGAACTAATCAGTCATCAGTGAGCAGGAGAAGCCGTGGGCCCAGAAGGGGTGTCACTTCGGGGACTCACACAGTCAGGGAGCACTAAGAGGTCAACCCTCCAGGAACAGTCACTGGGTGTGTCACGGAGGGTCACGCCTTCCACGGTGACTCTGTAACAGCACCCAGAGTTGCCCAAGGAGGGATGGGAGAGACAGACTCTCCCATCACGTCTGCCAGCTCAAGATGCTTTTTTCAGAAATAATTTCCACAAGGAGGAGAACATTTCCAAGTCTGTGCTCCATAAACCAGGCATTTTACATACGGCTTTCTGTTTAATGTCTGGAAAATAAATAACATCCCCATTATACAGATGACAACACTGAGACCTGGGGAGTAATAGCCCCAGAGGGAGGAAGAGGCACAATTATCACCCACTCCTGCTCCCAGGTCCATCCAACCCTCCCCCCCGCACCACCTTGCACCCCATCAGCAACAAAATGGGGCGGCTGCACCCCCTTTCTAGAAAATGTTTACCTTTTGGCCACATAGCTCGGCATGTGGGATCTCTGTTCCCTGACCGGAGATCGAACCTGTGCCCCCTGCCCTGAACGCAGGGTCTTAACCACCAGACCACCAGTGAAGTCCCAGCTGCACCATCTTGAACAAACCCTTGTCTCCTAGCTTCAGTTTCTGCCTGTAAAAGGAAGTGGCTGAGTTAAGTGGATTTTGATTTCTCTTCAGCCCTTGCATGTTATGCTTCTTGACTGATTTCACTCATATGCTCGATGACGGCTTAATACAGGTTTTAATGAAACGCTGCACTCCTTTCAGCATTAAGTACACATAGTCTAACGAGCAAAGCACAGCAAAGTCAAGTCAGGTCACAGGTTCAGATGACAGAGGATTCCAGAAAGGCTGCCACCAGAACTGCATTTCCGGAGGCCCGGGCTTCCTTCAGTGAACGAGAACAGGACGCTGGTGAGACCGAACATTGCCTGCAGCGGGAACGTGAGTTTCTGAGTGGTGCACTTAATTAAGCATTTACAGCGTGCTCGCTCTCTCCTTCCAAGGTTCACAGGATATGTACCCTCGAGGATACACAAGTTAACTTTCCATCTTGCTGGAATTCTAATTTCCTCAAAGTCTTTAAAACAAGACTCCAAAATGGCACACGGAACGCCTCCCACCTTCACTGGGAGCCTGAACTAGGATTGAAACAAACATGCCCATCATACAGGAGCATGGAAGCAAATAGCTTCAGTGCCTGGGAGGGTCTGGGCTTGAGGCGCTGGAAACTGAGAGGATTAACGAAGTAGCACTTTAGACAATGAGCCAGGGAGCTGTGGGGGGCAGGGGGGGGGAGGGGCGGGGTTCTTCTGTGGTTCAGGTAGTACTTGAACTTTGGTTTGTCTGTGGGTGATCTTTATCGAGTCTGGAAGGAAGAGTATGTTTGACTGCAGAAAAGGTTGGAATCCTCTGTGTTTTTTATCCAGTGCTCAAAATGGGAAATTAAGTTCATAATTTTTATGAATGTGTTTGTAAAGGCATACAGTTAGTATTAGCTTTTGAATTTTAAGAGTTGCTCGTGCATTTATTGAGGTACAATCGACATATATTACATTTCCTTTTTCTTTTTTAAATTAATTAATCTATTTTAATTGGAGGATAATTACAATATTGTGGTGGTTTTTGTCATACATCGACATGAATCAGCCACAAGTATACACATGTCCCCTCCTCCTGAAACCCCCTACCACCTCCCTGCCCCTCCATCCCTCTGAAACCCCCTACCACCTCCCCTGCCTCCATCCCTCTGGGTTGTCCCAGAGCACCGGCTTTGAGTGCCTGGCTTCAGCCTCCAACTTGCACTGGTCATGTTTTACATATGGTAATATACATTTCAATGCTACTCTCTCAAATTGTCCCACCCTTGCCTTCTCCCACAGAGTCCGAAAGTCTCAACTAATGACTGAGAACTGTTGGGACATCGAGGTTATTTGGGTTTTTTGGTTAAAGGAACCTGTCTGCCAATGCAGGAGATACAAGAGATGCAGGTTAGATGCCTGGGTTGGGGAGATCCCCTGGAGAAGGGCATGGTGACCCACTCCAGGATTCTTGCCTGGAGAACCCCATGGACAGAGGAGCCTGGTGGGCTACAGTCCACGGGGTCACACAGAGTGGGACACGGCTGAGCACACACGCATGTAGGGGGTGTCTAGAATTCCTCTGTGTTCAAGGGCACACAGGCTACATGTAGCGGCTGGAGCCGCTGGTGCCAGCTGCCGGCCAGCAGACTCGGCCTTGGACAAGGATGCCTCAGTGTCCGAGCTCGGGGCGCGGGGGAGGTCATCTGGGATCCGGTTCTGCCGTCAGGCAGCCGTCGGGTTTTGGCTGGTTCTGCCATGTGTTTGAAGTCATGTGACCACAGACACGGTGCTCACCTTCTGAGCCTCCAAGTCTGGGAAGGTGGTTGAGTAACCCTGCTTCTTCCTAAGATGGTGGAGAGGCTGGCAGCAGACAGCCCAGCTGACCGGCCAGCTGAGGGCAAGACACGGGCCAGGAGTCTACTTAAGGTTGGCATCAATGGGGAGGAAGGGGGCATGGGGTGGAGTGCCCTCTCCAGGGAATCCCAGAGGGGCTGGGGAGGGGCGAGGGGGCCCCTGACCAGGGAAGGCCTCGATGCTCGGAGGAGGCCCCAGGGGTGGGTGTCAGTCACCGGGTTCTCCTTCCCTCCCAAGACTGGCGGGTAACATGGTGTCTTCTTTCTTTTTTTTTAAAGCATCACTCATTGGACGACTCTGCCAACCACTCACTGTCACCTCGAAAGTAACTCTCACTTGCATTTTCTCATGGGGGCTGCTCTTGGCTCTTGGGTTTGCATGAAAGGTGAGTTCACAGACATGTATCTCCACCTGCCACGGGTCCCGGGTGCCGTCTCTGCACCGGTCTGCACCAGTGGCCCGTGCAGGCTGGAGAAGCTCGACGGCTGAGCCGACATCATCAGCCAGAAAGGCCTGGCGCTGTGGCAGGGGCAGACTGGTGACTTGCAGAAGCCAAGGGGCTGGCCAACCGGAAACCACGCAGCAGAACAGGGCAGGGGGTGGGCCTGGGGGATGGCGCACGCCAGCGACAAGGCAGGGGCCCTGGGGAGCCCACCCCACCTCACCAGGGCACCTCCCTGCGTTTCTCCCAGATTCAGCCATGGTCTGCCCTGACTGGATGGCTAATCTTGGATAATGTCATCATTTAGAAATGTGAAATCGCACCATGCAATACCAAAGACACTCACTTTAATTTGAGGGAGGAGAAAGATAATTTCCATCTTTCATAGCTTCAGAGTGGAACCGAGCGCAAGACCCACCATCCGCTGAACGGTTTTGTCATCGGCTTAGAAAGTGGACGGAACGAATTTTGGTAAAGATATACAATCTTGCAATGCTAGTAAGTCAGGTTTGTAAAATTCACTTTTAACAGATGCCGATTAATCTATGCTAAGTCGCTTCAGTCGTGTCCAACTCTGTGTGACCCCATGGACTGCAGCCTACCAGGTTCCTCCATCCATGGGATTTTCCAGGCAAGAGTACTGGAGTGGGGTGCCATTGCCTTCTCCTGATTTTTCTATAGGCAGCCATAAAACAAGTGATGTTTTAAAAGTTAATTGTTGTGCTCGCTTCGGCAGCACATATACTAAAATTGGAACGATACAGAGAAGATTAGCATGGCCCCTACGCAAGGATGACACGAAAATTCGTGAAGCGTTCCATATTTTTAAACTATAAAACACTGATGAAAGAAATCAAAGAGGACACTAATAGATGGAGGAATATACCATGTTCATGGATTGGAAGAATCAATATAGTGAAAATGAGTATACTACCCAAAGCAATTTACAAATTCAATGCAATCCCTATTAAGCTACCAGCCATATTTTTCACAGAACTAGAACAAATAATTTCAAGATTTGTATGGAAATACAAAAAACCTCGAATTGCCAAAGCAATCTTGAGAAAGAAGAATGGAACTGGAGGAATCAACTTGCCTGACTTCAGGCTCTACTACAAAGCCACAGTCATCAAAACAGTATGGTACTGGCACAAAGACAGACATATAGATCAATGGAACAAAATAGAAAGCCCAGAGATAAATCCACACACATATGGACACCTTATCTTTGACAAAGGAGGCAAGAATATACAATGGAGTAAAGACAATCTCTTTAACAAGTAGTGCTGGGAAAACTGGTCAACCACTTGTAAAAGAATGAAACTAGATCACTTTCTAACACCGCACACAAAAATAAACTCAAAATGGATTAAAGATCTAAATGTAAGATCAGAAACTATAAAACTCCTAGAGGAGAACATAGGCAAAACACTCTCTGCCATAAATCACAGCAGGATCCTCTATGATCCACCTCCCAGAATTCTGGAAATAAAAGCAAAAATAAACAAATGGGATCTAATTAAAATTAAAAGCTTCTGCACAACAAAGGAAAATATAAGCAAGGTGAAAAGACAGCCTTCTGAATGGGAGAAAATAATAGCAAATGAAGCAACTGACAAACAACTAATCTCAAAAATATACAAGCAACTTATGCAGCTCAATTCCAGGAAAATAAACGACCCAATCAAAAAATGGGCCAAAGAACTAAATAGACATTTCTCCAAAGAAGACATACGGATGGCTAACAAACACATGAAAAGATGCTCAACATCACTCATTATTAGAGAAATGCAAATCAAAACCACAATGAGGTACCAATTCATACCAGTCAGAATGGCTGCGATCCAAAAATCTGCAAGCAATAAATGCTGGAGAGGGTGTGGAGAAAAGGGAACCCTCCTACACTGTTGGTGGGAATGCAAACTAGTACAGCCACTATGGAGAACAGTGTGGAGATTCCTAAAAAAATTGCAAATAGAACTACCTTATGACCCAGCAATCCCACTTCTGGGCATACACACCGAGGAAACCAGAATGGAAAGAGACACATGTACCCCAATGTTCATCGCAGCACTGTTTATAATAGCCAGGACATGGAAACAACCTAGATGTCCATCAGCAGATGAATGGATAAGCAAGCTGTGGTACATATACACAATGGAGTATTACTCAGCCGTTAAAAAGAATACATTTGAATCAGTTCTGATGAGATGGATGAAACTGGAGCCGATTATACAGAGTGAAGTAAGCCAGAAAGAAAAACACCAATACAGTATACTAACACATATATATGGAATTTAGAAAGATGGCAATGACGACCCTGTATGCAAGACAGCAAAAAAGACACAGATGTGTATAACGGACTTTTGGACTCAGAGGGAGAGGGAGAGGGTGGGATGATTTGGGAGAATGGCATTCTAACATGTATACTATCATGTAAGAATCGAATCGCCAGTCTATGTCTGACGCAGGATACAGCATGCTTGAGGCTGGTGCATGGGGACGACCCAGAGAGATGTTATGGGGAGGGAGGTGGGAGGGGGGTTCATGTTTGGGAACGCATGTAAGAATTAAAGATTTTAAAATTTAAAAAAAAAAAGTAAAAAAAAAAAAAAGAAAAAACCGCCCCCCCCAAAAAAAAGTTATTTGTTTTATAGCATCCAAAGCTGTCACCCGTTAACCTATTTCTTCCTTCGGACCACCAAAAGCACAGATGGAAAGGGGTTTTTGTTTTCCTGACCAGTTATACCATCATTTTACTTTCAATGAAAGACCATGTCTGAATCAAAGGCTTACCGGGCAAAATAAAGCTCTCCTGTGGGTACTCTTTAGGGTGGTGCCATTACTGATTGTCCTGGCTCTCAATATTTCCCCACTGGTTTCAGCCAAGGGTGAGTGTGCTATTTAGAATCTGATGTATTACAAGAGTTTTCAAAGATAGAATAATTATATGATCCTTATCTAGGGAGTGTGCCAGGGTTTTAATCTTATAATAGCAAAGATAAGATTTTTAACCTGACTATGCCTGAGGTTCTATTAAACTATAACATTCAGAACAATTTGGATTAAACTGCCCTTCACTGTGTTGTCCTTAGGAGACTGCTGAGCTTCTGATGCTAATGGGGAAAAAAAGTGTGGGTTTTGAAATAAATTCCCCATAAAACATAGTAAAAAAAATTCTCTTTCAATGTTGAGGCAGAGGGTTGGTGCCTATTGAACCAACAGATGAGCAAATAAAGCTTCAAGGGGAGCTGCAGGTTGCTTCATTTGAGATCTTTTCTTTAAAAGAAAGATACAGACACTGGGGTTCACAGTGTCGCTGGGTGGGGTGAAAGGGGAGAGGCAGAACAGAGTGTGAGCCCTGTCCTGGAGGAGAGGAGTCGTGGAGAGTAAGTCATATCACCCAAGAAGCTGTTTGTTACTTTTATAGGAAAACAGCGATGCTTCCTTACCCATCAACCATGGTGTTTCTACATTCCACTCGGGTTCGATAGGGGGATTTTCCAAAAAAAGCAAGTCTTGGATAGTTCTTGTCTGTTGATCCAAGCAATTCATATCCTGTTTCCAATAGTTTGTGTCTCAGTGTTTATGGATGGATGTCCAGCCCCTGACCCCCTTGTCATAAAGAACTGGAACCCTGCTTGGCAGGTCTGAGGTCTGGGGGGAGGGGCGGGGCTGGGCCCCCATCTCAGCAGAAATCCCTCCAGAAATCGAGGACAGCACGTGAGAGATGGAGAGAGGGGAGCAGTGGCAGGACCTGCTGGGAAAGCATTTAAAACCCTAGGGCATCTCAGTATCCCAGGCGTGAGCCCTGCCTTGGGGCACAGCAGATTCATAGGATCATAAACAGACCGGCTGATTGGCTGACTTTCAAAGTATTTCTGATCGACAGGTCCTGTTCTCAAACATCTTCTTAGTCAAATCTCTAATACTGCAACGCGTCCTCATTTGCTCAGTCGTGTCTGATGCTTTGCGACCCCAGGGGCTGTCGCCCACCAGGCTCCTCTGTCCATGGGATTCTCCAGGCAGGAATGCTGGAGCGGCTTGCCATCTCCCACTTCTGGGATCTTCCCAGCTCAGGGGTTGAACCCATGTCTGTTGCACCTCCTGCCTTGACAGACGTTCTTCCCCACTGCACCACCTGGGAAGCCCATAAAAGAGCAGCAGGAAAAGGGCTGCAAAATAAACAATAAAAAATACAGCAGGATCTGCTTCAGAGAAAGAACGGGTGGGGGGGGGGCGGGCCTAGAGAGGTGCATTCTAGATGGCTGTAGGTGGTTCTAGATCAAAACAGCGAACTTCAAAAGCAAAGGAATTGCTGACTCAGGCTGTTCAGCAATTCAGCTCAACAGGAGCAGAAAGGCCGCCAGAACCCAGTTCCTTTGAAACGCGGTGGGACGATGTTCAGTTCGGCACACAGCGTGTCTGTGGGAAACGTATTTCAGTAGGAGGTACATTGTTCAGGAAGCAGTAGTGAAGTCGCTCAGTCGTGTCCGACTCTTTGTGGCCCCATGGACTATAGCCCACCAGCCTCCTCTGTCCGTGTGATTTTCCAGGCAAGCGTATTGGAGTGGCTTGCCATTTCCTTCTCCATTAAGAAGCAGCGGGATCTAAATTTCAGTGTAGAAGACTCTCCACTGAATGGCTGAGTGAATATACCAGGTGTTAAGAGTCACCTTTTCTTGTCTAGAGAATTATTCCTACAAGGGGAAAATTCATTTAGTGACGCTGGGACAAAGAGGTGGTTTGTTGACATGTAGGCCACCTTCCACATGCATTGGTCTTCCTTTTCACGTTAACCCACCTGTCTTTTGGGGCGTGGAGACCCCAAACTGGCATCACGAGCCAGTCTGCCCTCTCCTGCCCATCACCTGGAATCTTCTCCGAATCAAGCTGCTGTTAGCCACGTCAGCAGTCTTCCCACTCTCTCTCTCAAGGTAACACTGTCTGTCAATCCAAAAAAGCCTGTTCTAGGCTCTTTCCTTGTTACTGGGGGAGTACCAAGGATGTGTTAAATCACAGGGCTGCGGTTCATCAGAAGCAGGTGTCATAGCCGTGTAACAACTATCGTGTCCGTGAAGACGAGCAGTCTCTGGGCGCTCCCTTCACCTCTGCCCTCATCTCTGTTCCTGCCACTGCCCTCCGTGCTCTCCTAGAGGGAACAGTCCCGCTCAGGAACCTGCACGGATGGTGAACCGGCGCCTGGCGCCCCGCAGCAATGCCCACCTCCCGGTTCTGGGGCTGCAGCGTGCTCGTGTGAGGTCACACCCTAGAGGAAACTGGCCTGTGGGGATCAGAGGCCTTTCTGCATTGTGTTTGTAGCTACCTGTTATTTAAAGTCAAAAAGAGAGAATCCTTTCCTAGTTGGGACATGCCCCTTCCCCCCATCTTTCTGGGTACCCCTCCTCCACAGCCCAGCTGGCTGGCCAAGGTCACCCTAGCCCTGGGGGATTTGGAGGGGGGAAGAGGGTGGAGCCTGGAGAAGCCTGGAGGCCCAGCCCCTTCTCCCCCTCCTCTGGGTTCAGATCCAGGCTGTCCCCGCACACCAGCTTGAGGACCAGGGTGCCCACAGTTTTAAGGCATCTCTGCTGTTTTGCCTTCAGTATTGGTGTCCACGTTCCCGTACGACAGCCCTCTTAAGATGCATGTTTTTATTACCTTAGAGGACAAACTCACAGCTATTCAAGCACACGGCTTTTTAGGTACTTTTCTGCGTCTCACGCAAACACCTGTGGTGATAACAGAGCTGATCAGAGGATGCCCTCTGGACTCCTGAGGGCTGTGGGCGGGAGTCCAGGACAGTCCTCCTGGTCAGTTTGGTTGCAGATGAGGAAGTCTGGGTGCTTTCCCCACTAAAGTCCTGGGTAAAACGAGTAACATCACAGGATACTGGGGAAACCCAACAAGAAATTTTCAAGTGTTTTCCAAGCATTACTCCTCTGAAAAGCATTTATGTCCCATCACCACATTTATTATCAGACGTATGCCTGTGGCATTAAGTGTGTATAAGGAACTTTTCCCTCTGAGACCTGCACAGTGTACATCTGAAACAATGGAACATAATTAAAGCATCTTCACTAGTGGAATGAAGATACTGCATTTTTGACATGTTGACATAGCCACTGTTAATTTCTTTTTTAAAAAAATTATTTTAGGACTTCTCTAGTGGTCAAGAAGTTAAGAATCCACCTGCTAAAGCAGGAGACACAGGTTTGATCCCTGCTCCGGGAAGATCCCACAGCCACTGACGCCCGAGCTCCGCAACGAGAGGAGCCGCTGCAGTGAGGAGCCCGAGCTGCGCAGCCAGGGGGGCCCCCGCTCACTGCAGCCAGGGGGGCCCCGCTCACTGCAGCCAGGGGGGCCCCCGAGCAGCGACGAGGCCCAGAGGAGCCGAAATTAAGACCAAGATTAAAGATTGGTTTATTGGGGTGTGTTTGTTTATAGTGTTGCGTTAATTTCTGCTACACAGTAAAGCGACTCAGTTACACACACACCTGCATCCTTCTTCCTATGCCTTTCCTTTACTTAAGGAAAGCTTTCCTATGCTTACGCTTTATCACAGGATGCTGAGCATAGTCCCCTGTGTTATAAGTATATCTTGCTGTTTATCCATCCTTAATAGCATATATTAGTTAGTATATTAGTATATTAGTTAGTTCAGTCGCTCAGTCGTGTCTGACACTTTGCGACCCAATGGACTGCAGCACACCAGGCCTCCCTGTCCATCACCAGCTCCCAGAGTTCACTCAAACTCATGTCCATCAAGTCAGTGATGCCATCCAGCCATCTCATCCTCTGTCCTCCCCTTCTCCTCCTGCCCTGAATCTTTCCCAGCATCAGGATCTTTTCAAATGAGTCAGCTCTTCGCATCAGGTGGCCAAAGTATTGGAGTTTCAGCTTCGACATCAGTCCTTCCAATGAACACCCAGGACTGATCTCCTTTAGGATAGACTGGTTGGATCTCCTTGCAGTCCAAGGGACTCTCAAGAGTTTTCTCCAACACCGCAGTTCAAACGGATCAATTCTTTGGCACTCCGCTTTCTTTATAGTCCAACTCTCACATCCATACATGACCACTGGAAAAATCATAGCTTTGACTAGACAGACATTTGTTGGCAAAGTAATGTCTCTGTTTTTTAATATGCTGCCTAGGTTGGTCATAGCTTTTCTTCCAAGAAGCAAGTGTCTTTTAATTTCATGGCTACAATCACCACCTGCAGTGATTTTGGAGCCCCCAAAAATAAAGTCTCTCACTGTTTCCACCGTTTCCCCATCAATTTGTCAGGAAGTGATGGGACCAGATGCCATGATCTTAGTTTTCTGAATGTTGAGCTTTAAGCCAACTTTTTCACTCTCCTCTTTCACTTTCATCAAAGGGCTCTTAGTTCTTCTTCACTTTCTGCCGTAAGAGTAGTATCACCTGTGTATCTGAGGTTATTGATATTTCTCCTGGCAATCTTGATTCCAGCTTGTGCTTCATTCAGCCCAGCATTTCTCACGATGTATTCTGCATATAAGTTAAATAAGCAGGGTGACAATATACAGCTCTGATGTACTCCTTTCCTGGTTTGAAACCAGTCTGTTTTTCCATGTCCAGTTCTAACTGTTGCTTCTTGACCAGCATACAAATTTCTCAAGGGGCAGGTCAGGTGGTCTGGTCTTCCCATTTCTCTCAGAATTTTCCTAGTTTGTTGTGGTCCACACAGTCAAAGGCTTTGGCATGTCCAAGGTGGGGGGTGTGGGGGGAGGCGTGGACTGGAATATCACACTGATTGAGCCCAAACTTCCGGTCCAGCCGTCCGCCTGACACCCATCCTCGGCAACCACAAGGCTGCTCTTTGTCCGGGAGCCTGTTTCCGGCTGTGGACAGGGCCATTTGTGCCGCCTTAGTTTCTAACTGTGTCATTACTGTGGTGACTGTCAGATCTGCTATTCAAAAGGTTCAGTTATTTAAAAAGTTTTGGAAAACAGTATTTAATAATTCTCAAACACTGACAGCAAATGAAGCATGTGAAAAATTTTCTCAGGGGTTTAAGTAAATTATTATTAAAGAATTGAAAGTAAAAGGAAATAACTAATCCTAGTCTTTGAAGTCCATTTGGAATTTAATTGACCGTTAGGCCACCAACTATCTTGGCACATGACCGTTTAATAATGAGAAACTCAACCTTACATTAGGAATGAGAGCAGCGTAATTCATCAAAAGCCACACACCATTTGCATTGCTTTCGGTGGAGATTTCGAGGGAAAAGTGCAGGACACACAGGTTTAAGTGATTTATGAGCTTTTTAGTAGCGTTACAGCCATTGAGCTCTGGCAGTAATGACTGTTTGTTGACGAGTTTTGTTTGACTTGGGCTGTGATTGCACTCAGTCTCCTGCCTTAGAAGCTCTGGCTGAGGTTAATGAAGACATGGGGCAGTAAATTTTGAATAACCTTAGTAATGCTGATAAACAAAACCATCTCCAGTGTTTCAACCAGGCTGAAATGATAATACCGCCTTATGAGTGAGTGAGGGAAAGTCGCTCAGTTGTGTCCGACTCTTTGCGATCCTGTGGACTATACAGTCCATGGAATTCTCCAGGCCACAACACTGGAGTGCGTAGCTTTCCCCTTCTCCCGGGGATCTTCCCAACCCAGGGATCGAACCCAGGTCTCCCACACTGCAGGCAGATTCTTTACCAGTTGAGCCACAAGGGAAGCCCAGGAATACCACCTTATATTCCAACAAAATCAAGTTGGAAAATTGTACTGCTGTTCTGACAAATTTCATTCACCCATATGGACCCTATTATCAAGATATCAACTTAACAATTAATTATCAGGCTTGAACAAGTATTGCTGTCATGTTAGCACTGTGATACACATATAACCTGGAGAAGGAAATGGCAACCCACTCCAGTATGCTAGCCTGGAGAATCCCATGGACAGAGGAGCCTGGTGGGCTGCAGTCCATGGGGATGCAAAGAGTCGGACACGACTGAGCGACTAACACACATATGTGTAACTGAGAAATATGACCAACACCATTTTTGCAAATTCTGATCTGAAAATGGACATAACCTTGGTTCCACCACTGGGCTCTCCATGCTTAGGACGCTGTGTAGATCCTCAGCAGCTTCTCTGTCTTGAGAGGTGGAACCAGAGACCTCAAAGGAAGGATTCCGCCTTCCCTTTGTGTGAGCTCTGCTGCCCTGAGATAGCATTCTGCCTCTCTGGACTGCAGGTCCCTGCCCAGGATTCTAGAAGGTCACGGAGCATTGTGACTGTCAAGCTTCGCCACATGAGGACCATTCATGTACCACTAAAATCTCCAGCAGCCACCATACAAAGAGCAGGCTTACCTTCCTTCTCCACCGATGAAAAGAAACAAATAAAATGCATGCATTTCTTTAACTCCAGTCTATAAAATCATTAGAGCTACGACTCTTAGCTAGTAAGCGTTGTGCTAATTACATACTTGACGTTAGAAGCGTACCTTATTAGTGTACTGATTTTACAGCCGAAGACGCTGAGACCTTGAGAGATTCATTAACTTGTTCAGGACCGTAGAGCTGGAAAGATGTGGATTCTCGAACCTCCAAAATTTACCCCAGACCCTAAGCGCCATGTTGCAGACCTCGTGTGGGGCACAGCCAGAAATGTCTACCGTAGGCTTCAGTGACATGCGAGTCTAAGGAAATTCTTCCTCGCCAGTCACTGGAGCATCAGAGGAGACGATTGTACCTGTTTACTCATCCATAAGCATTGACGTGGGCTTCCTAGGTGGTGGTAGTGTTAAAGAGCCTTCCTGCCAATTCAGGAGACGTAAGAGATGTGGGTTTGATCCTTGGGTCAGGAAGATCCCCTGGAGGAGGGCATGGCAACCCACTCCAGCATTCTTGCCTGGAGAATCCCATGGACAGAGGAGTCTGGCAGACTGCAGTCCACGGGGTTGAAAGAATCGAACATGACTGGAGCAACTGAGCACACAGGCTTACTCAGATGCAGTGATGGGCTTTGGATGGATGCAGAGGGTAACAGATAAATAATCAGTTGTGTTGGCAATCCCATCACTAGCTAATAATGGGCTTATTTTGATTCCCCATGACTGTGGGATGCCTCAGATTAGAAATGTGGGAGACATGTATGCTTTTGGAGAAGCTGACTTCAGATGAATAAACAAAAAGATAACTCGAAACTTCATCACATGGATACCACTGTATTATTTACCAAACGGTATAAATGCCTACATTTGAGGAGGTTTCCAGGGTAAACAACAGGTACGCAACATTCCCTGCCCAGATTCTCAGGTATGGCTCTACTGTCTGTGAGTTTACTCACCGTTACACAGTTTAGCGCCTCTGAAATAATTTTGACCGTCTCTGCTAGAAGAACCTTATTTTCCATTGCGATCACTGGGCAGGTATAAGACACTGATTCTGAACTTACACCCAGTGGACACCAACTGACCTCTGGTAATGTTTATGTCGTGAACCCAGCTCCATTGCTCCATCCAAACCAGAGTCCGTGAGCAGCTTCGGGCTGGATTAATCGCATCTGGGATTCAGTAAGACTCTTCTAGCCACAGGACTCGTTTTGGGGGTGCAGGGCC
Source organism: Ovis canadensis (assembly GCF_042477335.2). Lineage (NCBI taxonomy): Eukaryota > Metazoa > Chordata > Mammalia > Artiodactyla > Bovidae > Ovis > Ovis canadensis. The sequence continues at coordinate 98,093,906 of NC_091254.1, read as the reverse complement.
GGGGTCCCAGCAGTGACGCACACAAGTGAACCGAGTGCACGGATTTCACCTCACTGCTGCGTGAGGCTGGCATTTTGCCTAATCGAGCAGCGCCTTTCCAATGCCGCGCTCCACACCTGCGGATTCACAGGGTGTTCTAGCTCAGGTGCCGTCCTCTCAGTGACTAATGCTGAACTGTTCCTAACAGCAACAGCATTGTTATTGTTTAGTTGCCAAGTTGTATCCAGCTGTTCAGCAACCCCATGGACTGCAGCCCACCAGGCTCCTCTGTCCATGGGATTTCCCAGGCAAGAATATTGGAGTGGGTTGCCATTTACTTCTCCAGGGGATCTTCCCAACCCAGGGATCAAACCTACATCTCCTGTATTGACAGGTGGGTTCTTTACCATTTAGCAAGGAAGCCCCCCACCCCCACCAAGTTGCAATATCTCAGTGTATATATATAAATCCCATCATGAAAGTTATTTGAGTGTGGCTTAAAAGAAATCTTCATTCCTAAATATTTTTTAACCACATCCTTTATTTATTAACTTGAATCTTTACTTCAAATAGTCAGCAAGAGAAAACATTTCCCTACAGGAGTCCACTGATGCTGGAGCCGTCTTCATGTGATACCACTTTGCAGATGACAACTGTTCTCCTTTCTCCAAGTTCTGTTTGCTGTTTGAAGTTTGACTTGCAAGTATTTTACCAGCAATTCATATTTTTAAAGGAGTAGCAGAAATTTTCCTAACAATAAATATATTGTTAAGAATATATTTGACAATATATATTTAAGAATATATTTAACAATATGTCTCAACGATACTTAGATTGAAAAATAAAGGCTTCGAGAAAGTGTCCCGAGATGCAGACATATGTGACGCATTCTCAGGAAGTGCCAGCGACAGGACACGCTCGGTCGGCTTCACCAACTGAAGCAACAACAACCGAATCCTCCACCTTACGTGTTGTTTTCCGTCACAAGAAACAGTGGCTCAAAAACCTTTTCTGGACGCACAGTTGTTGTGCCCAATAGTGTGTGTCAAGGGACTAACAACGTGGCGATTCACAATTTTTAAATGTCACACACACCATTTATAGTTAGTAGAAAATACTGACTTCTGTGCCCTGGGCGGTACAATCTGTCTTGGCATCTTATTTTATCCCTGAAAGTTCACCTTCCCCTGTATTGCTCTTCCCCTTTCTGAACATAAAGAGAACTTTGGAAACTTTTCAGTAGCCCGACATTTCCCTACAAATTCTCTGAACAGAAATCTATCGCTTCTTTTAATTTTGGCCAAAATAATATAGCCCAGCTTGGCCTCTCAACATTTGTTTTATATTAGTATTTTACTGGCATCCTTAGTTGCTATACCTAATCTGTGGCTCATCACATCATTTTGAACAAAAATCAAAACGAGTCATTTTTTTTTTCCAAGGGGGCATATCCTCCAAAATATCTGACAGACTCAAGAAAAAGTATGTTTGGAAGGAGGCGTCCCCAAGTAATGAAGATCCACCAGGTTCCCGACAGTTAGCACGTCAGTGAACACGCCGGGTGTGGACTTTAGACTCTAACGGCAAGAAGCGCTGTACAAACAGTGGAAATTATAAATAAACATATTCTTTGCAAGTTACACAGAAAACTTTGTTATGAAAAACACAGTAGAAGAGGGGAGAGAGAATTAGGTGTCATGTGGGTAATGTCTTGACGCGGATGGGAGAGAGTCCAGGGCAAACTCACGGTGCCACGTGCTGGAGTTCCTCGCCCGCCGTTGGAAAGAACTTCACGGTTTTCACCCAGAATGAAACAAGGAGCCAAGTACTGCCTGAGAGAAAGCCTGCTGTGCGGAGGGAATGGAGAGACACAGCTGTCCTTTCTGGGTTAAATCAAGTCCTCCAAAGAGACACCAAAGCCCAACCCCCAATAAACTGACAGACCGCAATGATACAGCCGTAAGTTGTCTGCTCACAAAATCAGGGCTTTGGGTTTAAAACGGTTGTTTAGTGCCTAAGTCATATTCACTCTGCTACTTCATGGATTGTAGCCTGCCAGGCTCCATGGGATTTCCCAGGCAAGAACCCTGGAGTGGGTTGCCACTTCCTTCTCCAGGGGATCCTCCTGACCCAGGGATTGAACCCTGGTCTCTTGCATTGGCAGCTGGATTCTGTGCCTCTTCGGCACCAGAGAAGCCCTTTAAACACGGTGTATGCGTGCTTATTTGCTAGGTCACTATACTCGCGTCCTACTCTTTGCGACCCTGTGGACTGTTAGCCCTCCAGGCTCCTCTGTCCATGCGAGTCTCCTGGCAAGAATCCTGGAGTGGGTTGCCCTGCCCTCCTCCAGGCTGTCTTCCTGACCCGGGGATTGAACCTGAGTCTCTGGTGTGTCCTGCATTGCCAGGCGGGGTCTTTACCACTAGTGCCACCTGAGAAGCCCTTAGACGTGGTAGAAGACAGAAATCTTTTAGAACAGGAAGGTGCCTTAGCAAACATCCAACCCAGGCACCTGCGTGTGTTTAGATGCGAAGTATCACTACTCAGGGTAAGTGTGCTACCCGTAATCACACAGCTATAAATCGTAGGAACAGAAGTGGAATTCAGATGGTCGGTTGGTCCAGCGTTGCTGCCACAAGTACAGCTCACTTGCCTTGAATGCCCATCTCCGGAAATGACTTTGAAGTGCACTTCTGTTGATGTGTCTGTTAATTGTTATTTAGAACAGCTGACTTAACACTGTTTAAGAATCAAACAATATCAGAAAAAAGTAACTGTATTATTATATCTGTGCTCTATTTTCACCCATTTGCTTTTCCCACTAAATTGCACCATTAAAAAACAAAACAAAACAAAAACCCCTAAGTTATTGTTGTGTCGGTTAGCAAATGCAGTCACTTGGAGATCACTTGGAGGGAGATGGGTAGCCTGTGTAGCAAATTGTGTCGAAATGTATGCTAGACGCTGGGTGGTAATTTAGGGACGACGCGTCCCCTTGTATTCCTCTGGTTGTCATACGTTGAAGGGAAATATCAGTCACACGTGGGAGAATCTGCACCATCGGCCCCTAGCACGCACGCTTTAGTGTTTCACGCGCTGCCTCGCATGGAGCGGGTGGAGCTCCAGAAGGGCTGCCTGTATCTGCTGTTGGCCTTCAGGTCGCTGTTCTCCTCCTCACTGTTGTTGTTTGTTAGTCTCTGAGTTGTGTCCTACTCTTTGTAGCCCCATAGACTGTAGCCCACCAGGCTCCTGTGTCCATGGGATTTTCCAGGCAAGGATACTGGAGCTACTTGCCATTTCCTACTCCAGAGGATCTTCCCAACCCAGAGATCGAACCTGCGTCTCTTGCATCTCCTGCATTGGTGGGCGGATTCCTTATCCCTGAGCCGCCAGGGAAGCCCTCTCTGCGGTTTATTTTCAGAATGCTCATGCAGGCACAGAACCTTCTTTTCCTTCCACTCAGCATCTCAACGGAGAAGGCAATGGCAGCCCACTCCAGTACTCTTGCCTGGAAACTCCCATGGACGGAAGGGCCTGGTAGGCTGCAGTCCATGGGGTCGCTAAGAGTTGGACTCGACTGAGCGACTTCACTTTCACTTTTCACTTTCATGCACTGGAGAAGGAAATGGCAACCCACTCCAGTGTTCTTGCCTGGAGAATCCCAGGGACAGAGGAGCCTGGTAGGCTGCAGTTCATGGGGTCTCGAAGAGTCGCATACAACTGAGTGACTTCACTTTCACTGTTCACTTTCATGCATTGGCGAAGGAAATGGCAACCCACTCCAGTGTTCTTGCCTGGAGAATCCCAGGGACAGTGGAGCCCAGTGGGCTGCCGTCTGTGGGGTCGCACAGAGTCGGACACGACTGAAATGACTTAGCAGCAGCAGCATCTCAAAGCTGCAGGCACCGAGCAACAAAGCTGAGGGAGGAGATGGGACCTCACTTCCGTTCCGCTGAAGATGGCAGCAGACCATATGCTAAAAGACCGAGGGCTTTCACCAATTCTGGGGGAGAGCCAAGAGGCCTCTGCGGTCTGTTCTCTCACGATTGCTCCTGCGGTTCCTCTGCTGGCCCCTCACTCTCCAGTTCCTTCTTCTACGGGTCCTGACACTTCTCTTTCCACTAAGAACATTCCCCTCCATCCCACGTGACTCTGGCTGGGTGGTTATGTCTGGGACCCCCATCCTCAGACACCAAACGGGCCTCCGGCAATCTTGGTGTCCCATTTGCCCTTCAGTGGTGGATTCAAGGCATAGAGACCAGGGAGGACCAGCTGGAGTCCTTCTGTGATAACATGGGGATGCTGGCATAGAGGCTCTTTCTGCCTCCAGGTCACTTGCTGTAAAGACCAAAGACCCAGTCATCTTTCCAACCACGTGGAGAGAGTCAGCTTGCAGCTGTTGACAATGGAGCCTACAGGGAAAATGCAATATAAAGAGGTTGAGAGGGTGAGGGGAGGGAGCGGAGGAGAGACAGAGGCTAGATTATATCCTACCATTTAAGCTTTAAACTCCAGGTCCCAGATCAGTAAGTGTTTTCTAAGGAAGTCAGGGCCACCTGTGGGTGCCACGGGCTTCATATGCCTTCTGCATCTTTTCCCCTTTCTGCCTCCTAAAGATACTCGAGCAGGCCCCGTGACCTTTCTGTCCTCCTCGTCATGGGCACACTCACTTTTTCAGACACTAAAAATCCCGCTCCCGTCCTGATCAAAGACTTCCCCTTTCTTCCTGGTCAAGCAGCTCTTCCGTTCAGCTCAGGGATTCCCTGAAATGCGGGCATGGGCGAGGACAGAGGAAGGCTGGCATTTGTCCTCCAGGTCTCGGTGCTGTGGCTTTCCCTGGGTACACTGGCTTCCACAGAAGGGTCTGTGGAAGGGTCCACTGTCGTGGTCTGACTGTTCCTTGTTTGCCAACGTCTAGACACGGGGCGTTTCCGCACCCACCCCGACCCTGCCGTTCCCCTCCACCTTCCTGGGAGATGTCCTGGGGCTCCATCCCGCTCAGCGGCCTTTCCTGGTCCCCAGCTGGTCCCTGGGGAAACCTGGTGCCCTGGCCTCTCCTCCCCGATCCTGGAAGAGCGTGTTTCTCCTCCACTGCCTGTCTTTGTTTCTGCCACTGCGGGTCCTTCAGCCTTTCTGCTCCTCCAAGGAAGAGCCAGTCAAGAGTCTCTTCCTCCACATACGCCCGCCAACTCCAGGAGAGCCGGGCGGCCCCCTGGGGCTCCTGGAGGCAGACTTTTGGGTGCAGTGCAGGTCTTGTGAGGGTCAGGAGGGTACCCCCTTTTCGTGAAAGTGCATCCTTGGTGGTCAAAGATTCCCCTGGATGTCCATCAGCTGACTTGAGAGCACAAAGTCCCAAGTAGAGCAGCACGCACCTCCAGGGACCGCAAGCTCGGCCACCAGCCCCCTCGACTTGCTCGTCTTCTTTCATTTTGGCTGGTGGTACGTGAGGGTGAAGGGTCTCAGAGGGCCTTCTGCAAGGCTGTGGCCTTTCCCATCATTGATGAGGGACAGTCCTGTCCCACAGTCTTGAACCTCTGAGGCATGAGCGAAGTTCAAAGTATTCATAATATCCCAAGACAGTGATTTCAGCTTAGATTGAGTTCATGGCAAGCAAAGGAGTCCTGACAGGTACACCTATATCTCATCCATTCCTGAGGCCTTGGGGTCCACTGTTTATAGAAACTAACTTCTCCCCGAAGGTTCCTATAAATGTCGGGCTGATTAATGTCTCAATTCCCTCCCATCCGCTTGGCATCCCCTGGGAATTCCCCTCTGCTTACACAGAGGTCCCGAACTCTCTCTTTCTCACTCTTTGGCAGCAAACGCTGGATGGATGTACAAACAGGCAAGTCAGCGCAGAGATGGACCCGTCGCTGTCACCCCGGTGTGTCGGGCCAGTAACGTTCCACATGCAAGTTCATGACCAGGGTTCACTACGGCCAAAAACGTCAGACGGCTTTCCACCCCCACAGAAGAGTGCACCTCTGTCTCTGTAGAGGCTTGTCCAGCCTAGAGAAGTAAACCTATTAAATGATCTCAGAGGCAGTGAGGACTCTCAAAGAAAGGGCAATGAGTCGACATCAGCTTGAGAACAACAGAAAGGGAAGAGGGCATCCTCTGGCCAAGCCCGTAAAGCGCAGGTCTGATGATGCACTAATGAGAGCCGGCCTCAGTCAGCGCCAGTGTGTTTGTAAAGGCAACCAGGTCAGCACGTTCAACGACGCCAGCCTCCCCAGAAACCCTGGCTGTGTCCTTATCCACATCACGGGCTCTTGCCCCCTCCCCCAAAGTCACTGCTATCCTGGCTTCGACACTAATTGCTTCCTTACATTTCTTCATTGCATTGCTGACATTCAGTGGATAAGTCATGCCTGACTCTTCGTGACCACACGAATTTCAGCACGCCAGGCTTCCCTGTCCTTCACTATCTTCTGGAGTTTGCTTACACTCATGTCCATTGAGTCTATGATGCCACCCAACCATCTCATCCTCTGTCACCCCCTTCTCCCCTGCCTTCCATCTTTCCCAGCATCAGGGTCTTTTTCAATGAGTTGGTTCTTTGCATAAGGTGCCCAAAGGATTGGAGCTTCAGCTTCACCATCAGTCCTTCCAATGAACATTCAGGGTTGATTTCCTTTAGGATGGACTGGTTTGACTTCCTTGCTGTCCAAGGAACTCTCAAGGGTCTTCTCCAGCTCCACAGTTTGAATTGTTGTATTGGGTTGGTGCTGTGTTGGGTTGGTCAGAAAGTTCAAAGATGCTATGGAAAAATCGGAAAGAATGTTTTGGTCAATCCAATAGTTAAATTTTATTGAGTTTTGAACTCACACGTCACTCCCCACCATCTAATTCATTGGCTTACTGTTCGTTCTGTTGAAGAATGTGGGCCATTCGTCCAGTTGTGTTTCTAAAGACTAGATCTTACGGATCGAGTCCAGCAGTTATCCTGTGCCTTCTGAATGTGGCTGGATTCAAAGGTCCGTTCAGATTTGGTTCAGTTCCTCTAGTGAGGCCACACAGACCCTCAGAAGGTCTGTTAGGCCTGTTTATTTGTCCTTTTTGATGCCTCGGTCCAGTAGACTCACTGGGGGTTGGTAAACAGTTCGAGTCAAAATTTATCATTTTGTTTCCATTTCTTAGCTAGAATAAGTTTATAAGAGCTTTCTCCTCATCTAGTCTTTTGTTATGTCTACAGTTGATGGCAGATAAGCATTAAAAGTGCTTGATTCTACCCTTTTATTTACTGAGGTTTCAAAATAATAGACTCGTTATTCATGCCTCTCAAGAAGTGACCAATTTGGTATTTCAAAATATCATTATGATCACGAGGACTGAAGCCAGTGTGACATGCAGCGTCTTTGTCATTTCTACCCTTATTCAAACTCAAATTGCACCCTTTTGGCCAAGGGGGTATTTGTCAAGCTGGCTCATTAGTTCTTTTGAAATAAACCCAGTCGTCTTTTATTGCTTCGTAATTATCAGGAATTACAACATGTTTAAGGCTAATTGTGGTAGTTTCCCAGGGCTTCGTAGCGAAGTACCACAGACGGATGGTTTAAAGCAACAGAAACGTATTCTTCCAGTTCTGGAGACCAGAAGTCTGAAATCGAGCTGTTGGTAGAGCCGAGCTGTGATGGAAAGGACCAGGAAAAGCTGCTCCACACATTCCTCTTGGTTTCTGTTCCCTGTGATCCTTGCTGTTCTGACTCTAACAGACCTGAGGCTCCAGTCTCTGCCTCCATCCTCAGGCGGCTCCTCCCCGGGGGTCATCACACCATCGTCCCTCCCTCTGCGTGTCTCTGCGTCTCTTCTGTAAGGACGTGTGCACACCACCACCTAGGGCGTGTAAAAAAAAGGGAGACACACATGACCATCTGCTCTCACCCTTCTTTTTTAAATAGCTTTTTTGGGGGTTATTTTGTTTATTTTCGGCTGCACTGGGTCTTCACTGCTGCAGACTGGCTTTCTCCAGCTCCAGCAAGCAGGGGCTACTCTCCGTCACCCTGCAAGGGCTTCTTGCTCTGGTGGCCTCTTTGGTTGTGGAGCACAGGTTCCAGGTGTGTGGGCTCAGCCGTTGTTAGTGGCTTCCCTGGTGGCCCAGGGGTAAAGCCTCCACCTGCCAGTGCCAGGGTCACAGGCTCAACCCCTGGCCCAGGAAGGTGCCACCTGCCGAAGGGCAAGCCCGCTTTGCTTGAGGGTTGCTGCATGGCGTGCTAATTTCCCAGGACTTCGTGTAGCATGAGCCTGAACGCTAAGCTGTTTCCCGGGGTCTTCAGTATCAGAGAAGCGCAGGGAAAGAGGAAGCGAGGAGAGGCGGGCATTCGAGTTGAGGTGCAGTCAGCACGAGGCAAGCCTCGGACTCCCTGAATGCACAGCCGCCACCAACAGAAACAGAGGTGTGGCTGGAAACGGAGCTGAGGCGGGCGGGGGTGAGAGGCTTGGCACAGACTCATCTGAGGGAGGGGGTGGGGGGGAGGGGTAGGGGTAGGGGGGCTGGCCTGGGCTCTGCCTCGCTCCAGGAGCTGGTGATACGGAGCTGATAAGGCGGCTCTGCCATCACCAACACTCCCCTACCGCCTCTGGGTCCTCAGTGGCTCCAGAAGGTGCAGAAACTCAGGAACACGTGCCCTGCTCCCCAGGAGGGCATGTCCAGAGTGTATCAGCCACGCCCCGTTGGCTGGGAGCCTGTGACTCCCGGACCTCGGGCCCCCAAGGAGAGAGGGAGGTCGTGAGTCCACTGAGCCCACCATGACCCCACAGAAGGGAGGGAGGAGGCGCGTCCTGACGCGGATGGTAGGAGCTGCGCTGGAAGGAAGCTGAGGAGGAGGGATGGCGGCAAACAGGAGCATCCCCACAGCTGGCAGAGGGCTCCGTGGAGGGCGGGGGAGGGGTGGACGCACAGCCGCGCCCCCAGGGGAGTGCCAGCGAGTCGGTGCTGCTGGGGCCCCTTTCTCTTACTTTAATCTTTGTTTCTGTGTTTGTTTGGGCGTGCTGGCTCCTGACTGCAGCACCTGTGGCCTTTTACTTTATTGCAGCATCAGGATCTATTGGAGTTCCCAGACCAGCGGTCGAACCCTGAAGCCCTGTGTTGGGAGCATGCAGCCTCGGCCACTGGATCGTCAGGGAAGCCCCCCTTTCCTTTTCTTTAGTGTGCTTTCGATGCAAAGGAGTCGGTGTCTTCGCTCTTCAAAGGGGGTCCGACTTCCTGCCTGGTTGGTTCCCCTCCTCCCCTCTAGGCCAGAACCCCTCTGGGGCTCCACCTGGACCTCGTGGTAATGTTTTCCCATCCTTGTCAAAAGGTCGGAGGCAGAATACATAACAACAGTTCCAAAGATTTACAAAAAACAATAGCTTTACAGACCTTTATACCTCGGCCAAGTTTTTGTAAATCTCCAGCCAGGTACTTCCAGGAACCCTCTTAGCATCACATTGGAAGCGCCATGCTGAGCCCAGGGTTCAGGGCTAGGGAATAGCCAGGGATTTCTGAATATGGCAAGATCCTTCAAGCCCATGTTTGCTGGTGGTACCACGAGCAAGGCACCAGACGGGCTTCTCCAGCGTGGCTCTTGACAGGGGCTGACTGGAAGCATCTGAACAGCGAACAGCCAGTGGGTTGGGGTTCTGAGAGGCAGGCTGAGTTCTGGGGCTCCCTGGGGATTCCGTGTGCCGCTCTGGTGGCTGAAGGGTCTATGGGTCATTCTCTGAAACTCAGTGAATCAAGTGAAGTTGCTCAGTCGTGTCCGACTCTTCATGACCCCATGGACTATAGCCTACCAGGCTCCTCAGTCCATGGAATTTTCCAGACAAGAGTACTGGAGTGGGTTGCCATTTCCTTCTCCAGGGGATCGTCCCAACCCAGGGATCAAACCCGGGTCTCCTGCATTCCAGGCGGACGCTTTACCACCTGAGCCACTGGGGAAACCCTGTTCCATTCCTCAGGCAGCGGAATGTTTTGGGAGCCAGGACACCTGGCTTCTAGGCCTGGCTCTGCCACCAGCTGCATGGCCTAGGGCAAATCACATCACCTCTCTGGGCCTCCGTGTTCACACCTGGACAATCTGTTCCTCTGAAAACCCCTTCAGCATCTGGCCCTTTTCTTGCCTGTGGAATTCGTTCAGCAAAACTTCAACCCGACTTGCTCTCCCACTTCTCCAGGCTCGTGAAGCCAGCACTTAGTTACGGGCTGCGGAACGATGGGGTACTCGGATGAATGCGGAATGATGAAACTCAGAGGACTCCGCAAATCACACTCAGCTCCTTAAAGAATCTGAGGGCTGAAGGTGGTCTCAGGTCACTGTTCCTTCCCATCTCATCCCCCGTCTTCCTCCCCCAGAGCTTCTCCCCAGGAAGGAAGGGAGGGGGACCCAGGACTCTAACCTGGGTTCCTGGTGCGTGTGTTAGTCATTCAGTGACTGACTCTTTGTAACGCCATGGACTGTAGGCCACGAGGTTCCTCCATGGGATTTTTCAGAATATTGGAGTGGGTTGCCATTCCCTTCTCCAGGGGATCTTCCTGACCCAGCAGGGAAGCCCGCCCTGGTGTGTGAGCACAGCTGCACCGCTGCACCATGACTGTGAGGCCTCTCCCAGCACACGGCTCAGCACACTGCACACAGGAGGACCCAACCGGCCTTTTGCTCAGCTAATGGTGGGAACGTGAAAGAGCTACAGTGGCTGCGTGCATCCTGAGCCCGCCGGCGGCCACACAGCTTTGGGGGTGGGTGGCCCTGAATCCCCGCTGTGCTCCTCAGTAGCTGTGGGGCTTCAGATGAAGCGCTGTCTGTGCCTCAGTTTCACCACCTATAAAATGGGGATGCTGAAGTGTTTGGGGCCATCCCCGCTGTATCTTCTATTTCCTTGTCCTTCCTCTTTGGGTCTTCATTAGCCAGGGCTCCTGTGTGCAGGAGGGTCACAGGTGCGCAGCAGAATGTGTGGACCACTGTCCACGTCCACGGACAGCATCTGCTGAGGCCACAGCGCCTCGGGGACACTGACCGTCAGACAGCGGTGGTGATGCTCATGGGCCGATCTGGTTCTTTCAGACATGCTGAGCTCGGTGGCCCGTGGGCAGCAGCAGGCCGGTGAAAAGACCAGGTGATTGCGGTGAAAAAATGGAAGGGTGTGTAGCCATAAGACATTGATGCCACTCGGGACCTTTTAAAGCAGCATGGTTTCCATTTTGCACAGTAGCACACGTGCTTACAAAAAGATGTCCTGAAAGTGCTGCTGACGACGACCGCCTCTGGGGGGACACGCATGTCGCCTTTTGGTTTTCCCCTATTCACTCCTCTGTAGCCTAAAGATTTTCTCCCCTAAGCAATTATTCCCTCAATAATCTAGTCAGAGTACAGAGTAGCATTTTACACAGCAGCAGAGATCATCCACCGTCTCAGCAAATGTGTGTTCACACGTGGAGGTTCAGTGGCGGCAAAGCCTCATGTGAAAGTGGGCGTGTGCTGCAGGAGGTCGACGGGGAACAGGGACGTATGTTTGTTATGAAATAATTACGTGGTTGGGGGTTAAAAGCCTCTTTGGGCAATCAAATTAGGGTGTTCCCCCAGACACTGTTTACGCTGGATCGTGGGTCCTGATGCTTTCTGTTCAAGAGCATCCCGGGTGATTCAAAGTCAGGGCCTGGCACCTCCCAGAACCCCCCAGGAGAGGCTAGTTGGTTAAAATTTTTTTGGATCTGGCGGGATTAGGGTACTACCTGGTTCTTTTCTCCTTCATGTGGGAAGGTCAGCATTTTGCGTTTCAGCCTCACCTTCCCTTCTTTAATTTTCTCCATCCATTTCTGGTCTCTTTTTGAAATAAGAACATCTTTTGGCAGCAAGATCATGCTGTAGTTTGTCTCTTTAGTGCTGTAGGGTAACCACGGAGTTACTTAAACCCTCTCGGCAGAGGTGAAGAGCTGTAATCAAGGTGCGTTCTTGTAGGTAGAATTCACATAACATAAAACAGCAATGTTAAAATACATGGTTCTGTGACATGTAGTAACATTCTCACGGGACATAGTTTTGAAACAAAATTTAAGACTTCATTTTTTTAGAGCAATTTTAGGTTTACCACAAAATTGAGAGGAGGGTTTAGAGGTTTCCCCCACTCCGCCCCCCATGTATAGCCTCTCCTGTTATCGTATCACTCAACAGAGTGATACATGTTTACCACTAGCGAACACATATTGACACATTATAATCACCCGAAGTACACTGATCACCTTAGGTTAACTCTGGGTGCTCAGTAGTCTATGGGCTTGGGTAAATGTGTAACCACACAGAACCGGCCTCACACCAAGTGCAATTTTATTCTCACTGACCTGAGAATCCTCTCTGCTCTGCCTGCCCACCTCTCCTCCACTCCCCAGAAGCCACTGCTTTCTTTATTTTCACTGACTGCATAGTTTTGCCTTTGCCAGGATGACAAATAGTAGGAATTATACAGTAGGTAGCTTTTCAGATCGGATTCTTTCACTTACTAGCGTGCGTCTCATGTTCTTTTACACCTTTCGTGGTTTGAGAGTTCATTTTAAAGAAATCAGTGAATAATATTCCAGCGTGTGAACGTACTGTAGTTTATTTATCCATTGGCCTATGAATGGTAGTCTTGATCGCTTCCCTTTTGAGCAATTATGAGGAGAGCCACTATAAACGTCTGTACATAAGTTTTCGACTCCTTTGAGGAAATTCCAAGGAGCATGACTCCTGGAAGGTACGCTATGATTGGGTGTGGCTTGGAGAAAGAAATGGCAACCCACTGCAGTACTCTTGCCTGGAAAATTCTATGGACAGAGGAGCCTGGTGGGCTACAGTCCATGGGATCGCAAAGAGTCGGATACGACTGAGCGACTTTGCTTTGTAAGAAATTGCCAAGCTGTCTTCCCGCCAGCCCTGCCTTCCTCCGGCATCTCCTGAAGCCTTCCGTGCTTCTCTCAAGCTCCCAGTCGCCGTCCACCCAAGTCACCCGAACCTCCCCTCCCTCCCGAGGACGCTGCTGGCCGTCCACCTCGGCTTCCCTCAGAGTTCCATGTCCTTTCTCGTCCCCGCCGCTCCTGCCAGGACGGCATTTGCAATCCATCATGGAAGAGCTTCCCTCGTTCAAGTTCATCCTCAGGGACAAGGCTCACCTTCCGTCTTCTCTGGGCTGCCTTCCGACCTCCTCTCCTCCACAAACACCTCACCAGAGGAACCAACTCCCATCTGGACCCACAGAGGCTTCCCTGTCGCCAGATCCGCCTCCCTGGGTCACTCAGCATCGCGATTCCCGAGGCTCTCCTCCACGCCTTCTCCTGATCCCGAACCCTGCTGTTTTCCCTGCTTCAATGGCTGCCTCTCCCGAGTGTCCTCTGCTGCTCCCCTTCCTGACCCTGACTTCGAAACCTGAGCGTGATCTGGGCGCTCCTCCCGATCCCTCTCTGGCTGCGAGCTCAGTGCATTGCTGCTGTTCAGCCGCTCACTCGTGTCCAGCTCTCTGCGACCCCAAATACTGCAGCATGCCAGGCTTCCCTGTCCTGCACCATCTCCCTAGGTTTGCTCAAACTCATGTCCATCGAGTCGGTGATGCCATCCAACCATCTCATCCTGTAGCCCCCTTCTCCACTTGCCCTCAATCTTTCCCAGCATCAGGGTCTTTCCAAATGAGTCAGCTCTTTGCATCAGGTGGCCAAAGTATTGGAGCTTCAGCTTCAGCATGTCCTTCCAATGAATATTCAGGGTTGATTTCCTTTAGGATGGACTGATTTGAGCTCCTTGCAGTCCAAGGGACTCTCAAAATTCTCCAACACTACAGTTCAAAAGCATCAGTTCTTCAGCACTCAGCTTTCTTTATGGTACAGCTCTCAAATCCGTACATGACTACTGGAAAAACCATAGCTTTGAATATACGGAGCTTTGTCAGCAAAGTGATGTCTCTGCTTTTGAATATGATGTCTAGGTTTTAGTGCATCCCACGGATATATACTCCTATATGCCTGCACTCCCAAACTGATACCTCCAGTCCAAACCTCTGTGACAGCCTACCCAGCAAATCTTTCAGCATCTCAGATCACAGCCACAAACTCACTAAGGTCTACAGAGCCCTTAAACATTAAAATACATTACTTTTACACCTCTGAATATTTAACAGAGGTTAAATATTATTTAACCTCTGTTAAATATATTTAATATATTTCTTAATATATTTAATATATAATATATATTTAATATATTTCTTATAAGAATATATTCTTATAATATATTTAATATATTTCTTGTGTTATATTTTCTCTGCTTAAACCACATCTTGGGATGTTATGGTGTGAATAAAGCTTTGACATGTCACAGTTGTATAATACTGCATTCATATATGGTTTGACCAGTTGCAAATTGCTGACCTTTGACTTGCTTCCAAATTTCTGCTGTTCCAGCTGAGAATGGAGGGAATGAAGGTCCTCTAGTACATACTATTTCTCACATGGACATTAGGTTCTCTTCTCAACAATAAATACTCTTGTAAGGCGATCATTTCCCATACGTACCAGTGATTCTTAGACATGAAATTGTCAGTCAAGGAGCACGGAGAGTTGTCACTTTGATAGACACAGTCGGATTGCCCTGCGTGGATGCTGCTTGGGTCTGCACCATCAGGCTGCCTTGTATGGGAACCCTTCCTGACATCCCGACAGACTCACGTGTAACGCAACTTCTTGATCGGTGCCAGTCTGATGGATAAATGGCTGCAGCACACTGTGGGTTTAGTCTGCATTTATCTTATTGTGAGAAAGGTTAAGCAGGCTGTTATTGGTTTAAGACTTTCTTGCATTTATTTTCATCACTGTGACCTTTGTGTCCAGACCTTTAACCCCTTTTTACACTGTTTGTGGTCTCTTTGTTACTGCCTTTACAGGAGCCTTGAACGTACGAAATAAACACACAGTTAGCACTTCCTCTGTGATAATGTCTGCGATTTCTTTCCAGTTCGCTGTCTGTCCTTTGATTTTGCCTTTACTGTATTTTTCTGTACAGAATTCTATTTCAGAAAGTTACATTTGTCATTCTTCCCTTTCTCCCACATTTTGTGGTTTCCTGTTTTAACATGTACATCTTTGATTCACCTGACATTTTCGTGGAAGGAGACAGGGATGCAATTTTAGTGTGTCTTCAGATATATTTTCCAGTTATGCCAACATCATTTATCAAACAGTCTATCTTCCTGAGACATGAAATAAAATGCCAGCTTTGGAGTACACCAGCCTCCCCTGTGAAGCTGGATCTATTTCTGTACTAAAGGCCACTGGCCCTTGGCTTTGCCTGTGTACACACAGGCTGTCTCTCCCCCTGGTCTGTGAGCTTCCCCGGGGGGCTGAGATTTCACTGCAATTTCTTTAAGAGCTGATCACTTAGAGACATGCTCGCTGGAAGAGGAGGTGAGCTTTGGGGGTCCCTGACTTGTGCCACAGAAAACAGCAAGACCTGCCTCTGCCCCTCTCGTCCCCTCCCTGAGCATCACGGGGTAACATGGAGCATCCCAGTGGCTGTCCCTACAGCAGGGGCTGGGTGTCCCGGCTGGTTCACCGGGCGTGGTGATCCACCTCTTTGCAGCAGGAAATAAGCAAGCCTGCTGTCTGTCCTGGAGGGAGCCGTCCATCACTTTTTATTCCTTTTGTTGTTGTTGTTGAGTCTCCCAGTCGTGTCTGACTCTTCTGCGACCCCACGGACTGTAGCCTGTCAGGCTCCTCTGTCCGTGGGATTTCTCAAGCAAGAATACTGGGGTGGGTTGCCATTTCCTCTTCCAGGGGATTTTCCAACCCAGGGATCAAACCTTCGTCTCTTGCATCTCTGGCATTGGCAGGTGGATTCTTTACCACTGAGCCGGCAGGGAAGCCCTCATCTCTTAGGGCAACTGCTACAAGCTCAGTGCCCAGAAGGGGCTAGAGCCAAGCGGACCCAGGGGCTTGCACATCCAACTCACCCAGCAGAGGTGTGGGGACCGAGACAGCCCTGGGAGGCAGCCCCTCCCAGGAGGCACAGCTGGCCGGCTGATGCAGATCTGCATTTTGGAGCCAATAGTTTCACACACACTTTAGCACAAAGTAGATGTTTAAGACGCTGATAAACCTGATAGAATCAACTACTTTATCGGGTTAATATGAATTTATCACCAGATGATGTAACTGGGAACCATTTATTATTAATAGTATTTCCTACAAAGCAGGTAGTTCCTCATATTATAGACCTTTGGGATCATTGTCCAAAATATTAGCTTAAAAAATTAACTTAAAAATATGCTTGATAGAATTACTAATGTTTGACTAGTTGAAACGAATTTCCACTAAATGAAAGAGACTTTTTCTTTCTTTTTTTCCCCCTATTTTCATTCCCAGTGGAGTGGGTTCAAGCACTCTAAATCTCTCTTAAACAGATGCGCCTTGTTTATAAAATGGGCATTTTGTTGAAGTGAAGTGAAGCACAGTCACTCAGTCGTGTCTGGCTCTTTGCGACCCCATGGCTCCTCCATCCATGGGATTTTCCAGGCAAGAATACTGGAGTGGGTTGCCATTTCCTTGTTATTACAACGAAAATGTTTTAATGATGCCTTGTTACGTGTGAAACCGTAGTCCAGTCAGGACTGAGAACAGTGTGCTGCAAGTCAGCTTGTGGAGACGAGAACGTGTGTCCCCCTCCTCTGAAAGTAGCTGGAGATTGCAACGAGCACTTAGAAAAGTGAGCCCACTGAAGAATTTAGAAGAAGGGGAAAAAAGAGAACCAGTGGAAAACAGCAGTGAGCCACAGGAGCGAGCAGTTTCATCATAGTTAGGAAAGACTGTGACACGAAGGACAGGAACTTCAGTGCCATGAAAATCGGGCTTGTTACTCTAACTGAACACGGATGAGGACTCGGAGGTGCTTGTGCGACCAGGTGGAAGCCCTCTGAAGGCTCAGGGCCATCTGCAAGTCAGCCTAAATGTTAACTGCTCGACACCTAACATCAAGAAAGTAAACATCCATTGAAGACAAGATTAATGCCAAAGTTGCCTCGGTTTACCTTTTATTTCTTCCCACGTATCCCCTTTCTTTGTTCTAACTGCAAACGGGATTTTCATCAGAAGATTGTTCCAAGATGAAATTCATTTCCGTTTTTTTTTTTTCTTATTACATCTTCATATCACCTTTTCCTGGAATTTTCCTGAACGTTATCAGATATGATATGAGGAACTTTACGAAACTTCCTGGGCTTAAAGATGAAAATCACTTTATCTACCATATCTTATTAGTTAGAAGAGGCTAAAATAGCAACGTTACAAACTCAAATATAGCATTAAGAAAATTAAGAAAAATGCCATATGATCAGTGTCATAACAGACAATTTTTGTTTCCAAATTACATGTGATGATATTGTAACAAAAGATACAAAAAGAAAGAAAAGAAACTCCTCCAATGTAAATCATTGAAGAAAGATAGCACTTTATTATTCAGATAGTAAACAAAAGGGGCAAAACCTATGTTCCAGATAATTCCTAACACGTTTGATGCCTAAACAGATAGTCAACACACCTTTAGTAATTCGATGCTTGCTGATTTTTATCTCTTGAATTGAGAAAGACATAAATTCAACTGCATAATAAAGAATAATCCTACTTTTTTTATTATTCTATAAGTAAAGAGTAACGTAACTTTCAACAATGACACTCAGTAACAATCTGCATGTTCGTTTCCTTTTAAATTTATACCATGAGGGATACAGTTGCCGTTTTGGAACTGGAACCCACTTTTAGGTGGAGAAGCTTTCAAACCAGGAACCTACCTGCCAAAATAAAAACAGGATAATAAAGTAAAATACCAATATATTTCATTTTCTGTGTGCTGCTCAACAGCAGTGAAAAATATGGCTGTTTAATCCTTACTACTAACTATCTAAAAAGATATTCTTGTAGTATCAAATGTAATTTCAAGAAATTTTCCGCATATAATTCTTATTTTTTCCTCTCTCTTTGAGCAAGGTGATAGGCTGACATTTCGGTGAAGAACTAGGAGCCAGGAAGATGCCAGCTGGTGCCCAGCACACCCAGCAGTGACTCCTAGAATGCGTTTATCTGAACCGAAATCTCCACTTAACATGCAACAGCCAGCGGGAAATGGTGATAAGCGGCATCTGTTTTAACTTCACAAGTTGCTCTAATTGTTTTCTTGTGAACCTCACGAATCCCTGTTTCCTCAAGTTACTTCAGTTGAGTTAATATCATTTGTGTTCTAACTGATTTACACAGGCAAAAAAAAAAAAAAAAGTGCTATTCATAAAAATAGCTAGTCATTCTTAAACATTGTATATGGGCTCATAGGACCCAGAAGGGGAATTAAAGATCGACCTGGATGCTCGCTTGTGTCAGAATCACATATTTATAATATTGGCATTATGGGAAAGAGATACATGTATATTATATAACAATAATATGTTGATATACTGTTATTATAATATAGATATAACTATACTGCTGGTGGTAAAGAACCTGCTTGCCAGCACAGGAGATGAGAGACCTGGGTTCAGGCCTTGGGTAGGGAACATCCCCTGGAGGACTGCACGGCAACCTTCTCCGGAATTCCTGCCTGGAGAATCCCATGGACAGAGGAGCCAGGTGGGCTACAGTCCATGGGGTCGCAAAGGGTCAGACACGCCTGGCGACTGAGCATAGACATAACTATACTAATTACATTAATATCAAGAATATAAATTATATTATTTGATTTGATTCTCACAGACTGGTGAACCTCAAACGCTGTAACGTGTAAACACATGCTAAGCCACTCTCATTAGCTGTTATTCTTATCATTGCTATTTTATGTGTTAAGCTATTGTTTTGCTTTTCTCTTTTATCCAGGTGAAAGGTACTTGAAGAACAAATTTGGTAGCAAATAAATTATGTCTTCTGATCCCTTCACACTGTTTGGATAACTTAGCTCAAATACCATCACTAATTTGAATATCTCTGTCATCGGCACTGCCAAAAAAACTGTGACTAGAGCAATTATGAAAGAGGGTATAATTTATACTTTTAACTCTGATAAATAAGCTATGAGTTCATAAGTTCAAATTAATCAAAAAGGTAGGCACTTTTGACATTTCACTGCCATTTGCCTTTTGTAGCTTTTAAAATGTTATTGATAGTTCTGAAAATGTATTTTCTTTCCTCCATACTTTTTCAAATGTTACTTTTCAAAATCTCTGGAGATGACTTTGGCTTATTCTAAAAAAAAAAGAAACTGATAGGTTAATTTTGTGGAGAAATACAACCAAAAGTTTGTATCCTGATTGTAACCCTGAGGTTTGCTCCAGGAAATATTTGAAAATAATCTTGTTTAGATTCTTATTTTTAATTTGTTGGTTAGGTAGTTTTCTAAAATCTTAAAGGACAACGACATACATTTTTAATATAATAGCTGTTCTCGGTAACTAAAGATGCAAATTGAGATATAAAGTGTATTAGAAAATGTGACCATATTAGCTTGATACTCAATCCAAAAAGAAAAGAAAAATTATGAAGCTTACTAACATAGTCATCCCTCATTTGTTATCTGACATTGTCTTTAGTCACTCCTTGATGCTATTTCTCTTTTATCTCAAGCAGTTTCTATCGACTCTAAGTGTAAAGATGATGCCCAGCCAGGGTCGGTGAGCTTGCAAGCAGCTTTGCACAAAAGCAGGCACCTCTCTGGCTGGGAGAGCTTGCAGGGGAGCTGGTCCTGCCTTGGGAGGAAGCCTTGCCAGTTGGTGGCAGCATTCACAAGAGCGGGTCATGTTTCCTCTCTTATCTGTAGGTCGGGTTTCAAAACAGCTCTCTGGAAAACAGACTGAAAGGCGAGCTGGAAACGGCACGTGAGCGACTGCAGGAAGGTGGGAGGCTTCTGACTACAGCCCCAAACACCAGCCCGTCTGGCGACAAGCGGGCAGCCGCTGTCCTATTTACCTCCTGAGCAGTTTTGCAAAACCAGGGCGAAAGCTGCCTCCTAGAGCAGTGAGACAGTGGCATCAGTGAACTCCAGCTGATATTTCTCCTTCCTTAACATTTGGGCTGTGTTCAAGGGCACTCCCAGCTGGCCTCACTGCCCACCCCTCTCCCCTCCCAGAAAATATAGCTGTGTCATTTTACAGCCCCCCTTTTTAATGTCATCTGCTCAGGAAGTACATATTGAGAAGTAGACACCTTAATTCTGATCTGATAGAAACAAAACAAAACAATCAAAAAGAACATAAACAAGGCTTTAACTCAGCAGCTACAACGTCGCAGGACATCAATTTAGTCATGCAAAACCTAAGTTATATTTCAGGGCCAAGAATTCCAAGGAAGAGGGATTTTCTGAGAAGGAACAGTTTTTGTTTGTCTTGATGATTCAGTAATGTTATTATATAGCCATTAATGTAAACTTTTAATTTCCATCCTGGAAAGTCTTTGGGGGAAAAAAGTGTGGATGTGTTTTAATATAGCAACATATTCTCAAACACAACAGAATTTAGAGAATGAGTAAGAAGTCTAGGTCACTGACTGCAGTCACTATGTAATTGCTTGTTTATATGTCAATATTTCTTCAATATAATTCTTTTAAAAATGAAAATGTTCTGCATATTGGATTGGCTGTCCTGGAGCTTACCACCTAACTGAACATTATTCTGAGCAGGATTAATTCGATTTATACACTTTTCAGAATAATTCTTGAGCGTCAGAGTAGTTTGCTCAAGAATATATGCCCATAAGAAATCATTTACTTTAGAAAACTCTTCTTCCCCAAAATAATATTTTTAAAAAAGGATTATTTAAAATGCATCAGGATTTTTAAAGAGCAAAATAAATACTGAAGTGGGAAGCTTTACCACTTCCAAGAAAACGATACACCCTATGAACAAATCCTGCTTTTTCAAACATTTGCAAAGCCACCCCTTGACAGTAAATGATCTGAACAGCAGTTACATTCTTTCATGTAAAACACTCTGTTGCACAGCACTGGCATATTACGAAACCCTTGTGAAATTTCAGTTGAAACATATTAGCAAATATATTTGTGAGGAAAAACTAGCAGCTAAAGTGTAGGAAGCCCCCATATGGATCCTGCTGCTGCTGCTGCTAAGTCGTCGTGTCCGACTCCGCGTGACCCCATAGATGGCAGCCCACAAGGCTCCCCCATCCCTGGGATTCTCCAGGCAAGAACACTGGAGTGGGTTACCATTTCCTTCTCAATGCATGAAAGTGAAAAGTGAGAGTGAATTCACTCAGTCGTGTGGGAAAGTCTGTCCTTGGAGTTCATTCATCACAAAAAGGGTAATGTATTACATGAGCTACTGAAATACATTAATTATTTTAAAAATTTGTTTTTTTGAAATACATTATTTAATATAGCAAACTTGATGGAATGCTGCCGCTCCTTCTAAAGACTGGGACATACACCTCTGATGTTAAAATCTCTACTCCTAAAATACATTTTAAGTTAAAGCTACTCTAACTGCTCATATAATATTTCACTGACTGATCACCTTCAGTTCAGTTCAGTTGCTCAGTCGTGTCCGACTCTTTGTGACCCCATGGACTGCAGCACGCCAGGCCTCCCTGTCCATCACCAACTCCCAAAATTCACCCAAACTCATGTCCATCAAATTGGTGATGCCATCCAGCCATCTCATCCTCTGTCGTCCCCTTTTCCTCCTGCCCCCAATCCCTCCCAGCATCAGGGTCTTTTCCAATGAGTCAACTCTTCGCGTGAGGTGGCCAGAGTACTGGAGTTTCAGCTTCAGCATCAGTCCTTCCAGTGAACACCCAGGGCTGATCTCCGTTAGGATGGGCTGATCAGCTTAGTCAGTTCATAAATAAAGAGTCCATCAAGACAAAAGTGCTGTGAAACAGCTACAGGGTTAAGAATTAAAAACAAAACCAAAAAACTCTCATGTTAACTGTTCTCCTGATATACATGCTTCCTTATGTGAAAGAGAAGCGAATTAATGGTCATTATTATTATTACTCCCTGGAGAAGGGAATGGCAACCCACTCCAGTATTCCTGCCTGGAGAATTCTGTGAACAGAGGAGCCTGGTGGGCTACAGTCCATGGGGTCACAAACAGTGGGACACAACTGAGCGACTGACAGACATTATTATTACTATTATTTGTATTATGAATTATTGTATATTTTTAATATCACACTTTATTGACTACTCTATGAAAGATAATTAAATTATTCCAGAAAGGACTTTTTGGTTTGGTAAAAAAAAAAAAAAAAATCACTGTGTAAGATTTTATATTAAAACAACAACAAAACCAACCAAACAGAAAACAATATTCGTTGGAAGACATGGCCATTCTGTCATCCATTCCGGGCCATGGGAAAGCATTTCATCCAGGCTCTAGCTGGCGACAGGCCACGCAAGCAGCACCCAGCCCTGCACAGGGGACAGGTTGGCAGATGTTAGTAGCTGACTCTTGCTGGAGAACAGTTGGAAAAATCACAAGGTGTCAAACAAGCTTTAAATAAATAAATAGCTTATTTGGCAATGGAAAGGGAGAAAGACAACCAGTTCCTTCCTTGAGGAAGACTGGGCTGTTTCTAATTACAGAGTTCCTTTCTGCTGGTTTCACGGGCTGACTTCTTAATGAGAAGGGAAATTGTACTCCCACACTTGCAGCTAGAGGTTCTAGGGCTTCAGAATGACAATCAGTTTGCAGTTTTGCTGCAGCTCTGTGATCCTAGAGTATGAGAACACCACTGATAGAGAAGATAAATTCTTCACCCTGGCTTGTCTGTACCTAACCAGGGACCGACTGACTAGTACACGGGGGGTGTCAGCTGCCAGCACAGAACTTCTGACACCATTAGTGGAACGCTGGTATTGAACACCCACTGGAACAGCTTTAAGGAGGGGGGAAAAAAACAAAACCCAAGATGGTCTTGTTGACATCCAAAGGGCACAGCAACTAAATATTCAATGAGTATTTGAAAACTTATTTTGTTTGAAAAGCCAAAATCAAGCGGAAAAATCCTTTCTTTGAATAAATTATTATGGCATGATGCTAGAAAGAGGTTACCCCACAATCACCCTCTGCTTGCTAGGGTTACTGAACATTTAGGCAGGTCGGTTTACTGGAAATGATCACACAGACAACGAAATTGGGCCACACGGTCTTGAAGCTCCCAGATGAGAAGCCCCATCAACTGTCCTTGCTGGGTGGACAACTTGCTAGGCAACATCGGTTACCATAAAAAGAACAGCAAGATCTAAAAGTAATAGAACACACACAATCATACACACACACAAATATGTCCATACACACCCATGCCCACACAGAAACTCGCAGGCATACACACACACACACACACACACACACACACACACACACACTCCACCACTCCTAGAAGTATTATTTTGTAAGGCATGGTTTGTTTAAAATGAAGGATAGACTTTGAACACACCTCTTTGGGGCAAATTCTGATGATTTTTGTGTCATTGATCTGTCTTCTGTTTATGTTATTCATCAGTAACCATAATTTATATAATTTATAATTTATATAGCAACTAACAAAACTACTACGATCTTTCGGTAAGTAGGGATCTCTCGGCCCTTAATATTAACTAGCACAATTTTCAGGTCACTTTTTTACAAACATGTTAAAACAGTTATCAGTCTTTCAAAAATTACAATCTTAAATTATTTTTCTTCAATGTAAGACTTCCATGACATTGGAAACGAAGACTTTTGTAAGGTATAGATGGCATTCAAAGGCAAACTTCCAGGAGTTAAAAAAATTTTTTTTGTTTCAAATCATTTCATGAAGACGCAATTAAAAACAAACCAAAAAACCCGACCAAGGCTTGTGTCTATAGCCTTTTTCGTTTCCGCAGGATTCGTAGCCTGCTCGGATCTGAACTCGGGCACTCCCACCCTCAACAGCAGCCCTCACAGTCATTTAGGAGACGCGTTATATGGTGGGTCCTAATTTGTAATCGACTTTGAAAGTCACAGACGCCACGTAGATGGAAATATCTGAAGCATCCAAGGGGATCTTTCACGCAGCACCCGCTGCGGGCGCATAGGTCCGGAGACGCCCACTCCCGCGCCTCGGCGCGCGGGGCCGGGGGTCGGCGGGGTGCTGGCCGGCCGCGGGGACCCGGCTCGGCTCGCCGGAGCCCGCCCTCTTCCCGGCACGATGGATACTGCAGTCTTCTCCGCCTGCTCGCCCTCCCCTTTCTCCTGTTACATCTAAACAGACGATTTCAACTTCCCGAGAACATGCAAGTGAATGGCGCTGATGACGCCCCGGAAAGGGCCCACGATCGGGTGCGGGGGAAGGGCAGCCCTGAGCGGCGGGACCCCGGGAGCGCCTGGGGCCCGCGCGGCCCGGGGCTGGGGGCGCCCCCATCCGCGCCCCTTGCCGACCACGGCTCCCCTTCCAGGAAGGGGCTAGAAGCTGCTATCGATCCTGAGCTCACCGGTGACTAATGGGATGCTCGTAAACAAGCCGCGGGCCGGGCACCAAGGGAACCACCCTGGCGCGAACCCGCAGAGGCGGGGGTGGTGGTGGTGGGGACGCGCGCCCACCCCCAGCCCGGGCACCGGATCCGCGCGCCGAAGTGTGTGCTGCGGGCGGAGGGAATTTCGAGGGGGGCAGGCGAGTTCACTGCCTCCTCCAGGCCCCAGCCAGTGCGGCGGCGGCGAGGCGGTGCGGGGCCCGGGGGTTGGGGGGGTGCCACCGCCCCCTCCCAAGCCCCGAGCCTGGGCTGGCGGTCTTGCCCCTTGATCTCGGTCGGCCCCCGCCCCCTGCAGCGCCCCCTCCCCGGCGGAAGCTCCGAGCCCAATTAATTGAGTCAAAGGCGGGAGGGCCGGGCCCTGCGCGCGGCGGCCGGCCCCCGCCCCTCCCGCGCGCCCCTTTTCCCGCCCTGGGTGGCATCTCCTCCGCCGGCCTCCGCAACGAGCCTCTGATTAATGAGGCCCGGCCGCCCCCGCCCCGCCGCGCCCCGCCCCGCCCCGGCCCGGGCCCCCCGCGGGAGGGGGCGGGGGAGGGGACGGCGGGAAACGCGGCCCCGGGAGAAAGGGGGGCGGGGTGGGGACGCGCGGCCCGCCCTCCCCGCGGCCCGCGCCCATTGGCCGCGCGCGCCGTCCGTCGGGGGGCGCGGCGCCAATGCGGGCGGCGGGGCGGGGCGGCCGCGCCGTGTGTGCCTGCGTAACGGCGAGTCACATGTTGTTTTGCTCTTCTTAGTTCAGTCACTCGGTGCGCGATGTGTTACTCACTGTGCGGCGGGGACCGCGACGAGCCCGGGTCGCCGTTGGCAGCGGCAGTAGCAGCGGCGGCAGCGGCAGCGGCAGCCCCGGCGGCGGCGGCGCGGACCCCGAGTCCCCGGGCACACCCCGGCACCCCGGAGCGCAGCGCGGCGGCGGGACCCATTCGGCCGCGCGCGCCGTAGGCTCGGCCCCGCGGCTCGGGGACCCCGACTCTCGGCCCAGCCAGCGAGTCCCCCAGGCGCCGCCCGAGAGCCCGGGAGGCAGCGGCCGCGGGCAAGCCGGGCCGCGGGGAAGGAGGGGGGGCGGCAGCCACCGCCCGCGCCGGGCACCTTCTGGGGCCCCGGATCGCGGAGGGCGCTGCGCCACCGCACGGGTGCCTGCCCCCGCGGGGCCTCCCGTGCCCAACCTTCCCCACCTCCTGGGCCCGAGGGACGCGGGCTCCGGCGCGCGAGCAGGGGGTGGTGGGGAGCCGCCCGCGCCCCCCTGCACTCCGCCCCCCCCCCGACCCCCAGCCCCGCCCCCGGCCCCTCCAAGCCGGGCCGGGCTGCGCGGCCTGAAGCGCCCGCGATGGCGAGCCCGCCGGAGCACGGGCCCCCCGGGCCGGCGGGCGGGGACGGCCCCAACCTCAATAACAACAACAACAACAACAACCACAGCGTGCGCAAGTGCGGCTACCTGCGCAAGCAGAAGCACGGCCACAAGCGCTTCTTCGTGCTGCGCGGGCCCGGCGCGGGCGGCGACGAGGCGGGCGCGGGCGGGGGCCCGGCGCCGCAGCCGCCGCGGCTCGAGTACTACGAGAGCGAGAAGAAGTGGCGGAGCAAGGCGGGCGCCCCGAAGCGGGTCATCGCGCTCGACTGCTGCCTGAACATCAACAAGCGCGCCGACGCCAAGCACAAGTACCTGATCGCCCTCTACACCAAGGACGAGTACTTCGCCGTGGCAGCCGAGAACGAGCAGGAGCAGGAGGGCTGGTACCGCGCGCTCACCGACCTGGTCAGCGAGGGCCGCGCGGGCGCCGGCGACGCGCCCCCCGCCGCCGCCGCCACCTCCGGGTCCTGCAGCGCCTCCCTGCCCGGCGCCCTGGGCGGCTCGGCGGGCGCCGCCGCGGCCGATGACAGCTACGGGCTGGTGGCGCCCGCCACGGCCGCCTACCGCGAGGTGTGGCAGGTAAACCTGAAGCCCAAGGGCCTGGGCCAGAGCAAGAACCTGACGGGCGTGTACCGCCTGTGCCTGTCGGCGCGCACCATCGGCTTCGTGAAGCTGAACTGCGAGCAGCCGTCGGTGACGCTGCAGCTCATGAGCATCCGCCGCTGCGGCCACTCGGACAGCTTCTTCTTCATCGAGGTGGGCCGCTCTGCCGTGACGGGCCCCGGCGAGCTGTGGATGCAGGCAGACGACTCGGTGGTGGCGCAGAACATCCACGAGACCATCCTGGAGGCCATGAAGGCGCTCAAGGAGCTCTTCGAGTTCCGGCCGCGCAGCAAGAGCCAGTCGTCCGGCTCGTCGGCCACGCACCCCATCAGCGTGCCCGGTGCGCGCCGCCACCACCACTTGGTCAACCTGCCCCCGAGCCAGACGGGGCTGGTGCGCCGCTCGCGCACCGACAGCCTGGCCGCCACCCCGCCCGCCGCCAAGTGCAGCGCGTGCCGGGTGCGCACAGCCAGCGAGGGCGACGGCGGCGCCGCGGCGGGGGCGGCGGCGGGGGCCGGGGCGGCGGCGGGCAGCCCGCTGAGCCCGGGCCCGGTGCGCGCGCCCCTGAGCCGCTCGCACACGCTGAGCGGCGGCCGCGCGGGCAAGGCGGCGCTGGCGCCGGCAGGGGGCGGCCTGCAGCACAGCCGCTCCATGTCCATGCCCGTGGCGCACTCGCCCCCGGCGGCTACCAGCCCCGGCAGCCTGTCGTCCAGCAGCGGGCACGGCTCGGGCTCCTACCCGCCGCCCCCCGGCCCGCACCCGCACCTGCAGCACCCCCTGCACCCCCAGCGCCCCTCCAGCGGCAGCGCCTCGGCCTCGGGCTCCCCCAGCGACCCCGGCTTCATGTCCTTGGACGAGTATGGCTCCAGCCCCGGGGACCTGAGGGTCTACTGCGGCCACCGGAGCAACACGCCCGAGTCCATCGCTGAGACGCCCCCGGCGCGGGACGGCAGCGCGGGCGAGCTGTACGGCTACATGACCATGGAGCGGCCGCTGAGCCACTGCGGCGGCCGCGCCTACCGCAGGGTCTCCGGGGACGGCGCCCCAGACTTGGACCGAGGGCTGAGAAAGCGGACTTACTCGCTGACCACGCCTGCCCGGCAGCGGCCCGCGCCCCAGCCGTCCTCCGCGTCCCTGGATGAGTACACCTTGATGCGGGCCACCTTCTCGGGCAGTTCCGGCCGCCTGTGCCCATCCTGCCCCGCGTCTTCTCCCAAAGTGGCCTACCACCCGTACCCTGAGGACTACGGCGACATCGAGATCGGCTCGCACCGCAGCTCCAGCAGCAACCTGGGCACGGACGACGGCTACGTGCCCATGACCCCCGGCGTGGCCCCCCTGCGGATGGGCGGCGGGAGCTGCAGGGGCGACGACTACATGCCCATGAGCCCCACCAGCGTGTCGGCCCCGAAGCAGATCTTGCAGCCGCGGCCCGCACCCGCCGCCTTGCCCCCTGCGGGGGCCGCGGGGCCCACGCCCGCGTCGGCGGCCGGCAGAGCTTTCCCGGGCACTGCGGGCGGCTACAAGACCGGCTCCCCGGCCGAGAGCTCCCCCGAGGACAGCGGGTACATGCGCATGTGGTGTGGTTCCAAGCTGTCCATGGAGAGCGCCGACGGCAAGCTGCTGCCCAACGGGGACTACCTCAACATGTCCCCCAGCGACGCGGGCACCACGGGCACCCCGCCCGACTTCTCGGCCGCGGGGGAGACGCTGCGGGGCATGCCCGGCTACTGCTACAGCTCTCTGCCCCGCTCCTACAAGGCCCCCCACGCCTGCCACGGCGACAGCGACCAGTACGTGCTCATGAGCTCGCCTGTGGGCCGGGTCCTGGAGGAGGAGCAGCTGGAGCCGGCCCCCGGCCCCGCGCAGCCGGCCAGTGCCTTCCCGGCCGCGGCGGCTGGCAGCGGCCACCCCCAGCCACCTCATCCCGCCGTGCCTTCTCCCGGGAGGCTCGGCGGTGGCGGAGGCAGCCGCCCCGACGGCTTCCTGGCCCAGCGCTGCCGGGCAGTGAGGCCCACGCGCCTGTCCCTGGAGGGGCTGCCGGCCCTGCCCCGCATGCACGAGTACCCGCTGCCCCCCGAGCCCAGGAGTCCAGGCGAGTACATTAACATCGACTTCGGGGAGGCCGGCGCGCGCCTGTCGCCGCCCGCGCCCCCACTCCTGGCCTCGGCCGCCTCGTCGTCCTCGCTGTTGTCCGCCAGCAGCCCGGCCTCGTCCCTGGGCTCCGGCACCCCGGGCACGAGCGGGGACAGCCGGCAGCGCTCCCCGCTCTCCGACTACATGAACCTCGACTTCAGCTCGCCTAAGTCGCCGCAGCCGGGCGCCCAGGGCCGCGACCCCGTAGGCTCCTTGGACGCCCTGTTGTCCCCCGAGGCCTCCGTGTACCCGCCACTGCCCCCGCGCCCGGCCGCCCCCTCCTCGGCCCTGCAGCCGCCGCCGCCGCCGCCCCCGCCAGGCGAGCTGTACCGCCTGCCTGCGGCACCCGCCTCCAAGGGCCCGGGCGCGGCCTCCTCGTCCTCGGACACGGGGGACAATGGTGACTACACCGAGATGGCCTTTGGCGTGGCCGCCACCCCGCCACAACCAATTGTGGCGCCCCCAAAGCCCGACGGTGCCCGCGTGAGCAGCCCGGTGTCAGGCCTCAAGAGGCTGAGCCTCATGGATCAGGTGTCGGGAGTCGAGGCCTTCCTGCAGGCTGGCCAGCCCCCAGATCCGCACCGGGGGGCCAAGGTCATCCGCGCGGACCCGCAGGGGGGCCGCCGCCGCCACAGCTCCGAGACCTTCTCCTCGACCACCACTGTGACCCCCGTGTCCCCGTCCTTCGCTCACACCCCCAAGCGTCACAACTCGGCCTCGGTGGAGAACGTCTCTCTCAGGAAAGGCAGCGAAGGAGGCGGCGGCCGGGGCAGCAGCGGCATCCTGGGTGGGTGCGATGAGCCCCCCTCGTCGCCCCGCCAGTTGCCCCCGCCGATACCTCAGCAGGCGCGGGCCTGGACGCCGGCTCAGCCCGGCGGCGGCCTGGTCGGCTGTCCCGGGGGCACCAGCTCGCCGATGCGCCGGGAGACCTCCACCGGCTTCCAGAACGGCCTCAACTACATCGCCATCGACGTGAGGGACGAGCCGGGGCTGTCGCCGCCCCTGCAGCAGCACCCGCACGCGCAGACGGGCGACAGGAGCGCCTGGGGCCGCAGCCGGAGCCTCGGGGGTCTCATCAGCGCCGTGGGCGCCGGCAGCCCTGCCGCGGTGTGCGGAGGGCCGGGCCCTGGCGCCCTGCCCGCGGCCAACGCCTACGCCAGCATCGACTTCTTGACGCATCACCTGAAGGAGGCCACGGTGGTGAAAGGTGAGGGCCCGGGGCCGGGAGGAGGGTGGGCAGGCGGGGCGGCTAGAAGCCGCTTCCCTTCGGGGGCACCTTGACCTCGGTGCCCACGTTCCGGTGCAGGGCTCTCGCTTTTTTTTTTTGCCTTTGGGCCAGTCCCTGTCTTTCCCCAAAGACCTCGCCAGAGCGCTCAAGTTGTCTTTGAGTTAAACAGTGAGTCTTCCGACCAGGGAGGCAGACCTGCTTTCTTTGGCTCCACAGCCCCCCTCCTCTTCCGTCTGTGAACACCTGGCTGTGAACACCTGGCGGGGGGTTGGGGGGGTGGGGGGTGGGGGGCTGGGGGGAGCAGGTCAGCCACTCCCCCCTGACGTGGCCCAGGGGGGGGTCCTCCCATTTGTGAGTTGGGAAACCTCCACTTGGAGGGACAGGCCGCTGGCGGCTCCCAGGCCCGCAGACGTCACCTTTCTCTTTGTTTTCCTGGAGCCTGGACGGGCTGATTTTTGCTGAGCCTCAAAGTTTATAAAAACAGGCCCCAAAGTTGTTTAGGAAACTAGCATCCATTTTGGCTGGCGGTTGCAGGGAGCCCTGAGCCATTTCAAGTTTACATGGGGACCGGAGGAGCTTTTCCACCAGAGGCGAGCCTGTTCTCTAGGGGGCTGAAAGGGTAACGCTGCTTAAACCCGCTCTGGAGCTTGAGCCCACCTGGGGGTCACCTGGAGAGTCTTAGGCGGGGCTGGCCGGGCTGGGTGGCCCCATGCGGTGGGTCTGGGATGTGGCTCCCAGTGTGCCTTCCTAAGAAGCTCACCTGCTGCGCTGGTGCTGCTGGTCGGGGGGCCCCGGCTGGGGGTGGAGTTGGGGGCACTTGTCCCAGTTAGACTGCTGGAGCAGGTCTGAGAAATGACCTGTGGGGTCAGCCGCAGTCAAGGAAAGCGGCCGGTGGGCGGAGCCCAGGCGCCAGCATTTTCCCAGTTGCCCAGGCGATGAGAATCTGGGCCTCAGAGAAGACAGTGAAAGATGACCACATGGGTCTTTTCAGGAGTAGTCATGGGGTGCCCAGTGCTGTCCCTCCCTGTCTCCTCACAGATTGGCAAGGACAGAGGTGTGCTTGCCTTGACCTGGTTGACTCAGACCCTGAATGACCAGGGGGAGGAGAGGAGGGTGGGCTCAAAGAGTTTCTTAACCGCTGCTTCCGTGCAGGAAGATAGAGGCGCTGTGGGAACCGCAGAGGACAGAGTAGTGAACGGTGCTCAGATGCTGGCCTGAGGTCAGCAGTCTGCCAGGGTTACAGGGTGATGATGGACGCAGCTTGGGGATCTGTACACCGTGTGTTCTGAAAGCAAACAGACGCATCTGATGTGGGGTAAATTCAGCATGTGTTTCCTCACATCCGTGGGATTTAAAGTTACAGCTGGGTGCAAGAGGGGTGGGGACATATGTACACCTGTGGCCAATTCCTGCTGATGTATGGCAGATACCGACGCAACATTATAAAGCCGTTATCCTCCCAATAAAAATAAATTTAAAGAAGAAAAAAAAAGTTATAGCTGTAGGGTGGATACCCTGTTATTCTCATACAGTAGAGGAAAAGCAACTGCTTTTTTTCCTAAAATCATGGACTACAGGATGAAAAGAGGCACGGTGACCTCTCAGGGACACGGCCCTTTGGCATTTAATGACGCCAGTTGGAAGCCGTCAGGATGTGCCCCGTAAATGGTGACGCTCAGCTGAAGGTCGCTTTTCTTGGAGGCACTTAAGCCCTACAGGTGCGTCTAAAGAATTGCTGGCGTGTCTGGGAGTTGAAGGATTATTAGGTGCCGTCCAAGACACGGGCCAGATAAACACAGCAGTCTAAGTAGACTTGACTGGGGGAAAAATCCGCACGCACAGGAAGGGGTACAGACCATAGTGAACACCGAAGTACATCTTGCTGAAATCTGATTCTCATCAGAAAAAACAGCCTGAGAACACAACACCTTTTACAGCCTCTGGTGGAGCAGGCAGGAAAAACCCGGACTGGATTGAGGAGGGCCCTGGGAGGCGGTTCTCGCAGCAAGCGGAACAGTGAGCCGGGATGTGTGCCTCCGGGCCTGAAAGAATCCAAGGCCTTTCGGATAAAGTAGATACATTCAGAAACGTGATTCACGGCTGATATAATGCCCTTTTCAGATGAGGGAAAATTTTAAACTGCAAGAGAAAAGTTTAGTGAGAGGCCTGGTCCGCCTTGTTTTGTTCCCGATTTCCCACCAGTATAACATTCTTCTCAACCTATAGGATTCAGGGCTCTGAAATCAAAGCTGTTTGTAAGTTCTGTGGTCACTGAAATCACTTTGGATTGCTGTTTGTCCAAAGTCTCTGTGGGTGTTACAGTAAACACCCTCTTAAGAACGGAAAAAGACTATTTTTAAACAAAATAGATAACTACAATTGATCCATTGTGTCTAAACCATTTTTTTTTTCCTCCTTTCTTTCAAAAAGGCCTACACGCTAAATGGATTTCTAGTAGGCTAATTTGAGCACAGAGAACAGCGGACGAGGAAAGAGGAGGGTCTCATTTTAATTAACGAGGTGGTGGTGGGGGGAAGCTTAATTGTGTTCTGTGGAGCCGGAAAGGGACTGTCGGGAAACCTTGAATCCACCTTTATTTAACTCTTGTTTGCACAGAGACATTGGTTTGTGATGCTCATATATAAAAAGTTTACAGGAGATAAGTGTTTTTTGAGAACATGATTTATGGAGGGAAGACTTGCAAAGCATTTCTTTGAAGATAAAACGGAAAGTGAGCTTCCTGAGTCATTGGGTGCATGCCCGGACCCTCAGAAGGGGCTGTGTTTCCACACCCAGCTCCTCAGGTTGTGCGTGGAAAAACTCCATGAGCTCCACGGAGTTGGCATTATTTGGGGTCGCTTAGGTAGCGTTTGGCGTTTGGATAAGCGGTGACAAAGAGTTACGGTTCCAGTAACGGGCTTGCTGATTGGTTGGTTGCAGTAGAATTGGGGCTGGGGGCGGAGTTTCAGTGCTGAAGCCAATTAAAAAGTTCAGTTCAGTTCAGTCGCTCAGTTGTGTCCGACACCCAGACATGTGTTTATGTTTTCGTAGGTCGTCCACAGAAGTTGAAAATTTAACTCTAAATTATGCCTCTCACTTGGGAGCAGGGAGAAGGTGCTTGTTCTGTGTTCTGTGGGTGTGTCTGTGGAAAAGTCTAAGCCATCTTTACCGTGTTGTTTGGGAGCAGACGTGCTCCTGCTGAATTTACTGAGCAGTCAAGCCGCTTTTAAAAATTAACTTTGTATGTTTGGTTGTTAGGATTATAGATTGTCCTATACTGTAAACTATGCTATTTTAGTGTTTCTCTTTGGTGAGGTTTTTGTTCTAAAATTGGTGTGTGTGTATGTACAAGGCGGATTAGATAAGAATTACCCTGAAAGCATCTGTATTTAAATTTGTTTGATAAAAGGACTATTTATTCACATCCCACAGAAAGAATCGTGGGATAAGAGAGCAACACCATCACCATTTATGTTTAAAAGTGTTGTCTGTTGAAGTCTTCAAGCAGGGGACTTGAATATTTTTAGAACTCCAAGGAGATGGCTTGACAAACCACACATACTTTATGTTCTCTGTGGTGCTTGCTTTTCCGCTTTGGTTGGCCGGCTCTTATCGTAATAAGCCAATCGTGTGCCCGGCTCCCACCCTGTTCCCAGGAGCAGGCAACTAAGGTGCTGATACACACAGGCTTTCCTGAATGAAAGTCACGTGACTTGTTCTAGTTCCTTTATTGAAAGAGAAACCTTTACCAAAATAGTACTTCGGAAAAGGAGGCAGGGTGTGTGAACACCAGCCCAGGAATCAGGAAACCAGGTTTCTAGTTGCTGATCTCGGTGAGTCACGTAGGAGACGAGTCCCTCTATCTCACTTTCTCTGTCCGGGGGCTTGTCCACATCCAGGGAGCTTCGGCTCCTCTAAAGAAGAATGCCAATAAATCCCGCGATGCTGTTGATACTTACTACCTTGAAACCGCGAGTATGCGCAGGAAAGACACTTCTGTCGATGTGTGTTCTTCAATTAAAAACAAAACCCCAAATCCTCATAGTTGTCTGAACGTGGAGCCAGTACCTTCCTGAGAAATGCACGCCTCTTCTGTTTGGTGTCACCGCAGTCTCTGAGAGCCTTTGTTTTCTCCCGACTCTGTTTCACTGGAGTGTTTTTCTTTTCCATAGATAATTATCAATTGTCACATAGTAGTGTTTTAAATTACGTAGTAGAGTAACCGCGGAGGAAAATAGCATTCTAATCCTGAAACTGTATCAGGACGGCACTTTCTGATGACCTTTTATGATGTGGCCATATATTAAGAGATTGGCAAGATGAAAATGTGTAACTGGAATGTAGGTTTCTCATACTGACAGTGTTGGCCCTTCATCACGGGAGCATCAAGAGAAAGAGGGATCCCTGAGACTTTTAGCTGCTGAGTCATCACTGTTGGGCGGGGACTTGGCTTCGCGGGGTTGACTCCGTGAGCACGGCCACACCTGCACTGGTCTTGGTCCGGCTGTCCCAGCTGGTCAGGAAAGCCTCCAGGGTTTGATCCTTTCATTCCTCCATGGGCCCGCCACCCTCCTGGAAAGGACTTTTAATCGATAATTAATACTTTATTTTCTTTAGACCTTAGTATTAAAACGAGTCTCTTTCTGAGAAGAACTTGGGAAAGGTTTAGGACCAGCACGGGGATGATGGCTTTTCTGTCAGTTCCCCACTAATGCATCTTCTGTTGCAGCGGAGTTCCGAGAGCCAGGTAGCTTTTGGCATCAGATTTGGCAGGGGGAGAGGGGTTTTTTGTTTTGCTTTTTTGGGGTAGAATCAAGTGTTCCCGTTTTGCCTTAGAAGCTTAAGGGAAAATACACCCTGACTCTTTTATCTGCTTTGCCAAGTGCACAGAGTAGGGGAAAAACTAAGCGGGAAGGAGGCCATGGTGTCGTGCCCCAACAGCTGGGTCTTCACCAGGGCCCCTGTAATAGCTGAGTTTCTGTAGACTTCAGCTGCTGCAGACACGAGTAGAGTGTTTTCCCGTGCAAGTTGGGGAAGGCTTTTAATGCTGGTGTTTTTCATCCGCTGAACAATTTTCTGAACCGGCAAAATGAGTAGTTATAAGCCTGTTACCGATCAGGTTGTAGGTTTCCTGAGAACAGCGCTCTTCACATTTCAGTGCAAAGATTCTTTCTATGTTAAGTTCATCAGTTTGGATGCGTTCTTCAAGATGGCAGCGATTATTCTGAATCACTCAAGGTTGAATATTGTAGACAGCTCGTCTACAATAGATTTGTACATTTGTTTCTGGAGAGAACTGGTGAAGTCATCAGTCAAGATGGAGGAGATGCTGAGGCTGGTAATTGCTCCTGACTCCTCCATGTCTTTCTGGCTGGCTGGCACAGACTTGCATTAACTGTGCGTGGAATTACAGAGCAGAGAAGAAAGTGTGGACAGGGAGAGCTGGAGCCCCTGTTGGAAATGAGCGTTCGCTCTGTGTGCTTGCAGGGTGGGCTGGGGGTAGGGGTCTCATTTAATTGAATTCATTGCATCAGAATGGAATTCATTGAATTCGGCTGAAATGTAATTGGGTTAAAATTTGTAGGCTGTGTGTTTACAAGTGTTGTAGCAGTCGAGTCCGCGGTTCTGATTTCTTTTCTGTTGGATTAGGAAATGTTAAGTGTGTATCAAGTGACTTTTACCTGTCCGGAGACTTTTTTAAAAGTCGATCAGGCAAAGGTGTCTCTAAACGAGGCCCTGTGCTCTCACGCCAGGTGTGGTATTTATGCCCATAGACAGGACTTAGAAAATATTCTTTGCTTATGGTACTTAATTTGGAATATTTGGTCAAATATGGTGGCCTACAACATACATTAAAAAATGATTACCTGCATAGCATTTGGTAAACACTGGGCTTTTTAGTATCAGTTATAATTGAAGAGTACCAAACTTTCCATAAAAATTATTTGGGGGTGACGTGTGTGTGTGGGTATATGTGTTTGGTTTCATGGTTTTTCATCCAGTTGTGCTCCAAGAGGCTTGATGTGGATTTTTTTCATAATTCAAGCTCCAGTGCTGAATAATAATGTTCTCTAATCATGCTAAAGCTCTATACCTCAAGCATACGTACAGTGTTGACTGTGACTTTAGTCTGCCCATTAGGTATTGGTGCAGACACTTGAGTGAATTACTATAGTACAGTGTTAAATTCCAGTTCTTTCAATGTGAAAAAAATAGGTACTATATACAGTTCATTATATTAGTGATTTTAATAGTTACCTTAAAATCCATATGTATATCTAACAATGACTTATATTTTTGCACAGAATCAATGCATAATTTTTAGTATTTATAAACGTGACCTGGTACTTTCGCAATGCAAATTCAAAAGTCCATGCTTACATCTGCCCATTTTTTTGCCTCCAAATTGTAAGTGTAACTAGTAATCCCCCAAACATGAAGAGCAGTGAATGAGGCTGAAAGAATGCTACTGGAAGCTGAGATGATGAAAATGCAACCGTTATCCTGGTCAGCGCTGAAAGATAATTGCATGTCCCTCCCTCTCTCCCCTTTCAGCCAAAAGAAGTGTTTAAAATTCAAAGAGTAGGCTTTTTGTCACTTTGTAGTATTCAGAGGTTTTGATACCTAGAGTCTCACGTGATACTCCAAAAGCCCTACCTCAGAGCAGAGCTGCCTGGGTCCCCGTTTTTGGACTAAGGAGCCTGCACCTCAGAGAGTCCCAGCAACCTGTCTCGGAATCCCTGAGCCAGGAAGGGTGGTGGTGGGTTGAACCTCACAAAGATGCCGTCTTACCACCCGACTCCCGGCCAGTGTATCCCGTCTTCAGCAGGCCCTACATACTGACTGACTGGGAAGTTCATGTGCCGTAGTGATCTTGGGATTTTCTGTAGACTCGCCTCAGGCAGCTTTCAAGTTGGCAGCTGGGTTGCTGTTTCACTTGGTGCTGCTAACTGAATCTCCCTGTCTTTCCTTACACACATTATTCATTCAAAGTAAGATGGGGACAGCTAGGCAGGAAGACTGGATGGTAAAGGAAAGCACCCTCATTTTTTTAATGTATTAAATTTTTTTTTTACACTTTTGTTGGTCTGTAATTGACTGATAATGCTGTGTTAGTTTCAGAAAGCTCCCTTATTTTTTAAACTGGTTTCCACACCTGCTAGGTTGAAGAGCTCAGGATTCAATATTATTTTCAAGGCTCTGGTGGTGGTGGTGGATTTCAGAGTTGAATCAGATTGTTGGTTGGTCATCTGTTCTGGGGATCCCAGGCTGTCTTCCTGGACTTCCAGTGACCTGCAGAGTGGACACTTTTATTTCTCAGCTATCTTTGTTTTCATGAAACAAACTGTATATTATACCTGATAAGATACCTCCCCCTTGCAAATGCTTGAGAACTCTCTCCACACAGTGTGGTGACAAGTAGAAAAAAAAAAAAAGATCGAAGGTCGTTTTGAGGAAAAGGGGTGGAGAACCCTCAGGTCTGATGAAACTCATTTGAAGGTTGTGAAAACAGGCGGGGGAGGTGGGCGTCTTCTGCAAGGTCACTGATTTAATTAGTTGTAGAGATGTTTGTAAACATTCTCAGGAAGGAATGGGATGTTCTGTGTCTCTGCGGGCCTCTGTGTGGTGATGAAGACCTTGCTCTCTGACACGGCCTGCCCCCTCTGGAATGATGTATTGTCGGTAGAAGTGCTATTTACTAGTCTTTTTTGTTTTGGAGCCTCTCAGGAAATTGCTTCGTGCATGCGCTGCGAGGTGTGATGGTGGACAGAAGCAGAGAAAGCAGGAACACGTAGACGAGGAAGCAGCCTGGAATCAGGGTGATGGCCCAACACCCATGTGGGCAGCGTCTCCCGGGGGTGCAGAGGGCAAGGGCTCGGCGGTCAGTCAAACTCATGTGCTTCCTTGTAAGAAAAAAGAGAGAAGGAAGAAAGAACGTTCTTGGGGTAAATTCAGACCAAAAGGCCTCTACGATCTGGGGAATTGTAGGTTCTTCTTCGTCGGTGGGTCACCCTGGTCCACTGAGCCACCGTTAGTGGGTCTGGGGTCTCCGTCGTTCCGTGAGGGGTGCTTGAGATGCATTCCTTCTCTAAGTGAAATGTCATTTACTCCTCATTACGGATAAGTCCATTAGCAGTTTCCTAAGAAATGAGTCATCACTGTCTCGGATGATGAGTCTGTCCGAAAACGAGCAATTTTAGAATTTGCCTGAGGACCCGTAAGTAACTCCTCAGTGGGGCTAAGTGGTGATCTTCTCCAGAAGGGATCATTTCACCAGTGCCCTTGTTGTTTTTGAGATCTTTTTCTTTTTTTTGCGGAAAAAAATGTATTTACTTACCTTCATTGTTACAGGATGAGACATGAATTTTCAGAAGGCACTGCCTTCCTGAGGGGTGACTCTGAGCCCCCTTCAAACGGCAGAAAGGAAGATGTAAACACGTGTAATGGTGCCCACAGCAGCTCTCCATGCCCGGAAGGAAGTGTAGTCGGGGCTCTTTGGCCTCACGCCCTGGGGAGTGGTCCAGGGCCGTGTTTACATAAGCTGTCAGTCTCAACAGCATCGAGCAGAGACCACTTCCTTCCTGGCAGATGAGCCTGGGGGTCAGGTGCCTGCCATCAGGAGCGTGTGCGCCAGCGATTCCCGCAGCGTTGCTGTGGCTGGCGCGGGGTAAACAGGCCAGGAGTGAATGGAGTGATGAAACTGCCCCTTGGGGTCAGACGGAAGCCGAGTTCAGGGGCCCTGTCTTGGGGCTTTGGCTCTGGGGAGCACTTCCCCAGTTAGGTGGAAAGCGGATGGGAATCAAGATGCAAGTTAAAGCCGCAGCATCTCCCTGGAGGAGGTCTGACGCCTCCCCTGAAAATGTCCTCCTGCAAGGACCTGGGACGAAGCGCTGGCTGCCTGGCTGGGTGCTGGTGCTGGAAAGCCACTGAACGTGGAGGCTGAGCTCAGTGGCCATGTCCCACCGTGGAGAAGCCCCGACCTGCCCTGGGAGGGACACACCCTGGCCTGCCAGGCCCAGCAGAGGCCCCACTCGGCCCCTGCTGCTTCCCTGTCGTAGGGCTTCCGGAGCCTACGGTGGGTGGGTGGATGGATGGATGATGGGGGAATTGAGAGGTGGGGGAGAAGTTTTGAAATTAGGCCAGGATGCTCTCCCTAAATTTAAAGACTATGCAGGTAGTGTTCTAGAAACTCCAGGCAATAAGCAGGATTGAGCAGGGAGTGGGTTAGAGGCTGAGGTGCAGGTTGACTTTGTTTGAAGGTGACGGATGGGGTGGTACAGCTCAGAACCCCTGAGCTGCTAAGAGGACGGGAACTCCTAGAAGGGGAACGGGGTCCGTTTCTTATGCCACAGCCTGCCTGCGTTTTTTCAAAGATAAATTGTTAATGTGATCTGTGGTGGTGCCATGCTACTGTTCTATTCTTATATGAAGTGAAATGAAGTCGCTCAGTCGTGTCCGACTCTTTGGGACCCCATGGACTGTAGCCCGCCAGGCTCCTCTGTCCATGGGGTTTTCCAGGCAAGAATACTGGAGTGGGTTGCCATTGCTTTCTCCAGGGGATCTTCCCAACCCAGGGATTGAACCCGGGTTCCCCACATTGCAGGCAGATGCTTTTACTGTCTGAGCCAGCAGGGAAGCCTCTTATATGTTGCAGGTACTTTTTTTAAGTTGTTTTCCAGCGTGAAAGAGACCTAAAATAACACTTGCCATGTTATGCAAGTGAACCAGAAACAAAGCCATAAACTGCTCATATGCCCTTAACTCATAAGCTCAGTTATACTCATAACCAAATTTAAAACACAAATATCTAATCAAATATTTCTATCAAATCGGCTTGGCGGAACTGCTACAAAGAACTCTTCTTACTTCGCCAGTTAAACTGGTAATAACTGTACAGTTCAGTTGAAAATATTTAGATGGATTTTCACAAAATATCTTAGTAGCAAAACTGCAGTGTCTGTTTCCTCTTTCGTGCGAATATTATAAAACAGGGGTGGATGTTTAGCTCAGTCAGTTTCAGAAAACCCACCTTAACTGGTTTATTAAACAAACAAAAAAAAACTTTAATAGTGAATGATGTGAATATATTCAATATGAAATATCAACACACTCCTATAAATAGCATTCATGGATTTTGAAACATTCTTTCAATTCATTTATTTTGACAGCTGTTTGAAGTGAGCATTTTCTTTCCAAGGTGAAAGTTCATGTAGCTTCCAAGTCGATAGATGTTCCGGTGTTGAGGATCCTATCGGAGCTGTCAAGACGCAGAATCAGGGACAGAACTGAATGCCACTTTAGTTCTTGCCTCTTGCCAG
Source organism: Ovis canadensis (assembly GCF_042477335.2). Lineage (NCBI taxonomy): Eukaryota > Metazoa > Chordata > Mammalia > Artiodactyla > Bovidae > Ovis > Ovis canadensis. The sequence continues at coordinate 98,053,823 of NC_091254.1, read as the reverse complement.
AAGCAGTTTAGCCTGTGGGTCGTGCTGGTTTATGAACAGACTTGGTTCCAAATGAAATATGCAGCCTAGTAAAATACCCACGTTTCCCCGGCGTGGAGCGTTTCATTCAGCCCCTAGAATAATTCTGGGTGATGAGCATGCATCTTCGCCACTCAGCTGGGATGCTCAGAGTTCATCTTTGTGCTCCCGCTTGAGCCGTTCTCGGCCAGAGACGCAGGATGGACCGTCGCTGCTGGGTCTGCAGGTGCCCTTTGCTGGAAAATCCTGGTGGGACCACAACTTAGAGTGCCCCACCCACCCCTGCTCCGCCCCACACACTCACCTGGGGTCCATCCAAGGAAGTGGAGTTTCCACGCCAGTTTTCTTCTCTGAGAACCCCTAGGTTTGATCTGCTGTGGTCCCAGCCCCAAGCTGCCAGCCCCTCAGCTCTGGGCCGTCTCACGTCACGACTCCCAGCATCACTCCATGCGTCTTATCTTTGCTGACCAGCCCCAGAAACTTCGCTAGGTCCCGGGACCCCTTGCCCTGCTTTCTGAGTCTCCTCTGCTCGCCCATGACTGCTGCTGGAGAGAGACGCTCCCCTGCGGTCCGTGCGAGGGGCAACTGGACCCACGCCCACCCCGGTCACCTGTCCCCGCCTCTCGGAGCCACGAGCGTGAGTGCGCGGTGTGTTCCGGGCTGCTGGCTGTTCGTGAGGAGTCAGCATTTCGATTTCAGTTAATATTTTTCTCATAAACGATCTGTGAACATTTCACATAATCACAATTCTATTTATAGGTCAGGCTTCAACCTTGCTCAGCTTTTAGATGTCTGGACAGTTTCTAAGCAAATTCTGTTTTCTTTAGGCACTCCTGAAACTGCTTGGCACACCCTGACTTGAGCCTTTTTAAAAAAGTGTGTGTTTTACCTTTTTTTTTTTGTTCCTCGAAAAAGCAAGCAAACAAATGACAGGAGCTTCCTTTCAGGGGCTCCTGGAAAGAGGGAAAGGTGGGCTTGGGAGCAGGAGCGACGGGGGCTGGGGAGGGTCTTCCTGCCTTCAGAGCCAGGCTCAGCCAGCTCGCCGTGCACGCGCTAAGCTGATTCAGTCGTGTCCCCAACTCTCTGTGACCCCATTGACGGTTGCCTGCCAGGCCCGTCTGTCCATGGGATTCTCCAGGCAGGAGTACCGAGTGGGTTGCCATTTCCTCCTCCAGGAGGTCTTCCCGACCCAGGGATCGAACCCATGTCTCTTATGTCTCCTGCCTTGGCAACCAGGTTCTTTATTACCAGTGCCACCTGGGAGCAGAGATGCAGATTGTGACATGCTGTGCACTTTAAAACTCTCTCACCCATTTGAAAAAGACCAGAGTGCAAGCTGGGATGAAAGAGGTTTGACTTCCAAGTGGAAAAACAAACAAAGAAAAAGCAACCCCCACCCCCCCACCACCACCAAAGCCAAAGGTACTGAATCTTCAAGCCCACCTTTGAAACTGAAGAAATATATCTAATACTGACGTGTGTTCAGAGTGTGAAGTAATATAGGTGATAACAAGTGTTCCAGAAACTAAAACAAGGGAGAGGGGGGCAGAGCGTGAACGGGAGGCGAGGTCTGGAGATATTTATGGGGAGAGTCCCTGTGGGCAAAGGGAGTGACTCGGGGTGAAAGGCCCCCCCGAAGAAAGTCGCTGGTGTGCCCCAGGACCAGAAGGAGGCCCGTGTAGCTGACCGGGAGGGAGCAGGGGGAGAGCAGAGGCTGCTGAGAAGGCATGAGCAACCGCCCGTGGCGCGTGGAGCCAGTGCAAGACTGTGTTGCCACTAAACATCACAGGCAGAAAGCGTACTTGCTTTGGAGCCACATGTAAAGCGTTTAAAAGCTTTTCGTATCATTTCCCTGTAGCATCTTTTTTCTTCCACTTAGCGTGGTCTGTGTCTCCTTTGGACTTTCTTTCTCAAAGATGGTGCATCACACGTGGAGAGACCCCAGAGGTCTCTGGGGGAAGGAGGCCGCTGAGGCGTCACTGGGGTGGGGAGGGCAGAGGGGGACATGTCGCAGGGTGAACAGCCCTGTTCAGCCCCAGAACTGCGAACCCCACTACACGGATACATCTGTATCTGGAAAGCGCCTTATGATTTGTAACACGCGTTTAGTTGGTATTTCATCCTCAGGCCCTCCAAGGAGGACGAGTCCCCGTTCTTGCTTTTTAAAGGGGCCACCCGAGCGGGAAGGGGCTCTGCTTGCCGGGCCGGGGGGAGCCTCTGCCGGGCTGTGGGGAGCGATGCTCTGGACGGCTCAGGCTGCCTGGGGCTCCATGTCCTCTGGGCACCCCGGGACCTTCCTTTGAAAAACTGGATCCGTTCCTCCCCCCTCCCCAGGGCATCCGTCCGCCAGGGTTGCTGTCCTGTAAGGAGCCCCAGGTCAGGCTCTGCAGCAGATGGATTTCCTTCCTCAGCTGACTGGGAAACTAAAGGGATAGATAAGTCAGTATTCCCTGTATTTCTTGGGGATGGGACCGCCATAGGAAAGGGCTGATGGGGTGATTTTGGAGCTGAGGGTGTCAGAGCCCAAGAAAAGCTAGTGAGTCCCATGGGAAAGACCCTCCCCTCCTTTCAGCCTGTCTTCGAGGAAACCGCACACTTGATACATAGACTGGTGTGTGGTTATTTGTAACTTCCTTGACTTTTAAGGACTTAACATGGGTTTAAGTCTGTCTTTAGAACGTAGGCTGAGTTTTACTTAATTTTTCTTAAATGCATAAGAAAGCGATGGTCTGGGTGAAGTGTCTTAGTGAACTTCGTCCATTTGAACAAGAGAAAAGCGGCGATGTCGTCCTGATTATTTTTTCATCTGTATTAGCTGTTATTTTTTTCCTTAGGGGCTGCCGTGGCGTTGTCCCAGATGGGAAGGATGAAATCCCGTTTTCTCTATCAAGTGTGTATCTTAGGAAAACGCTTACGCGCGTGGGTCTCTTGGTGTCTCTGGTTCATAAAGTCAGTCTAGAGAATCTGATGGGTAAGGAGGCCTGGCAGGAGGCTGCACGTTCGTCCGTCGGGCGTTTTGTGACCAGGGCCCGGGGTCTCGGTGGGGGCCATGTGGCCAGGGGCTGTGCCTGTTTCTTGGTGTCTGCCTCCCCAGCCCTGCAGGCAGACGGCTTGCGTAGACTTGGAAATAACTGGACTCACGCGTCGTCTCGTCAGAGCCGTCCAAAACATCTGATGTGTGAGGTTCTCTTGTTCCTCTCAGTTACGGTTCAGGACACCGTGAAGAGGCCTGCCCCATTCACGTTCAGTTCGATACAACAAGTAGAAATTGCAAAATGGCCAGCTGCCCTCTACGGACGACGGAGGAAACAAGTTACCTTAATTCACGTAGAGCGAGTGTCACAGAGTCGTAAAGCTGTGGAGTGTGACAAGGCAGAAGGGATCTCCTGGGTCGGGGCATCCTTGTCTGCGCGGTGCTCTGCTGGGGGGCGGCCCTCTGTGTGATCTTGGGACGTCACTGTGTGCGCACTCCGAGTCCTGAAGAGGTGGGTAGGGGCCGCCTCTGTTCCGGGAGTCGTAGAGAACTCCCGCCCAGCTTTTGGAGCCCAGGGATGTGTTCTTGCCAGTCGGCACTTCCTTCCACTGTAAGAAATGTCTTTACACTGAGCTGATCGCCTCCCCGCGTTTTCTCTTAACTGTAAGCGGCTTGGGAAGCTGTCTTGGCGTGGCTGAGTGTTGAGTTCCTGCCCTCTGCCTTCTCTCTAGGGGAGAGGGGCGGGGGAGCGGGTTTGTGACCAAGGCCCTCCTAGCTGGTCCCCTTTGAGTGCCGTCCGGACAGGCCTGGGTGTCCTCCGTCTCACGTCTGCGGTCCTCCCACCTGGAGGCACCTCCCTGCTCCGTGTCTGACAGCTGGTGGCCCTGGGCCCTTCAGGAGGGGCCGGGGGCCAAGGGTTCCAACTCGAGGCTCCCACAGCTCCCCCGAGGGGCCCGGCTGCATGGGGTTCCTCCCAGCAAGTGGGCCGAGGAGGAATTGTGCCGAGGTCAGGCTGTGCTGAGGCTCCACAGTTCTCTCGGCAGGTTCGCCCAGCTCCAGTTCTGAAGATATAAAGACGCTGCGGGTGTGGGCTGAACATGGGTATCCGGCAGCCTCACCTGGCCGGCCAGGCAGCTGATGTCTGCAGGTGAAGCTGGGCGGGGAGCAGGCAGTCATCTGCAGATCAGGGGCTACTGGGGTCTGGGTTCCCCTGGCCCCTCTCCCCTGGGAAGGCATGGCCATCAGCTGCTGTCTTTCCCCTCACTTTTTTTTTTTTTGTTTCCAGTAAATGAAGCTGATAAAGGTGGTCTGGAACTCTGGACCTTCCACTTTTTGTTACTGAAATGTCAATCAGGGGTACTTTGATCAGGCTATGAATGGCTCTCATCGGCCTCAGGGGAATTGAAGCGTCCGTCTGCACTGGGGGCACGGCTGTATGTGAGCCCGAGGGAATCGAGGTCTTGGGCCCCGAGGCCCACCTGCTGGGGGCCTCCGCCCAGACGCGCGGGCCATGCCCAAGGCGTGCAGAAGGCGCCCGAGCCAGGCGTTCTGTGCTGCATCCGAGAACGTTTGCTTCAAACGGCCCGGACTTACCCCCGCCCCTCTCACCCTATCAAAAAACAATTCTGCTTCTGTTCTCCTCCTTTCCAGTGAAAACAAGTTTATTCATTTTTTTCCGGGAGCTGTTTGCCCGCGTGTTTGTGCATTCATGGCCTGTCTACTTGCTGCCTGAAGCTGCAGTTGCTGGTGACGTCACGCACGGGCGGAGGCTTGAATGACGCAAAGGCCGAGATGGCAGGTGTGCCCCGAGACTCTGGAGCGCGGGGCTGCCCGGCTGGGGACCCGCGGCCTCCCCTCTGCAGGCAGAGCCTAGATCTCAGCCTGAGGGCCGGTGGATTCTTCCCCCAAGGAGGGGAGCCGGCCACCCAGTCAGGGATGTGTCGTCAGGGAGGTTGACCCACAGTCTGGACGCCGAGGCTTTTGAGGCCCCCGCGGTATGTGTCAAGTGCTGGAAGACGGTTCAGGTCACTGGCTGGGGTTGGTGGTGGGTCAGAATATGTTCCCCCTTTTTTCTTGAAATCCTTTCTTTCTTCCCCCTTACAATGATAAGTCTTTCATGGCTCCTATTTTTAATACATTTCCAAGTTCTTGCATCATCCTTAAGTAGAAAAAACAGAGTTTCAGATTCCTGAAGGTGTATCTTTCTGACTATACTCATAAGTATGTTTCCGATTCAGTGATATTTTAGAGGGGGTTTGAGCTGTGTTTGGCATAATTACAGATTTCCGGAAAATGCTTATTTCCGTTTCAATAATAAAAACAAAATGAATCAAACTGTAAAACAGGAAAGATCTAATAGAAACTCTTAAATACTTAAATACCCGAAGGAAAGAGCGGTTCATGTGAAATGTTATGTTAACAGCAGGATATCTGGGGATGGTTATATTTTGAATAAATTGCTATTCTACATTCCTTTCACTTTATAGGTAGGTGGGCTTAGTCACTATGTCCTGTCCAACTCTTGCGACCCCACAGGCTGCAGCCCGCCAGGCTCCTCTATCTGTGGGATTCTCCAGGCAAGAATACTGGAGTGGGTTGCCATGTCCTTCTCCAGGGGATCTTCCTCAGTCAGGGATTGAACCCGGGTCTCCTGCATTGCAGGCAGACACTTTACTGACAAGCCACCAGGAAAGCCCTTTACAGGGAAACTATTAGGTTTGAGATATATATACATATATATAAAGTTTTCACTTCATGAGAAAAGTATAGTATTTAGGCTTGAGAACATCACCTAGACACGGTATTAACATTTTTATAGTGTACCAGAATATACAGCTAAGGAAAGAATTGTATCATTCATAGCATAGTTGGAATTTTAATGCATGTTCTATCATTTGGCCCCAAAACATTTATTGTTTTCAGGGGCAGATACATAATTACAGTTGCATTTTACAATGACCCAAGAAAGAGAAGAGATTTAGACCCTCTTTGAGTTGCAGGTCTAATGTAGGTAACTTCTTTTCGAGTTGAAAAAGCAGTACTGTAGGATATATTTAGTTATAATCCGATTTATTTGATCCTGCTATGTTATTCATGAAACATCAAATAGACGTGTAAGGAAAACCGCTTACAAAAGAGCGTGGTGGCTTCATAAGTGACTCCATGACTTGCTTCCTCCTTCTCAGGAGGGTCTGTAACAGGATAGCAGGCTGTAAGTGGATGGGATCAGATCTCGAAAGCATGCAGGCTCGCAGATAATTTTCCAAGGGGCTATCGGTGAGTCTCGAGGTGTAACACGCAGAGGGAAATGCGTTGTAACTCTCACAGATTCACCCTTTCTCCTCCTCCTCGTGTTCCGGGGCCTCAAGATCTCTGTCCGCCTCCCTCTACCCCACCGTTGAGAGTGAGAAACAGCTGCATCTGAGTGAGTGGCAGGGGCCACGTTCTGATAAAACTCCGTTTCCAGACACGGGCAAGGGCTGCACTGGCCTCTCTCTCCGAAGGCCACTCGTGTGAGGTGACAAAGGGCTGCTTTCTCCCGGGCTTCGGACAGTCCCGAGTTGCTTTTGGGATCCTTGAGAAGATTTTCATCCCACTTTTATGCCTGTGAGAACTGACACCCACCACGTGGGTTTTGGTTTCCGTTGAACTCATCAGGGCTTCGTGAAGGGCTAACAGGCCCGTGCTGAGTGCCAGGCATGAGATGGTCTAGGCGCGCCAAGCAGAGATCCACCGTCCGCCGGGCTTCGCGTCCTGCGGGAGTTTAGATGCAGCTGATGGCCACGGGTAAATGTTTAGACTCCAGGACCCAAAAGGAGTCCTCCTCACTCCTCCTCGAGTCCCTCCCGTCTTTTATTTGCAGAAAGGGGTAGCAGCGTCCCCAGCGCTGCAGTGATGGAACTTCTGGGAGGAGTTACGGCTTATCCTTTCTTGCCGATTAGCCCTGAGGCGGCTGGCAGGTCACGGAGGGTCCCTCATCTGGTTTTATCCAGAAAAGGCCTCACTTTTCATAATTTATGAGAGAAGGGTCTGGGCTTCCCAGAAGGCTCAGTAGTAAAGAATCCACCTGCCCACGCGGGAAACATGGGTTTGGTCTGAGTTGGGAAGATCCCCTGGAGGAGGAAATGGCAACCCACTCCAGTATTCTCGCCTGGAGAATTCTGCAGACAGAGGAGCCTGGCGGGCTTCAGTCCATGGGGTCGCAGAGAGTCAGACACGACTGAGCAACTCAGCACGCACACACGTGGGAGAAGGGCCTGCTGACATTTTAGGGGCATTTTTGCCTTTTGGGTCTTTTGAGTTGAAGCAAGTGCTTAGTTGATTCAGGTCTTGTGTGCAGGGTTAAACATGAGCTGGAGGAACAGAGACGCCGTTTATTAACCCAGCCTCCTGTGAGCACTTGGGTGTCTCATCCTGTCTCCTGTCTTGTCATTAACATCAAGTTGCAACTTGATGCCAGGAAATGTCTTTAATCACAAGCATTTGGGATGAAATGATTTTAATTGTCCGTGATGAGCTCACCTCCAGAAGGTTCTAGGTCCTCCACAAGTTGGGTTGGTCAAGTCACTGGCTGTACCCGTTTGTCCTGGGGACTCCGTGCTTCCGTATTTTCCTTGTGAGTTATTTTTTTTTTCCACTTGTAAAGTTTAAGTAACCGTTTTTCTTAGAATCTTTGGGTTGCTTGTTATCACAGCCAACCTTACTTTTTTTTTTTTTTTTGTATATCCTAAGAGTGGTTTTGCTTTTAGTAAAGTGGGGAGATACTGAATTATCAGGTTGCCTTTTCTAGGAATTTCTCATGTAACTGAAAAGTTTATTTTCTCCCATCATTCTGTGTTTGACATAAGAAGTCTTAATGAACCTGTAGGACATGTTTGGGCTCACCAGAGGGTTTAGCTCTTTTTTAATCGTGTTTGCTACTAGAAATATGAATGTTTATTTTAAAAAGTATAATGTTTCCTTTTTGTCATGCAAACAAGTGTCTGTACTGCCCCTTATTCAGATCTGCCTGAAAATACCAAACCGTGTGTACCTGCTGCCTGGGTTTGCTTTCTGTCTGATGCAGTGCTGTTTACCAAAGCCCTGGGAGGCCCCCGGTCCCTCCCAGGCAGGGAAGTCTACACGAGCCCCACACGGGACTCTTGTCTACATCCAAACCCAAATAATCATAAGAAATCACTTTAATAAGCCGTGAGTCAGAACATGCTCCAGAATGCTGTTTGAGGGTTTTTTTTTGTTTGTTTCTTGTTTTTTTTGGCCAGAGCACATTCCCCCAATTTATTTCTGAAACCTTCTCGACCCACTGCTCACCACATTTTCCGCCTCGGTGTTTGAAATCTTGGAGGCCAGCTCGGTGGTGGTGTGACATGTGTCCTATTCTGAGGCTTGGTGGCTCCCCTGCTTATCTCAAGCACAGAGTTTTTCAGTGATGTGTTTCCTTTTTCTTTCTTTCTCTAAAAAATAGAGCAAATTGGAGGTGGGCCTTTGCTGACAACACTTGTGCTCATCTGCATTCTGGTTGATCTTTTAAATGGAAGAGAAAGGGCAGAATTAGCCCGGGTCCCCAGGGAGTTACAGTAACTGACAAAGGACTGGATCCATCACGTGGATGTCACGTGTCACCTATGAGAGTGAGAAGAAGAAGGTGGGCGTGGCTGGGCTGTGTGTGTGCCCTGTGGAACAGCTTCAGTCTTTCTGCTGAAACTTTTTTTTTTTTTTAAATCAAGTAGCTCTCGATAAATGCTTCTGTGAATGGGTCCCTTTACACAGCAGTGTCTAAGCTGCAGAGCAGCGCAGCGTGTAATTATGCGACCAGTTCAACGTGCGCCAGTAACTTTCCACTGTTTCTAGACGCGTTACCTCCAGGAGCAGAGTCAGAATTAGCCTATGTTGCTCTGTGATTGTATTCATGGGCAGCACGTGGTCCTGGCCATGTTTGTTCCTCATGTTACCCCGGCACCCCCTCAGTGCAGAGAACATCTCACATCACAGAGATCGGCACTGCGGAGAGATCAGAAAATTAATCTTTTGTTCTTTGCCTTTAGTAGGATTAACATAGATAATAAGATACAGTTTTGCTGGAATCCATTGTTAATAAAGTTGAGGGGTGGTGATCTAGAAGTTTTTTTTTTTTTTCCTAGTTGGCTGAACCAGGCTAATTTTCAGGGAGAGGAGTGATTTTAAGCTTCCCTGGTGGCTCAGATGGTAGAGAATCCGTGTGCAGTGCGGGAGACCTGGGTTCAATCCCTGGGTCAGGAAAATCCCCTGGAGAAGGGAAAGGCAACCCACTCCAGTATTCTTGCTGGAAAAGTCCCCATGGACAGAGAAGCCTGGCAGGCTGCAGTCCATGGGATTGCAGTCGAACATGACTGAGTGACTAACACTTTCACTTTCAAAAGTAAATAAATACAAGGAAACAGTGGACTCTGGTCCTAGGTCCCAGCTCCTGCTCTGGCCCCTGCTTCCCGGGATGCGGGATGGAGCGACGGGACCGAGAGTGGTTCTGGATGCTCGCCGACTGCAGAGGGGCTGCTTGCTCAGCGCACTTGAAGCCTGAGGATCCTGGTCAGGATTCCTGCCGGAGCACATGCAGGGGGATCACCCTGTGAGTCAGGGGTGAGCCTCGGGGGTTTCAGTGGCAGGTGACGTGGGCGGCCTGGACTGACATTCCGGGGCCGGGGGGGCCTGTGGAGGCTCCCTGCCCTGACCCGAGGTGTTCCAGGGGGAGACAGCTGGCGTCCACGTGGTGCCGCTGTGTCGGTCCAGGACACGTCTACACGCTTGGATGCATCCGCGTGTTAAGCGCCGCACACCTCTCGCCCAGATGCCCATCTCTGAGCTGACGCCTGTCCTCTCTCTGGCCTCAGCCTGCCCACATCCTCCCCACGTGCCGTGAGCACACCCTGCTCCCTGTGATGGCTGAGTGAGGTGTGTGTGCTTGTCTTCGGGGCTCCCTCGCCACGTGCGGGGCCACACCCCTGTCCCTGCCTTTCCTTGGAAGCCTGGGGCTGCCTAGCCGTTGGCTCAGCGCCTTGGGGAGCCCTGTTGCTCACTGTGCCCACGTCTGGCTGTGCCCCTGGGTTGCTGATGGCCCGTGCTTGTGCCCTTGGAAGGATTGTTCCTCCCTTCGCTGGTGACCACAGCTGAGCGTCCTGCGGGACGCAGGTGTCTGCAGAGGGCAGAGCACCTGTGAAACAGGCCGGGAAAACAGCCGTCCTGTGACTCCCGTTCTGGCGGGAACCGCCTCCCTCACCCTCCCGCGAGCGTCCCAGAGGCGCTGCTCGAGAGCAGAACTGGGAAGAAGGCCGGAAGGTCACTGGGAATAAATACACAGTTCACTTCTTGCCTCCTAGCAGCTCTCTGCTTTCATAATGCTACTGCTTAGAAATTAAAAGTTTTGACAGTTACGCAGTTTGTGCTTCAAAGAAATGACCCAGCCAGCTTGATTAGCAGTGGTGGAGTTCTACTGGTGGGAGTTATTTCATAGCCGTAGAGCGTCCTTAGAAGCAGAGCAGAAACGTGCATGGCTCTCTGAGCCTGCAGATGGTAAAGGCGAGTGAGCTGTTCAGCAAGCATTAACCCTCGTGTATGTGACTGTGTGTAGAGTTTGAGGGGTTAGAGAACTTCTGTGCTTAGCTGTTTTCAAGGTAATGGGGTTGAGTGTTAACACGAGATGATTTAGCCAAATTCAGCTAATCATTAGTATAAAAATAGACTCGGAATGGAACTCTCTCTGTAAGTGTGACCCGCAGGGTGGTGACTGCCTCTGCGGCGGCCACAGGGCTCTCCCCATGGTCAGGGCCAGATTGACCAAATGCGGACTCGTTTTGGGGGAGACTCAGTTCTGGTTGCTGCTGTTCAGTTGCTCAGTCGTGTTTGACTCTTTGCCACCCCTGGACCGCAGCACGCCAGGCTTCCCTGTCCCTCACCATCTCCTGGGGTTTGCTCAAGTTCATGTCCATTGAATCGCTGAAGCCATCCAACCACCTCATCCTCTGCCGCCCTCTTCTCCTCTTGCCCTCAATATTTCCCAGCACCAGGGTCTTTTCCAGTGACTTGGCTGTTCACATCAGGTGGCCAAAAGATTGGAGCTTCAGCATCAGTCTGTCCGGTGAATATTCAGTGTTGATTTCCACTGGGATTGACTGGTTTGATCTTGCAGTCCAAGGGACTCTCGAGAGTCTTCTCCAGCACCACAGTTCGTAAGCATCAATTCTTCGGTAGTTCAGGTAGATTTAACAACTGCCTCTGTAATTAAGGGATGCAAACCCTTCAAGTGCTCAGCTGAGAACCTGAAATAGATGGAGCCACGTCTTTGCTTTGGAGGACCTCTGGGGCCCTGTTCTCTATTTCATGTTCTGAGTAGTTTATGTATCAAGTTTCTTAAAAGATATGTCTTTTTTAATATATTAAGATAAAGTGGCACTGTCTCAAAATACCGCATGGTTGGGAACTTTAAGTCATGAAAAATGACAGTGTTTACATTGTGGGTAGACAGCCCGCATCTATGCTGGCTCTGGCCTGGGCACCGCCTGGCTACAGAGGAGGTGCCCAGTCTCGGCCGTGGGACACCCTGGATGTTTCCGTCTCACTGGGATTATCACTCAGAACTCAAGGTAAACAGAAAACAGTAGGTGTGCAAAGAAGTAAATCTGGGAGTGTGAACCGATCACTAGAATCCTAAGTGATTTCAGAATAATATGCAGAGATGCTGGTTAAGTAACCTACAGCCTCGCAGGACGACACTGTTCTGTTTACGACGGCGCGAGACCCGCTGGGCACTCATGTGGCCGAGTAGTTACCAACGTGGGGAGGGTGCTCCACCTGGCGTTTCTAAGAGCCAAGAGGCTGGAGAAGAAAGAGGTGGTGCGCTGCGGCACGTCAGCCTTCCTGGTCGGTGTGTCCCCTGAAGAAGGAGCAAACACATCCAGTGGCAGTAAGCTGAGGGAATTCGGGAACAGCTGAGGAAGTTTAGGGAGGAAGCCGTCGGAGCTGGTGGGCATCCTGCCAGGTCAGCGCCGGGGGGGTCGTCGGCAGAGGAAGCAGTATGTAATGGGAGGTTTTGAAATCTAGGGTCATTTTGGGAACAGGGACTATCCATTGGAAGGGCTGATGTTGAAGCTGAAACTCCAATACTCTGGCCACCTGACTCGGAGAGCTGACTCATTTGAAAAGACCCTGCTGCTGGGAAAGATTGAAGGCAGGGGAAGGGGATGACAGAGGATGAGATGGTTGGATGGCGTCACTGACGCAATGGACATGGGTTTGGGTGAACTCTGGGAGTTGGTGATGGACAGGGAGGCCTGGCGTGCTGGGATTCATGGGGTTGCAAAGAGTCGGAGACGACTGAGCGACTGAGCTGAACTGAGTGAGGAACAGGGTTGAGGATCCAGTGAGAAGGGCTTCCTTGCGGGCAGGTGTGAGGACTCGTTGCTTCTCCCCCTTTCTTGCTGTGACGTGCTCGTGTCATCTGTGGTGGCGGTGCGCTGTGATCCTGGTGGAGCTTTCATCGTCTCCGCAGCCCCCTGAGGAAGGCAGCGGCTCCTCGCGCTTCCCCCGGCCATCCACATGATGACCTGAGCCCGGGGCGGCGAGGGGGCCGTGGCCAGGTCACGCGGCCTCGCCCCCGCCAAGGGGAGAATCCTGGCTAGTTTTCTTGCATTGAAAACATGAGCCTCACTTGATGGGTCTCACCAGCACACTGGGAATCCATCAGCCCCGCTTCCAGGGGCAACAGTGGGAGGTTTACCCAGCGAGCTTGTCTCTGGAAAAATGGAGTGAATAAACTTTGCTTCCCAAAGAGGATCGTTTCCTGAAAAGTGGCAAAAGACGGTGGAGAGGGGGCCCTCGCCTCCCCATCCAGGGTGGCTCTGTGTGCACAGAAGCCCACTAACGATCTCCTTCCTCTTACAGAGTGAAGACCTGTCCAGCTTCATTCCCGTGACGACACGCATCACAGAAAACCATGGGAGGAAGATGCTCAGCATTTTTTTTTTAAAACACATCGGGAGCTGCTTGCCATTTCCTTTTGGATCTGAGCGATCGTCACGTGTGGATGCGCCTGTGACCCAGTTAGACGTGGACACGCCCGTCTCCCCCGGTCTCCGGGGGCTGGGGGTGCAGTCTGCCTCCTGGCGTTTGGTTTTCGAGGACATGAGCGGAAGGAGCGACTCCCGAGAAGGTCGGACAGCCTTGGTTGTGGCCAGTGTCTGTCCCTCCTCGCCCTCGTTTCGGCGCAGCAGGTGTACCCCGCAGCATGCTAGGAGATTCTCCCGGCTCACAGTCAGGTGGTAAAATCTGGTGTTTACGGACATCCGCTCAAAACTACCACCGTCCTACCTCAGTCCCAGGTGAAGCCGGGTCGGCACGGTTGGTGGGGGGAGTCCCCCTCTGCTGGCTGAGTCTCCAGCGCGGTCATCTGCCTTATCCCCCAGCCCCGGACACAGCTGCTCGTCCAAGTCCAGCCCAGGGACCCATGTGTTTACTCCCACACAGAGCCCCGCGCGGGACTGACGTCTCTCCACGGAGATGCGACTTCAGACTGGACTCCGAAGATGGATGGATAAATAATAATTATTATATGTAACGGAAGCAAGCTACTTTCGCAAATCATCAACTGTACGGGGTGGGGGAGGGTGGGAGGGGCAGGGTCTGGGAAGGCCGGGTGGGGGATGGGGGTGAGTATCTCTTTTTACCTTTAAGAGACTTGCTCAAGCTTCTCTCTGTAGATGTTTATGTAGGCACTTCAGATTGCAGACACCTTTGATCCTATTGACAAGCTCAAACGTCTCTGCCGTCCTTAACCTTGAGCTTGCGTTTCTCTAACCAAAAATTCACGTAGGCATGCGAGCCGTTCCAAGATGGGGGGTCAAGGGTTTGGCAGGTCTCTTCTAAAATGTATTATCTTGATGACAATGCACTCGTGTCGGGCCACGAGGCTTTCCCAAACGACGACAAAGACGCAGAAAAGGAAAAGGAGCTGATACAGAAGGCATCCTGGAACACAGAGAAAGCAAAGCGATCTCACAGCGCATGTCACTTGTCAGAGAAGTTCCTGACAAGGCGGCCCCTCTTGCTGTGTGTCTTCAGGGTTCCGGAAACACCAGTGTTGTGGCGATCGCCGAGGGTGTCCCCAAGAACCGCCGCCCTTGAGCTGCAGAGTGTCAGGTCACCTCCGTGCTCCCTGGACGCATGGGGAGGGGGCTGCAGGGCCCCCCACTCCCACGGGCTCATCCTCAGTGCCTCTTCTCTGAGAGTCCTGTAGACGTTACATGAATTCGTTGGAGATACGAGTTGGGGTGTTTTTTTTTTTTTGTGGGAGGGTGGTAGGGGGAGAAAAAAATATATATAAATATATAGATATATATCAGTATAGAGTAATGCATTCATAAAATGAGGCTTTTCTAGAGGAAGACCAAAAAGATTCAATGTCTTAAACCTATATTTAATCGCAATGCAAACGTCTTTCTCCTTCATGCTGACCTTTCAGAACAGAGGATTGTATCGCAAGACAAAGTTGAATGTAAAGTGGCCGCCCTGGACCTTGCTCGTCTCGTGCTTCTGGAATCACACAGCGCAACCGTGCACAGACCGTCTGATGTTGGTTTGAAGGTCATTTTCAGCGTGTAATATAGAGAGACTTTATGGAAAAGATGTATAAAGTTTTGGTTTAGTTCTGGGACTCGGGATGGATGGAGTCGCTATGGAAACCGCCCCTCCCCGCAGGACTGGTTGTGGACAATGCCGGATGCAGCGTCAGACTCCCCTCCCCGCGTGGTCCTGCCGCCCTCCCCGTGGTCATGTTCCTCTTGCCGCTTCAAACGAGCGACATAAAAAAGTTGATAATATACTAAATTTTCTTCTGTACATTTCAAAAAAATTTAAAAAAAGGCATATGCAATATTTACATTTTAAATTTAGTTTACAGAATGGAACCAAAATGTATAAATGTTATGTTTGTTAAAACTTCACAATGTATATTGGGTCTTTGTACATTTTGCCTGACTTACCTTAAATTTAAAATATTTTTTGCTATATAAACTCTAACAGTTAGGACACAGTGTTTTCTTTTCGGGGGTACGCATTGTTTCTGGAGCTCGAGATGTTAAATATATTTCTTGCTATCGTGACATGACGAAAGACTGACCTCTGCTGTCTTCCACCACCTCCGCTGTACATAAGGACCGACATGGCACCGGACTCCACGGAACTAGACTAGCGCATTGTATTCAGTCTGTATTGATCATGGATGCTCTCCTTAATAGCCATATGCAATACAATAAAATGCATTATTTATGAAATGAAGACCGCCTGCGCGATGCTTTTTCCTGTGTGGATAATGAATTTGACATCAAGCCATTCTCCTGGTGGTCGGAGCCATTAAGTAAATATTTGGCTCTTTAAAAACGTTTTGTTACATCTTCATTTAATAGTTGTATTCTGGAAACCAGAAAACACCCGCCCCCCGCCCCCCCCCCCACTGCCCCATGCCACAACGTGCATGAAAAGTCGATGTATTAAGAAAACAACAACAAAAATTCACTTTACCAAGCATAGAATCATTGCAGGCATACAGGATGCTGTTTTGTTTTGTTATTTTCTTTGTTTATTGCCTTAATGTTTTTTTTTGTTATTTGATTTTAGTTATTTTCTTGGCCGTGCAGCATGAGGGATCATGGTTTCCCCATCAGGGATCGAACCCCAGCCCTCTGCAGTGGAAGCTCAGAGCCCCAGCCCCTGGACCACAGGGGAGTCCTGGATGCTGCTTAAATGCTGTGCAAACATTAATTCCCTTGTGGCTCCTGATAACCTTGGGTGGTAGGGATTGCTGTCCCATTTTATAGATGAGTAGACTGAGGCACAGAACGGGTAAAGGACTTCCTGGGGTGGGGGGCACAGAGCTCAGGAGGGGCGGAGCCAGGACTCGGGTGCAGAAACACACCCCCGTGTGCCTGCTGTGGCCCAACTCCCGAGATGCAGGTGTCAGACAGACAGCATCCAGGGTGTGGGGTGGTCAGCATCGGAGCCGGGAGGTACAGAAAACAGGAAAAGGACCGCCAGTGATTTTTATCGCGGACAACCTCACCTCCGTGTTAGAAGTCACTTTTTAATACATCCACTTCACTGGCATTATACCATTGAAATGCAGTAACAGGGGTGGCATCTCTTTTGAACAAATAAAACCAGAGCAATGTGGAAGTGATTTTTGATTGATGGCTTTTAAATCTCAAGCCTGTAAGCCCTGTGCGGCATCTGGGAACTTGGTGATGACATGTGGCCTGTTGGTGCCCAGACTGGTTGTTCTGGGGGGTTCCCGTTAGACACCAAGGAGGAGGCATGATCTACAGGGTTTGATGCCCCTGAAATCTGTGATGAGAGGACTGTCATTTTAGGGGAGACATACAAGGCAAAAATCAGAGAGTGTCTTTACCCAGAAACATTGACTGCAAGTAAAGGAGGGAGGGGGTTTTATCAAGGTCCCATGGAAGCTAGAAGTGTTCACCAGAAGCCAATTTCTGAACTTGGAGGTGAATGCTAGATTAACAGGGTATCATCCCAAGATGTAGGCTAAAGGCCCCCCACGTTGACTGGGGAGAGCTTGATTCTGAGCCGTTTGTGGGCAGCATGGAGGATGTGGGTGGGCACCTTCAAGGATGACAGCACCTGTGAGCTCACTGGCAGGATCATAGCTGGCCCATCCCAAAGCCCCGAGTCCCACGTTAGAGGTCACTTGGCAGGCTTGCAGGCTGCTTGGACAGGCCGTTCGCGGATTTGTGTGTCTAACCAAGAGCTGGGCTGGTATTTTACTTCCTCATCCATTCCACCCTCAGGGCCACCAGCTGAAAGGCAGAGTGGGTCGTGGCCTGTTCAGACCTTGACGGTGCTGGCTCCACCGCCCCTCGTTTAGACCGTGCGTGGGATCAGTCCACGCGCTCCCAGATCTCCAGGTTGTGTGTTTTGTCCACGGCTGCATGGTATCATCGGCTCAGTGTAATTTCCTCATCCGTGGGTATAATTGTTACCACATTGCTGTGATCTTGTTACGATGACCATCAGTGCAGTAAGCCCCATGCTGTCCAGACAAAGTGAAACACACAAGACTCATGACCCTCGTTCTCACAGGGTATGAGCACTTCTGGGCGTGCTGGGGAGCGGAGATTGGCACCTCCGTTAAAATAACTGAAGATAAGCTTCTAATCAACTGATGCTGGCTCCCTCACCACGTGTTCCACCTGCTGCCTCCCTCCACCATCCGGCGAGGCCAGAGGATACCCTGAAACCATCACGCCCGCAGCGACTTTACAACAGTAGAGATTTGCTTGATAAGTGTCATGCTGGTGTGCGGAAACCGTTTTCCCCCTTAAAAATTGAGAGAGAGAGGCCAGGTTGTTAGTAATTTACGAGGGCATCATACGGCAATAACCCAGGAAAGGCCCTACCTTTACAAAATTTTTTATGGATGTGGTCGCAGCCCTCTCAGACTCCTTGAAAGGGATGGGGGAGCCTGGGGCTGGGACCCAGCCTGGCGCTGCTTGAGGAACCCTGTGGTCCCTCGTGCAGGAGTCCTGTCCTGGCAGAGCCAGGAGATGCCGCCTGGCCAGTCCCCACATCCTCATCCGTTGGGGAGCTGAGCCCTGGTGGGTTTATCCCGAGCTCCACAGCCGGCCTGGGCTCCTCTGTCTCTTCTGAGGGTGGGGGGAGCAGGGGCCCCCGCCCTGGGCCCGCAGCCCTCCCACCACGCTCTGAGCATCCCCCAAAGGGGCTCAGCAGACTCCAGGCTTCGCAGGATCCGTGGGAGATGTCAGCTCCTCCCAGACCTGAGCTCCTTCCTCCCGTCCGGTCTAGTTTTTGAAAACACTCAGCTCCAGGCCGGCAGACCTCGCTTCCTGCTTTCATCTGCTCGGCTTGGACGGAGGATGTCCAGCCCGCGGCCAGGGCAGCCCTTCCCAGGGCAGCAGAGCACCTAGAGCCGGGCAGAGGCCAGGCGACCTCATCCCCTCTGCTCTGGGTTGCTCGCTAAGTTCGGTGACTTTTGCAGACTTGCCCAAAGGGCGGTGAGTCCTGCTGGGGTCACGGGGTCATACTGGGAAAACAGTGTATCTGCCTGCCACTCACACCTGCCCTCACCCACCCGGGCGTGCAGGCTGGCGGCTCCCGGGGGCCCTCCAGGGTTTGCAGGAACTCCAGAGTCGCTCTGGAGAGGGCCCCTGTCAGGCCTCCTCCAGTGTCCTTGGATCCTGGAGGAAGCTTTCCGCTGCAAATGTTTCCAGTTAGCAAGCAAAGCCACTCCCCGACCCCTCCCCCCACTCAACCTTCCTGCACGCAGACTGCCCTCAATGAAAGAGATGCTTGCCTTTTGCTCAGTGTTTTCTCCTGATCACCAGGAGGCATCCAGGTGTGGCTGAAAATCTGCTCCAGCCCTGGAGTAAATATCTGCCCCCTGAGGGCAGCTCACAGCCGGGCAGGCCACTCTCCACACCCAGCGTGGCTCACCCGGTGACTCAGGCGGGAGGCAGGGCCAGGCAGTGGCTTCGGCAGAGGCTGCAGGGCGGCTGGTTGGTTCAGTTCTTCTGGGAAGGGGGTTTCACACTCTGCATTCTTTCTCTGGGGGCTTCGCAGGTGGTAAAGAACCCGCCTGCCAATGCAGGAGACACAGGAGATGCGGGTTCGATCCCTGGGTCCAGAAGATCCCCTGGTATAGAACATGGCAACCCACTCCAGCATTCTTGCCCGGAGAACCCCATGGACGGAGGGTCCTGGTGGGACACTGCTGAGCGACTAAGCACAGCACAGCGAGTACCCCTCCTAAGCACCCACCTGCAGCAGGCGCGGCTCAGTCGCGCTGTCGTGTCTGACTCTGCGACCCCAAGGACTGCAGCAGGCACAGGTCTTCCATAAAGTTCACTAATTTCATAATAAATGACAAGCAGAGATACGTCAGATAAGAAGCACTGGAGACGCTTCCCCCAGCTCCCTAAACAACATTCTGTGAGACGGACGAACCTGTCAACCAAGCTACTCGTTTGGTATCAGGAGCTGAAAATGACCCGCGGCCAAGGTCTCACGGGGCCCTGTGTCCGCCCCCGAGACGTGATGGGAGGCCTGGCTCATCAGGAGACGGAGTGTGGGCCTCCTCTCCTGACCCGGGCCTGGCTGTGGCCCGCTGTGTCCGGGGGACGTGGAGCCAGTGGCAGGCGCCGGGCCTGCTCCTCCACGAGCCCGGCAGCTCCTGCCTGCTCTCCCGGGGGCCAGCCCTGGCGGTGGAGCAGGCCTGGGCTGGTCTCCTGGCTGACGGGGGAGCCCGTGGAGCAGACACCGGTCAGGCCGGTTGTCCCCACCCTGGACGGGAGCCCAGGCTAGACGAGGAGTCACCCCGCTGACTCACAGACTCAGGGCCTGCCCTTCGGAGCAGAGGGAGAGTGTGTGCTCCCCTGGGCGTCCCTGCTGGTTCTGTAGGCGACGTCGCGGGGCAGGGGGGTCTCCTCCGGCACTGCCTCCCCCTGTCCCCCCCAAGCCCTGCCCTACCCTCAGTCACCGCTGCACTTCCCTTTCCTCCGGCCCCCAGCCCGACCCCCTCCACCCCAGTGGTCCCACCTGCCTCTCCATCCGCATTACAGAGTCCAGCGGTCAGCCCAGAAAGTCCGGACACAGCTCACCTCCTGACCAGGGGATCCCCCAATCAGGGCCTCCTACAGGGGACACCCGCCCTCTGTTCCTGCCCACCCCAGGATGCCCACCTGGGTTTTCTCATGCTCCCCCAGTTTGGCCTCCTCCCTCAGCACCCTGTCTCAGCACGGGAAGGGCGTCCCCGTTTCCACACGGTCAGCTCCGTCTTGGAAGGAGGATGGATTCCCCCTCTTCCGGGTGGAGCAGGGCAGACCCGCGGTGACCCCAGGCCCTGCCCACCGGTGATGGAGCCGCAGCCCCTTCTCTGCCTGCCTCTCACGATGAGACCCTCCGGTCTGCGGCCATCCTCACGCAGCTCTCCTGAGAATACGACGGGGGGAGCTGGGAGGCAGCTGCCCCCGTTTCCCCAGGTGTGTGAGTTCTGAAGAGCACTCAGACGGGCACGGATCGTCAGGCTCCACACCTCCGCAGGCAGGGCTTTGCCTCCCCTGGGCTCCGGCCGCCCAGCTGGCCACCGCCTCCTCCAGCCCTCCCTGCGTCCTCTGCCCTTTGGCCCTCGTGGACCCCCGCGTGCCTTCCGTGACCTCCTGGGTCTGCGTTTCCCTCCTCTGTGGCCTCCTCCTTGGCCTCTGCTCCCGCCTCTCTGCACTGCTCCCCAGCCCACAAGCCAGGCCTGCACACTGCCAGGCCTGCAGGCTGCCTTCGTCTGCATTTCTTCTTGTTCAGTCGCTCAGTCTTATCCTCTGAGTCTTTGCAAAACCTCATGGACTGCAGCACGCCAGGCTTCCCTGTCCATCACCAACTCCTAGAGCTCGCTCAGCCTCATGTCCATCGAGTCGACGATGCCGTCCAGCCACCTCATCCTCTGTCAACCCCTTCTCCTCCCGCGCCCCTGCTCTTCTGAATGGCATCCTAAATCTTACATGCCTGCAAGCGTATCCCTGTCTTCCCTGAAAACCAGTTCTGCCTCCTGTTTCCTCTGAGTCAATGAGGCTGACACTTTCTTCTGACAGCCCCCGTGGCCCTCCCCATGTCCCATCCATTTCTGTCTTTGGGGTCTCTCTCGGCTCCATCCCTTCCTTCCCTAACACGTCGCTAATTCCATCTGCTCCGGTGGACTCTGCTCCAGCCTGTCTCCGGTCCTCACCTCTGCGTGTCTGCAGATTCTGTCGTTCTGATGCTCAGCTCAGATCATGTCGGTGCCTGATGCATAGACCCTCAGGAGATCCCTCTTGGTAACCAACAGAGTCCAAGCTCTTCTCCTTAGGGTTCCAGGCCCTCACGATTCAGCCCCATCTCCAGCTTCTCATCTGAGGATCCCTGGGGCCGTGTGCTCCAGGGACAAGAAGAAATCATTTACGTGTAGGGAGCAGCCCCCTGGCCTGGCCCCAGCAGATGTATATGTTTAGGAAATTGACTCAGAATAACAGTATGGAAGTAACTGTGGCTTCCTAACTCAGGGATAGTCCTTGTAGGAGTGTGAACATTCCCTAGAAGAGTGGATGGAGCAGTGATCTGTGGGTGTGGAGGAGCGAGCAGCTTGAGGGGAGCTTCAGCCTTCCGAGGAGCCGGTCTCTCCCTGGCCAAAAGTTTGCCCCTGTGCTGCTGGAGCTCAGAGAATGTGGATGTTTGGGTCTTCAGAATCATTTGCGGACTGGGGGGTTGATGTGAAGAGGCCGTTCTGTAGGGTCTGGGGCTTGATGAACGACGTTCATGCCCAGTTTGCTCAGCAGCTACACTCTGCTCTCTGCTCGGGCAGGTCTGTTCTTGGGTGATAGGATTATGACAAACATCGTAAGCGCGCATCATCTCTTTTTGGGCATTTGGATTTGATAAACCTTTCCGTAAGAAAACTCCTAGATGTTTCGTTAGACGATCTAACCAGTTGATATTGGCCGTTTGAGAAGCTCTCTCCCTGAATTCTTTCATTCATTGGAAATTATGTTAAAACTCAGAACGTGCACATTCATTTTTTTGAGGTGTGGAGACTTGAAGGGGAATGAAATCAGTTTGTGCTGGGGTTGAGGGGCATCAGGTCTGGTGTTCCCTCCCTGAAGCCGATGCATCTTAATGGAAAACGACGGACATCACTCCCCAAACCTGCTTCCTGCCCCATCAGCAGCAGATACAAGGATCTCCTCACTCTAGTAATTTGGACGCTTCGTGTTCTTCCTCTGTCCTTACGGTGTGCTGTCCTGGATTGGCATCAGAAGGGCGGACGCACAAGCAAGGCACAGGAGGAGGCTGGTTTTCTGACCACCCTTTCCTGTGCCTCCAGCTTCCTCATGCTCTCCACCTGCCTGCATCTCTCTCTCTCCCCTGTTCCTGTTCCCAGCTCTCGCTCTTCCTGCGTGACCTTTCAATGGACCTTTCAATCATGCAAATTTGACCTAACGCTGCCTCGGACCCCCTGCCCCCCCTTCCCCTTGACAGCATCTCTCCACGTGGTCCTCAGAACCGCCCAGGGCCCCCCGCCCTGGCCTCGGGCTTGCTCCCACACTGCCCCGCTCGCTGCTCTCTCTGCCTTTCCGTTCATTCTTCATTCGAAGCATCGTGACCCTGTTAAGAAAACAGCTCAGATGCGTCCCTGCGTCACTTGGAGGCAGTGTCTATGTCCTGGAAACCTTTCCGGCCCCATCGCTAGCTCTGCCTCCCCGCCCCCGACTCCAGCCTTGCATCTCCCGAAGTCTCCCTGCAGGGGCTGGTGCCCGTGGACACCTGCCTGTGCCCACCGCGGAGGGCAGCCCCCTGGGCCTGCTCCCCGCCCCCCAACTTCCCTGCTGGGCTCCCTGGAGTTGTCTCCCGCAGAGACGGGGCGGGAGACGGAGGTAACGTTTGCTCCGTCCACACTTCCTGGCTGTTGCCTAGAAAGGAAACTTGAGCGTTGCCTCAGGGCTTCATATGCACCTTCCTGTCTTGCTTTTTCTTGCTTGTCCCTCTTCCCAAGGCCGTGTGTTTCCCTGATTGATCTCATGTACCGTCCATCTTTCCTACAAGGACGTAAGTGACCCGGGGCGGTGAGGTCTGCCTGTTCACACCTGTTCTCCAGACCGTGGATACGGGAGGCATTCAATAAATGCTCGGTGAATCTTCCATCCTGGCAAAGTGGGACCATCTCAAACAGGTGTAATGTCACAGGCTCTTGGAGTTGGAAGGAGCCTCGGAGTGCTTGAGTCCTATTTTCTCGGTGTCCCCTTGCGTTATTTGGGGGTTAGGGACTTGAAACGGCACACAGCCTGTTAGAGCCCCAGCTGCAGTCCACAGACACTTCTAAGAGAACGCTGATGCCCACGCAGGCCTTAGTGGATGTGGGCATGTTCTCAGGCCGTCTGCCTAGGACTCCAAGAGGTGCCAGGCAGGATGGATGAGCCGGAGGGTTGAGGCTGGAGACTGATGGGCCCTCCAGGCCGTAGGGGGCCCTGCCTCTGGACTATGTTTCCTTATTAAATAAACTAGTTTGGTACAGGGTTCCTGCGGCCCTAACTGGCTCACGCTAACCATGCAGGCTGGGGGAGGGGCGTATACTGTAGACATATACTCAGAGCATAAGTCGACAGTGATGGAATTTGTGCTGGCACTTTGTGTTTAGGGGTAAATGAGCACCCCCAAATGCTCATTACAACGAATCTCGACCTTCACTCATGTCTTTTGAGTTTTATAAATAGACGCTGATCTTCCCGACCTAAGGATTGTCAAGCAGATTCTTTACCACTTGAACCACCTGGGAATCCCAAGTGAGGAAATAGAGTAGCTCTATTTCCAGTAAATCAACTGGATTTCCTTATTTATACTGCTGTCTACTTCCACACGTTACATAGATTTTGGAGTAAGCTGCTCTTTGGCTTAGAAACTGAATCACCTTTGTTACAGATGACCAATTAGCCTTATATCTTGAGTTGTTGAATTTAAATCGCCTGACCCTTGATTTCATAGGGAACAAAGTTATCTAAAATCACAAAGAAAGACGTATCCTTAACATCATCCAAGCAGTTTACGGATACAGTCCAAATTGTAATTCAGAACTGAAAAGGATGTGTCAGGCTAAACGATCTGAAACCTAAGGCAATAACTATGACTTAACTTTGTTATCCTGGTGGCAGATATATGAACCACGTGTATGTAACGAGGAGGTCCTGGCATTATTGTATATCTTAAGGACCACTACGAATCTTCAGTTTAAAAACGTGACTATAATATTAGAAGCTGCAAACTGAGGATGCAGAGACTGGAGCAGGCTGCTGGAAGCTGAGTCTGTCCTACAGTTTTATAAGTCGAGGGTTCAGGTTTCTGTGGTTTTCAAACTCTGAGCCACTGTGATTCCCTAAAAATATATCATCTAGACAAGCCAACTTATTCCTTTTTTTTTCACTTAAAAAAAAATATACAGTTGCTTTAGTTTCTGCTGTACAAGAAGTGAATCAGCTCAATGTAGTCCCCTTATTCTTGAAATGTGAGTTGTTTGTGAATTTTCCAGACATTGCTGGAACAGGAAACAAGAAGAAAGGAACAGGCTCGTGGATGAGATGCCTACGGATCCGGGAAGAGACGGACGCCCTTCCGGCCCTTCCTTCTGCAGCTCAGCTCCCTTGAATCGCACCGGACGCCCGTCTTTGCAGGGGAGTAGGTGGGGGAGGGGGAGGAGGTGATGGATGAATTCTGAAAAGCTGTGTTGAGGTGTGTCTCCTCCAGCACGATGCCAGTGAGGGTGGCCAGGGTCCCAGGGCAGACTCGGGAGAGGTTTACTCCTTGAACTCTGCACGAGGGCGGCAGGGGCTCCACGGGGTGGCAGGCGTGAAGGGCCTTTGCTGAACCCTGCCAGCCTGCAGGCATTCCTGATCGGGGAAAACACTTTAATTAATGTGTAAAACAGCAATGGGAAGAGCAGCCAGGTTAATCTCAAAACCACATCACTGCCGGCTGCATTCCGGTTGTGAAACCCGGGGACCCTTCCCGGGGTTGCAGTTAAAGGCACAGAGGTGCTTTTGTAAGTGTGGGAGCCGCCTCCGAGGTGCCCGGGGCCCTTTGATCTGCCCCCGCTGTGGCATTCCTCTTCTCGTGCTCAGCAGCGTTGCCTTGGCCGGGCAGCCTGTTGTTTTTCATCTGCAGCACGCCCTCCGCTTTCTCCCAGGGGCTGCTGGCAGTTGCTAGGACCAGCCTGAAAGCGCGTTGATGGGGGAGAGTGGCGGCCTTTTGTTCTCTGTCCTGCTGCCTGCGTCTCTCGGCTGCTGCCTCTACCTGCGGAATGTGCAGAGGGGCCCTCCCTGTCTGGGCTGAGACGGGAGCTCCATTCCCCCGCGGAGGTGTCCAATCCTGGGCGGAGTGTGTCACGTCCGCCCTGTGCTGAGCATCACGTGGTCCCTCCAGGGAGAGGTGTGTGAAGGAGCTGGAGCCTTCCCTGGCTTGGACGGGCCCCGCTTGCCCTGGCGCTGGACTGCTTAACCCAATTAAAGAGCAGGCGCAGCTGAGACGCGCGGGCCAGTGGGCGCGTGTGCCCTCCTGGCTCGGCCGGCTCTCTGGCGCGTCTGTAGGCCGCCCTTCTCGGAGGCTACCCCCCGAAAGGAGAAGCCTCTCCACAAGTGATGGCCTCTACTTACCTCTCGTTATCCGGTCAAGGACCCCGTCCTGCCCGCTGGACGCCGCATGTCTCCGAAGTCAGATAGGGACGTTTTCTTGGGTCATAGACATCTTTTAATAATTGAAGCTCCGCCCCCAGGAAGAAAACCATATTTTTGCCTGTGTGCAAAATTTGCCCACGTCCAGGTAGTGTTTCACAGAGCCCGGTTCCAGCCCAGTTAAGGTGTCTCCACCAGCTTGCTGTCCCCTCTCCTCGGTCACTGCTGCCACTGGCAACTCCACTCGCCACCTGGCTGTTGCCTGGCTGGTTACTCTCACCCCCTGCCCCCAGGCCTGGCACTTGTTAGCTCCCCATCCGAGATCCTGGCAGGTGTCTTGCCTTGAGCCCCAGGGCCCCTGATGGCCTTTACAATGAAGCCCCAGCTCCAGCTTGGCAGCACAGCCCCTTGAGTCCCTCCCCTCCTCTGGGTGTGCCAAGCGCCTCGGGTTTTCCCACACTCGGCCACCTGGCCCTCCTGACCTCCCCACACTTGCCGTTGGCCCCGTGTGAGTCCCCGGTTTGTCTAACATGCGGGCCTCTCTCACTCCCTCTGGGAATTCCTTGCTCCGAGGGATGCGCGTGCTCCCCGGAGCACCACCCGGTCAGCCCCCGACGCCGCTCAGTGTTCTCACTGGTGGCTGAGCGCCTTTTGCCCTCGACCTTGAGCTTCTGCAGGCACCATTTCTGTCGTCTGGGCCCTCCTCTCAGGACCAGCCAGGGCAGGGGCAGCCTCAGGTTTCCACGGGAAGGACTGCTGAGGGGCGGTGAGCTGGGGAGGGCGCTTATCCTGAAGCTGAATTTCATGGCAAGGACCACGTGTCACACCACGTGAAGTCCCTTCAGTCGTGTCTGACTTTGAGACCCCATGGACTGTAGCCTGCCCGGCTCTTCTGTCCATGGGATTCTCCAGGCAAGAATATTACAGTGGATTGCTGTGCCCTCCTCCAGGGGATCTTCCCAACCCACGAATCGAACTCACGTCTCTCAGCGTCTCTTGAATTGGCAGGGAGGTTCTTTACCACAAGCGCCACCTGGGAAGCCCGGAAAGGACTATGTTCTAGATTATATCCAATATATATTCGGGGCGGCTTGAGGGTTGGAGATAACACAGGGCAGGAACTAAGGCCCCAAGCCCAACCCTGCAACTGTTACCCAACTGGTCGACCAGACCCACACCAGGGCCTGGTTCTGCAGCCTGGCTCAGGGTGCACCCCACAGGACGGCTCTCTGTCCACCTGCATTCAGAATCCTAGGGAGAGGAAGGAACGTGGGGTGAGCAAAATGCTACATGTGTCCATGTGTCTTGAGCTGGGCCAGGTACTCAATCTCCAGGAGCCTTGCTTATCCAGCTTGTTGGTTCAACAATACTACATCTCAGGGTCATCATGAGGATTAGAAATATCACCCCAGTTGGTTCAACAATACTACATCTCAGGGTCATTGTGGGGGTTAGAAATATCACCCCAGTTGGTTCAACAACACTACATCTCAGGGTCATTGTGGGGGTTAGAAATATCACCCCAGTTTCTTCAACAATACTACATCTCAGGGTCATTAGAAATATCACCTGCTTAAAACAGTCAGCACATTGCCTGCCTTTATATTCTACATAAAATATATGGAATAAAAGTGGGATATTGAGGGAAGATGGCTTCATTCTGGGACCATCCCTCGCCTGGGAAAGGTGGCTCCTTAGAGGTCTGGGGGTGGGGATAGAGTGGCGCCCTGCTGGGGACTAGCCCATCCCCACCATCACTGGTCCTCACCCATCTCTTGCTCCTTGACCAGTGGCCACAGCCTGTCCATTTGTGTGAAGGCAGGGGGTGTCCATGGGGAAATGGGGCTTAACGTTTAAGGCTCATTCACCTCATTAGCACCCAGCAAGATCCGCATCCCTCTGGTCAGAGATGCTGGGGCTCAGAGAGGCTCCTTCCTGCTGCTAAGGTTCATTTTTGTGTGGTTCTGCTCTTTCTTCCTTGTTGAAGTTTTCTCCAAGACTTCGAGGAGGTCTGCAAGAAGGTGGAATTCTCCCTCTCGTTGCTGATGATGCCAACTTTGTACCTCTTTCTCACAGGTCCCCACTCTGAGCTCCAACCTGGAGAGTGTCTCTGTGGTGCTTATATTAGGGTAATTATGGTCCCCCTTGTTTAGGGGGCCTTTGCTGCTTGGCATGGACTCCCATCCGTTACAGTAACCCAGAGGCTTATAGTGATAATAACCGTGGTTTGCAGAGTACTCAGGTGCTGGCCTTGAAGCCTCACAGAGCCTTTGAGGTAGGGGGTCCCGATTTGCAGTCATGGAGACCACGGCTTGATGAGATGAGTGTCTCACCGGGAAGCCAGCCCCCCACCCCTGGCCAGTGGCACCGGCAGGGTCCCTTCAGGTCCAGGCTGGCTTTCTCCCTTACAGAACCGGGAGCGTTCAGTTGATGTTGTTGTTCCAAATTGGATTACACATAAATTCTCTCTCCCTCCAACATTCAGCAAGCTTCCTGGCAGTCACTGAGGACTCCTGGCCTAATTGTTGCCACGGGTGATTTTCTCAAATCGCTGCCCTGGGCCCAGGGCCACCGCGCCGATTCACCACGCTCAAGAGATGCCTTGTCAGAGCACAGGTGACCTCAGGTCATCCACCCTTTGATCCACCTCCTGCTCTGAGCCCCAGATTAAACTTAGGAGTTGTGTAAGGCAAGGCGGACCCTTCTCGTTCCTTCGGGAGTGGCGGTCGGCGTGAGCTTCTGGGGTGGGCGGCTGTGCTCCTCCGTGCCTTCACCCCAGACCGGAGCCGTCTGGGGGCCGGCCAAAGGTTCTGCGCCAACATCATGGGCGATCGCCAAGGACTTAGAATAGCCTGAAGATTAAAATTCTGGACTTTGGATTCCAAGGGGTCCCACTGCCCTGTCCTACTCTATCAGAACACTTAGCACCCACTTCCTTTCTTGACAGATAGATTTATGTACTTGAGTTACTTTTTTTTTTTAACACCAAAAGCATTTTGTGTTGGGGTATAGCTGATGAGCACTGTTGCGATAGTTTCAGGTAAACAGTGAAGGAACTCAGACATATACATGTACTCCCTTCCCATCTAGGCTGGCACATAACGTTGAGCAGAGTTCCACGTGCTATACAACAGGTCTTTGTTGGTTATCGATTTTAAGTATAGCAATGTGTACGTGACCTTCCCAAAGTCTTTAACTATCCCCTCCCCCGGCAACCATGAGTTCATTTTCTATGTCTGTGAGTTTGAGTTACATTTGATGGTTAGAAAAGTAAAAAATAATCAATTTGGAGGGCCCTATATGGTTTTATGGTGGCTTCCCAGATGGCCCTTGTGGTAAAGAACCCTCCTGCCAATGCAGGGACCACGGGTTCAATCCCTGGGTTTGGGAAGATCCCTGGAGGAGGAAATGGCAACCTACTCAGTATCCTTGCCTAGAGAATCCCACGGACAGAAGAACCTGGTGGGCTGCAGTCCGTAGTGTCGCAAAGACTTGGACTTGACTGAAGTGGCTTAGCCTGCACGCACGTGGTTTTATACCTCCTTGCAATTCTGCTTTTGGGCTCGGAAGCAAGTGAATGAGTGAGTGAGTGAATGATAGCTCCGAACCTAAAGAAATCAAGTGCTTGAGTATAGAAATGATGATAAAATATGTAATTGAATTTCTGCATAGGGTCAATTAGAGCTTCTTAAAAGCTTGGGGGCACATTGGAAAGCATTCGCAATTTATGGAGAAAATAAATCACACATTTTCAAACATCTGACACCAAATATTAGCTATCTGAGTTTTCAAATGTCTCTACTGAAAAGATAACCGCCCACTACCCCGACACCGTTGGTAGGAATGTAATGTACGTTGGCACAGCCATCATGGAAAACAGCAGGGAGGGTCCCTAAAAGAGTAAAAATAGGATTGCTCTATAGTCCAGCAATTCCACTCCTGGGCATAGATCCTGAGAAAGCTCTTTTCTGAAGGTACACGCACCCCAGTGTCCACAGCAGCACTGTTCAAAGCCGCCGAGACACAAACGCAGCCCAAGGCCCATCGACAGCGGGGTGAATGAAGAAGATGTCGCGCTTTATACCTCTATATACAGCAGAGTATTGCTGAGTCACAGAAACGCGTGGAGGAATGCATTTGCTGCAGCGTGGACGGATCTAGAGGTGATCATTCTAAGGAAAGTCAGACAGAGAAAGGTAGCTATATGCTGTCACTTAGGGATGGAATCTATAATAATGGTACAAGGGAACTTGTTTACCAAATAGAAACAGACTCAGAAGCGCAGAAAACCAGCTCCAGGCTGCCACAGGGGAAAGCGCGGGCAGGCCTAAGTGTGGAGCTTGGGATTCGCAGATACACGAATACATATAAAAGATAGACAGCAAGGAACTGTACAGCCAGGGAACTGCATTCAGTATCGTGTAATAAACCTTTGTTACATTATATATTACGTTAATACAGGCTGAGGGCAAGAGGAGAAGGGGGCAACAGAGGATGAGATGGTTGGATGGCATCACCAACTCAATGGACATGAGTTGGAGCAAATGCCGGGAGGTAGTGAAGGACAGGGAAGCCTGGCGTGCT
This sequence comes from Ovis canadensis, assembly GCF_042477335.2. Lineage (NCBI taxonomy): Eukaryota > Metazoa > Chordata > Mammalia > Artiodactyla > Bovidae > Ovis > Ovis canadensis. The sequence goes on along the minus strand of NC_091254.1, from coordinate 98,024,009 downwards.
TCAGTCCATGGGGTCACAAAGAGTTGGACATGACTAAGTAACTGAACACAACAATAAATCACAATGGAAAAGAATATATATATACACATATAATTGAGTCACTGTGCTATACACCAGAAATTACCTCAACAGTGTAAATCAAGTATACTTCAAAAAAACCCCAACAGCTTGGGAGTACAGCTTTCAAGAAATAAAGTAGAATGACTCTGCCGTAGACCAGGGCTGCCCTACGACTGGGACAGTCAGGGCCACACTGGGACCTGCAGAATTTCTTCCAGCCGCTCGAATGGTTTCACCTGACCACCTTTCGAACCTGCTTGTCATTCATTTCCCCCTGTTTTTCCTTTGTCTTCTTGGGAAGTATCACCTTAGTAGGGGGCACACCCATCACGTTTGACTGAGTGTTGAATTTAAGGGAGCCCAGAGGTGAATCCTTCACATTGAATTTTGCCTATTAATGAAAGTCCGTCTAAATCAAGGCTCCCACAGCTCTGATATGAATAAAATATTGCACCTGGAGGCACCAGGACACGCCGTATTTCACTGTCTTCATTAATCTGCAAATTTGCCGTTCAAGGTAGAGGCTGCTCGTCACGGCAGCGAGGAGATAGTCTACCATTTTCTTGGATCAAGATAATGTTCTTTCTTTCATAAGAAGCATCTCTTTTCTCTGATAAACACCGTGCTGTGCTTTTCCGAGGATTTGCAAAGTCACTTAGTCATATTCTGCTTTAGGGCTTGGCTAAGTCTTTGAACCCTATCTTTAGGCGTCTACTACCCAGAACCTGGACAGCATCCGCTAGACATCACTTTGCCGACAAAGGTCCATATAGTCAAAGCTACGGTTTTTCCAATAATCATGTAAGAATTGTGAGTTGGACCATAAAGAAGGCTGGGCCCTGAAGAACCGATGCTTTTGAACTGTGCTGGAGAAGACTCTTGAGAGTCCCTTGGACTGCAAGGAGATCACACCAGTCAATCCTAATGGAAATCAACCCTGAATCTTCATTGGAAGGACTGATGCTAAAGCTGAAGCTCCAATACTGTGGTCACCTGATGCAAAGAGCTGCCTCATTGATAAAGACCCTGATGCTGGGAAAGACTGAGGGCAGGAGGAGAAGGGGACGACAGAGGATGAGATGTTTAGATAGTATCGCTGACTCAATGGACATGAGTTTGAGCCAACTCTGGGAGATGGTGAAGGACAGGGAAGCCTGGCGTGCTGTAGTCCATGGGGTCACAAACAGTCAGACACGACTTAGTGGCTGAACAGCAATAGCAACAACTTTTTACTCAGGTCAGACATGGGGTAAAGACCCCAGTGCGGTCAACAGAGTAACGACTAGATCCCCAGATGCGGTCACAGGCGAGGTTCCGTGAATGAGGGAAAATCCAAGCTTAAGTCAAGGTCTAGGCAGGAAAGTGACTGTGAACTCTGGAAAAACTGAGACCTTAAATATTTTGGTATAGTCCAATCCAATAGAGAAAGTGACCTAGTCTGACAGTTATTTAGGATGTACAATATTTCTTATAAACTATCTTATCTACAGAGCAGATTCTTCCTTGGGGCCATCTGCTCAGTTCTGCAGCCCTCAGCTGTTCTTGGAATTGAAAAAAAAAAAAAAAATCCTGCTTTGGGAAAAAAAATCAATTACTTCTCTTATAGAGACATAGATTTAATGTGTCACAGGAATAGATACTGTAGAAATCCCTAAATTGATCACACTGATTATGTCTCCACTTGATTGAGAGATCTTGGGGTAAATAAAGTGTGGCTCCATGCAGGGGCCGTCAGATGATGTAGGCTACCGTTTCAATAACGGATTCAGCAGTTTTAGGAAGCAGAGGAAGAAGCCGTGGCACTTTCACACTGAAATAGATTTCAGGCATCTTTCCTGTCGTAGTGTCTGGTTGAGGCTCTTTTCCTGGTGTTTTTGAAGCTGTGGTTCTCTGCTACTCGCAGTTTCAGAAATAAAAGCTTCAAATTTGGCTCCATTTGGGGTTCAAGCAAATTAGTGCAGTTTGCTCTGGTTTGTGCTTGAGGTGCTGTTCGGTCCAAGTCCTGGCGTGGATGCTGTGTCTGTGAACAGGGCCTGCTTCAGCTGAGCCCGTAAGTAACAGGAAAGGCTTGGCTGGCAGCGCTTGGTGGTAATTGCCCCGGTGCATTTGCATTTGTGTCCACAGGGCCTCTGTACTCCCTCCCAGAAGGGAGCATGGGCTCCCCCGCCCCACTCCCATATTCAGGCTGAGCTTGGGGAGAGACGGCAGGGTGTCAGTTGGTGGATAAACACAGATGTTGAGATGCCTCACTTCTGCTGCCAGCCCAGCACACCTGCCCAAGGGTCAGACACACGCCTGTCAATGCTTGTGTTTGCCACTGGGGCCTTGTGGGGTGGGGGGTTCTGAGGGGCAGGGCGCCGGTGAGCCCCACCGAGGGGTCAGCGTGTCTGTCCTGCCAGGCAGCGCGCTCAGCCCTTCTTCCATCCACGTGAGCTTGGCAGTCCCACCAGCTCTGCCCTGGGTCATAGCGCCTGAGTGTTCACCCCCGAGGAAGGTCAGGCTCAGAAAGGACTGGGTTGGAAAGCTCCACGACGGTCAGTGGTGGAGCTCATTTAAATTCGTCTCGGCCCCCAAGTGGTTCTGTTTTCTGCCTCGTGTTCTCCATAAGCACAGGTGGACGGCAGCACAAATAAATTGTTAACGTCAGCATTTTTACAGGCCGAACATCTGTGAAAACCACAGTGGTCTGATTATAAAAATCTCATGTACATAAAATATCTTAATATGGTACAACCAAGTGACAGCCACCCGTGTTACCTGAACGTAGCCTGTGGTTGGCCAAGCCACGTTTCCGTCAAGCACGAGCGTAGCCAGTAAGCCTGTCATATCTGAGAAGCACTTGCCCTCATCCTTGCTATGAGAGGGGCCTTTTCTGAGTAAGGAGACAGGCAACGGAGCCACAGCTGGGTTTTTGGCTCACTGGAAGTGGGCTGACCCATGGGAGACGGGGAAGCTATTCACGTTACAGGGAAGAACCTTTTCATTGCTTTCCTTTTGGAGCGAGGGGACTTCATTTGTCTACTGATTCTGGTCTGGCTGGGTCTTCGCTGCTGGGCGAGGGCTCTCTCTAGATGCAGTGTTCGAACTGCTCCCTGGGGGACTTCTCTTGTTTCCGAGCACAGGCTCTGGGCAGAGGGGCTCCGTAGCTGTGGCTCGTGGGCTCTACGGCCCGGCTGGCTCCATGCTTGTGAGCGGAGTTGCTCCGAGGCACGTGCAATCTTCCCAGACCAAGCATCGAACCCATGTCCCCTCCACTGGCAGGCGGTCCTTATCCACCGCACCACCAGGGAATTTCCTAGGGAAGAGCCTTTGTACCCTGTGCCCAGTTCACCACTAAAGGGGTGTTGCCTGTAAGTTTAAATTCTACATAGGCCCATCTCTGGGAACCCTGCCTCCCAGGTCATGAGGGCTAAGCCAAAAGACCTTTGTTCGGCTCGCAGGAGACATCGTGACCTGGCCCACCTGTGAACGGATGCAGGAAGCAAGAAACTGACACGACCCTCCTGAAGGCTGACCAGAACCAGGACTTGACCCCTTCCCCTTCTGGTATAAAAGAAGCCTGAATTCTAACTCAGGGGAAATGGGTCTTCGGGGTGCTAGTCCCCCATTGTCTCCGTTGACTGGCTTTCTAGATAAAATTGCTATTCCTTGTACCAGCAACTGGTCTTTTGATCCACTGGCCTGTCGTACGGAGAGCAGTACAGCTTCACCTTCGTAGCAGTCGCTCGACCGTTTCATTAGGCCCCCTTCATCTACATCACTATTCAGTTGATCAGGTAAGGCCTAAACTTAGTTGCAGACTCCATCACAATCTATGTGCAAACCAAATTTATATAAATCCCTGCTTTCCTTTGCGATGGGTTAGTTAGATCGAGCAGGCAGCTAGAATACGCAGGCAATGCCGAATATGGATTAAATAGGTAAATGAGGTGTTTATGGCACGTGTGATCATTAATTTAAGTACAGGGTAAAACTCTTACAGTGTGGTTTAGAGATGCTGTGTTTTTCACTTTTTTGAAACGAAGGAATGATGTTTCAATTTATTTTCTGGGTGTTTTGTGGTTTGTGTCCTCAGGTTTTCCTACAAGTGTTGCCCACAATTCTAACTCATTGTCCTTGGCCATGTCTTCATACATCATTACAGTCACCCTTTAAATGAACAAAATGGTCCCTTTGAACCGTGGAAGAGGTGAGTGACCTTTTGAAATAAAAACACACTGGCGCAATGCAGCCAGAAGAACCAGGCGAGCTGCAGCCAAATCAGAAGTGATGGGTTCACTGGGGCGCACCTGCCAAGCCAAAGCTGCCAGCTGGGAGAGTCTTACGCATTTTCCTAAGTGGCTGTTGTATAAAATATTGAGGCTGTAGATGTAAGCAACCATCACTCTGATATTTAAAGAGCCTTGTTCTTTTATTTTTCCTTCCTGGAATGGATAGGCAAGAGTCCGGGGCTCACACATCGAGGACAAAAACCCAATCAAACAGTGACTTCTTCTTTAAAGTAAGCAGAGCAAAGTCTTCCCACAGCAGATGCAACTGAGAGCTGCCTTTCTGCAGGCAGAGAGAGGAGGTTAGGAAAACAAAAATCTCTTCCACTGAAGTAATTATCTTTAATTACTGATTGCTTGTAATGTTTTTCATTTGCACAGAATCTTAGGGGTAAATGATGCTGACAAAGACTGATGAGAAATGGGAAAGGCTGGTTTTAGATTCGGGGGGGTTGGTGGTGGTTCTGAAGGACTACCCTTCCGCTTTGCCTACACGGACCCTTCTCCTTCAAAGCCCTGCGGGGGCCCCTCCTCTTCAAGGGGCCCTCCTCCACCCCTACCAGCCCCTGGTCCTTTCCAGCCTCCGAGATCCACAAGGTCAGCTGTCAGAGCTTCCACCGTGTCACATGGTTGAGCCCCTTCTCTTTAGCTGATAACCTGGGGGACAAGGGGGCCTCCATTCGGGGTTCATATTTAGCAGTGGAAGTTGAGTAACTCTGTTTCCTGCATCGTCCCGGTCACATGGTCTGCACTGCAGACAGAAGGGAGACTGTGGATGTCTCTCTCTGTACCCCCAGGCCCCGGTGCCTGCCGGGTTGACTGTGAGCAACCGGTGCATGGATGTGGAAATGTGGCCAGGTGACTTGGGCACTCTGGCTTCAAACGTATATTCAGATATTTGGAGCAAAATCAGACACTCTCTCCAAAAGGTGGTAAACTCTGGTCCTCCGGCCGCCGGCTGCGGGTGAGGGGGCTGTCTGCAGAATCGCAGTTGGTGGAGGACTTGAACTCTGCTCCGGGCTGTGTGTGACCTGGTCTGGCGCATTGCTGTTCTTTGGCTTCTCAGGTCTGACCTTGGTGCAGCTAACGAGGTCCGCTCTTCCAAGGCGGACCCATTGTCCACAGTGAGCAGTGTTGCAATGGGAAGCTGAGGTCTCCTGATGAGATCATGGACCTTCCACACCTCATGGCCGGCCCTTTATCACTGCCCTTGACCAGACTCTGCCCAGGAATTCATGACCTCTGTTACCACAGGTCCTACCAATTCACCTGTTCATCCCAAAGGCAAATTCTTGTTCTGGATTCCATCCACATTTATCACAAATACCGCACTCGGCACTGATTTCCTCCTCCAAAGGCAGTAGGCTCTCTCTTCTACTAGTTCTTACGAAGTTCTGAGAACTGTTTAATACTCAGTACACAGTTGGTATGTGGACCACCTGTGAATTTCAAGTGCAAAACTAACCCTTAAGTATAGACAGGGTTTTGCCCTGGTGATCAGCACAGTGGTGATGTATCTCCATTAAGTGGGGGCTGTGTGGATGGATAACAGCATTCAGAAATAGATTGGAGGGACATACCCGGTGGTCTCATGGCCGAGACTCTGCACTCCCAATGCAGGGGGGTCAGGGAACTGGACCCCACATGCTGCGGGGAAACACCCTGCATGCCACGGCAAAGATGGAAGACCCCAGGGAATTACACACATTTCAGTCCTTTTGGGTATGCTTCTGTTTCTTTTTTTTTCAAAATACATATTTTATCATTCCAAGAAAACATGTGTCTCTCAACCGTGTATTGAAATATTTAGGTTGGTGATTCAAGCACAATTTTCCTTGAAAACAAAGCATGATTTGTGTTCAGTTTCACAGGGTCCTTTGATTCTATTCCATACCCTTGAGATTTATATTTTAAGGAATTTCATCTTTCTGCCCTTTCCATAATTCATGGTCAACCGTGAATCAAGCTCCAGAAACTATGGAGGCTGTTTTGCCAAATCAATGGGAAACTGAGAAAGCCCCCTTTGGGGGCTTTTTAGTATTAATAATAATTATAATTATATAGATATGCCAAGCACTGTAAGCCTCTAAGGCATAGAGCAAAACACTTCAATGCACTGTCTCATGTAAACCTCCCAGTGATCTTTATGCTTCAGAAGCTGATGAGATTTGGAGATGGTGAAGCTCACCCAAGCCCACCTAGCCTGGAGGCAGAGATGAGGTAGGAGAGCACATCCCGTGCTGGGCTCCGGGGCCCTGCACTCAGCCCGGCTGCATGAAATCCTTCCAATTTCCTGGGTCGGAGCCCAAGGCGTCCCCACCGTGAGCTGCTCCTCTGTTTGAAATGTCAACTTTGTCGTCAAAACAACGATCTTTTCAACTCAGTGCAATGTTCAGGGGGGTGTTAAATTAAGTAAAATCCTCCTTCCTAGTCTCCAAATAGCAGGGGAATCTGTTAGAACGAAAAGGGTCTTCTCATCCATAAGCCATCACCTCGGAGCTGATGAGCACACAGGGTTGTTGGTATTTCTGGCGACAGAGGGTTTGGGTCCTGAAGGAAGTGAGTGAGCTGCCAGGCAGGCCATCCTCTTAACGAGCAGGTCAGTGTCCACAGTGCACAAGCGACGCTGCCTGGGAAGCAGTCTGGCTTCCCGTCCTGTCATGTGGGCCTGGGGTGGCAGGTGGCCAGTCTCCAGGCTTCCGTGGAAGGAGAGGGTCTCAGGTTCCCTTCTTAGACCCCTCATCCAGACAGCTGAAGAACATCTTTTCCTCTTGGCAGACCTAGAAATGGCCGTGGGGACAGATGGAAGCTTTGGAAAGCAGATCTTGTAGGTTGGGTGTCCTGCACTTTCAGAAGGTCGCGTCAGCCATATTCCTTACAAATACATCCGTTTTGGGCAGAATGGAAGCCTTTGTAAGTGGGTTTCTCTGACTTGCCTTTTCAGATTGTTCAACATTTAGTGCTTTCTCTAAGATTTACTGATCTTACAGACAAAGGCTTTCATACAGAGATTCAGGGGATTAGGAGTAGATGTGCAGTCCATGGGGTCGCTAGGAGTTGGACACGACTGAGCGACTTCACTTTTACTTTGCACTATCATGCACTGGAGAAGGAAATGGCAACCCACTCCAGTGTTCTTGCCTGGAGAATCCCAGGGATGGGGGAGCCTGGTGGGCTGCCGTCTTTGGGGTCGCACAGAGTCGGACACGACTGAGGTGACTTAGCAGTATAGTATTTTTATGACTAACTAATAGAAGTTTCCCCTAAAATTGTTTAAAGTCCAAAATCTAATAGCAATGGACTACCTCTCATTTTTGGTTGCCTAGATCAAATGTTTAGTTCTGAACATTCATTGGAAGGACTGATGCTGAACCTGAAACTCCAGTACTTTGGCTACCTGATGCAAAGAGCTAACTCACTGGAAAAGATCCTGCTACCCGGAAAGATTGAAGGTAGGAGGAGAAGGGGACGACAGAGGATGAGATAGTTGGATGGCATCACCGACTCGATGGACATGAGTTTGAGTAAGCCCCAGGAGTTGGTGATGGACAGGGAAACCTGGCCTGTTGCAGTCCATGGGGTCGCAAAGAGTCAGACATGACTGAGCGACTGAACTGAACTGAACTAAGATCAAAAATGATCAGTTGCATTACTGTTGCTGTGGATTCTGTGGAATTCTTGTACTAACCAGGGGCTATATTGGTCCTCATTATCCATTTCCCTCAACAGATGTGATATTTTGATCTTTTTACATAATGAGAAGTTGAGCCCTCCAAAATCTACCTGCAATGCAGGAGACCCAGGTATGATCCCTGGATCAGGAAGACCCCCTGGGGAAGGGAATGGTTACCCACTCCAGTATTCTTGCCTGGAGAATTCCAAGGACAGAAGAGCCTGGAGGGCTACAGTCCATGACTGAGTGATTGAGCACTATGTTTAAAGAATTGGTGTCCCTTAGCAGTTTAGATCCTAAACTGAGCACCTTCAGAAGAAAGAGCATTCGAACAGAACTGAGTTGGTTTAAGGAATGCAGTTCATATCACCCACCTGATGAGTGACAGGTGCTGTAGGCATGAACCCTCCTGGTTTCTCCCTGAATGAACTGCGAATGGTGACTGCAGCCATGAAATTAAAAGACACTTGCTCCTCGGAAGGAAAGTTATGACCAACCTAGACAGCATATTAAAAAGCAGAGACATCACTTTGCCAACAAATGTTCGTCTAGTCAAGGCTATGGTTTTTCCAGTAGTCATGTATGGGTGTGAGATTTGGACTATAAAGAAAGCTGAGTGTCAAAGAATTGATTCTTTTGAACGGTGGTGTTGGAGAAGACTCTTGAGAGTCCCTTTGACTGAAAGGACATCCAACCAGTCCATCCTAAAGGAAAGCAGTCCTGGGTGTTCACTGGAAGGACTGATGCTGAAGCTGAAGCTCCAATACTTTGGTTACCTGATATGAGGAGCCAACTCACTGGATAAGACCTTGATACTGGGAAAGACTGAGGGCAGGAGGAGAAGGGATGAGATGGATGGACGGCAGCACTGACTCAATGGACATGAGTTTGAATATGCTCTGGGAGTTGGTGATGGACAGGGAGGCCTGGCGTGCTGAGGTTCATGGGGTCACAAAGAGTTGGACACTACTGTGCGACTGAGCTGAACTGAACGGAACTAGCCTTGACTCACATGGAACCAGACAATTGTGGATGAGAAAGGAACCATCTCATGGTGGCCAAATGGCACATTTTATGGGGAAAACCCTGTGAGACAGGCACTGTGACTTGTCTGAAGTCACATACCTGGTAATTGGCAACACGGAGATTATAAGGCAGCTCTCCTGATCCTTAGCAGTGTTTCTCAACAGAATCCCAACATCACCAGTTATTTCATGAGTCAGACCCAGGTGGCCTGCAGCCACATGGTGCTGCTCTGAAAGGGCAGTGACTGTCTTCCCGCCCCTGTCTTTGCACGCTCACTGTCTGCTGCACAGAAGGAGCTCAGCTGCATCTGCCGGACTGAAGCTTAAAGAACAAACTTCGTTGCCCTCACAGCTCACTTTCAAGCGATTCTAATGCTTGTCTTTGCCAACGAATGTCTGCATATTCAAAGCTATGGTTTTTTCAGTAGTCACGTACAGATGAGGGACTTGGTCCGTAAAGAAGGCTGGGGGCTGAAAAATTGACACTTTCAAACTGTGGTGCTGGAGAAGACTCTTGAGAGTCCCTCGGACTGCAAGGAGATCCAACCAGTCCATCCTTAAGGAAATCAACCTTGAATATTCACTGGCAGGACTGATGCTGAAGCTGAAGCTCCAGTCGTTTAGCCACCTGATGCAAAGGGCCGACTCCCTGGAAAAGACTGAGGGCAGGAGGAGAAGGGGGCGACAGAGGATGAGATGGTTGGTTGGCGTCACTGACTCAATGGACATGAATTTGAGCAGGCTCCAGGAGACAGTGGAGGACAGGGAAGGCTGGTGTGCTGCAGTCCATGGGGTCACAAAGAGTCAGGCATGATGTAGTGACTGAACAACAGCAAAGCTTGTCTAAGGATACTAACAGTTTTGACCCTTCTGTTGCTCATGAATATGGTCATCTGAAGCTGAAAATAAGGAAAAAGAATTAAAATGCAGGTCTGCTTTGGTACTTGTTAGCAAAAGTGAGAAGGTTCTTGGTGACAGAGACACAGATGGATGGGGAAATAGAGTGGGGAGGCTGCTGCTTCTGGCATCTTCTGTCTTTCCTGCATATGCTGCCATGATCATGCATGGGGCTAATATTCACAAAATATGTATTTACAAAGCCCGTGCTCAGCAACTCTTGGTAATACTTAAGGCCATTAGGGTTGACCAATGCAGTTACAGACCCAATTAAACTTTGAAAAGCTTAGTAAGCACTATTGTTTCCAGGAAGTCTATAGGAAAAGTATGAAAAAAACCTCAACAGATTATTTTCTCTGGGTGGTATGGTTCCAAGAAAGCACTGTGACGAGCTTCTGCCGTTAATTCATCAATACAAGCAGACGTTTGAAGGCAATGCATAAAAACTGTAGCCAGGGTACTAAGAAAAGTTAAAAGTAGATTTCATATTTAGACATGGGGTGTCATGTAAAGCATGGTGTGTGTCTGTATGTCAGTCACTCAGTCATGTCTGACTGCCTGCAACCCCACAGACTGGAGCCCGCCGGGCTCCTCTGTCCAGGGGGTTCTCCAGGCAAGAACCCTGGAGTGGGTTGCCATGCCCTCCTCCAGGGCGTCTTCCCAACCTGGGGACGGAACCCAGGTCTCCGCATTGGTGGTTGCTTTACCATCTAAGCCACCAGGGAAGCCCAAAAGAGCGGTAACTATAGTTAAAGTTGCTGCATTGCATATCTGAAAGTTGCTAAAGAGTTTTTTTTTTAAAATTTATTGAAGTATAGTCAATTTACAGCATTGTGTTAATTTCTGCTGTATAGCAAAGCGATTCAGTTATAAATATATGTGTGTGTATACATTATTTTTCACATTCCTTTCCCCTGTGATTTTTATAGGTGATGGAATATGGTTTCCTGTGCTCTATAGTAGGACCTTGCTGTTTATCCAGTCTATATATAGCAGTCTGCCTCTGCTGATCCCAAACTCCCCATCCTCCCCTCCCCCACTGTCCCTCCCCCTGACAACCACAAATCTGTTCTCTATGCCTCTGAGTTTGTTTCTGCTTCATAGACAAGTTCACTCGTGACATACTTTGGATTCCACATACAAGTGGTATCATGAGGTATCTGCCTTCCTCTTTCTGACTTCACTGGGTATTATTCATCTCTGGTTACAGCCACCTTGCTGCAAATGGCATGATTTCATTCTGCTGAAACAGTAGATCCTAAAAGTCTTCATCACAAGGAAAACGATTTTTTGGTTACTCTGTCAGAATTTAAAAAAATAGATTCTTAAAGCAGAAGAGAAATTTATTTTTCAAATTCTTCAGCAACAGTTTGTGGTAGAGCATCTGAGTTGCAGCACCAGAAGAATCTGATGGGTTTTCAGGATGTAGGTTTATCTGTACTGGCTATTCTGTTGACTCCGTCTTTACCTTTTCATTCTGCTCTTGGGGTTCTCACAGCAAGAATACTGGAGTGTATTGCCATTAAAAAGCAAAAGAAGCAAAGACTTGCTGATAAAACTCTGTCTAGTCAAAGCTATGGTTTTCTCAGTAGTTATGTACAAATATGAGAGTTAGACCCTAAAGAAGGCTGAGCACCAAAGAATTGATTCTTCTGAATTGTGGTGCTAGAGGAGACTCTTGAGAGTTCCTTGGACTGCAAGGAGGTCCAACCAGTCAATCCTAAAGGAAATCAACCCTGAATGTTGATTGGAAGAACTAATGCTGAAGCTGAAGCTCCAATAATTTGGCCACTTGATGCTAAGAGCTAACTCATTGGAGAAGACCCCAATGCTGGGAAAGATTGAAGGCAAAGGGAAAAGGGGGCAACAGGGGATGAGATGGTTGGATGGCATCACCGACTCAGTGGACGTGAGCTTGAGCAAACTCCGGGAGACCGTGAAGGACAGGGAAGCCTGGTGTGCTGCAGTCCATGGGGTCACAAAGAGTTGGACACGACTTAGCGACTGAAGGACAGCAAACAAATGTCTTTACTTCACATGTGTTTGTATTACTTCTGAAGTCTGATCTCCAGTGTAAAAACCCCCCTCAGGGATCATCTAAATGTATTTGAAGCCAAAAGTCAACGTTTTTCTGTTGTTTTGGGGGTTGATGTTGCTTGCCTTCCTGCCAGGCCCCCTTATGCAGATTCAAATTGCTTCTGAGACAGTCTGGATGTGCTGAAATGTCTTGCGCAGCACACAGGAGCTGCCATGTATCTTTTCAGTCGAAGCCCGGCACCACGAGGTTAGGAGTCTGGACTGTACCAGAGACTCTGGAGTTGGAATCTAGTTATCAAGCACACTCTCCCTGCTTTCCCCGTGCTCTCCCCCCGCCCCCAGGCACTGCGCCTACATCCCATTCTTTCTTTCTTTCTTTCCTTCCGTGGGCTGTTGGCCAATCTGTTCAGAAAGTGTCAGCTGATAATTTAAGGTGTGACCGCTCCCAGGAGTGTTGCATTTCAAAAGGGGCCTCCAAGGTAGAAAATACTTCAATTAAAGAAGCTGAGAAAAGGGAGGACCCTTGTTATTTTTTAACTTGTAAGTTGAGTGTCAGGACATTTAACTCAGTCCTTAGCTGGAGCCTCCTTGGAGCACCTTCCTGTGCATAATTCCTTCCAGTTCCAGAGAGCCCAGGACTCTGAGAGGCACTTCCCACCTTCCAGGCATTACATCACAATAATTTCACCCTAATATCTGGTTTACTCACCTGTGTCTTAGCTACAGACTGAGGCTGAGTGTGGTTGATTTCATCCCAAATAGAAACATGAAAAATACTCAATTCTTAAAGGATGGCTCAGCAGCCTGTGAAGAAAGAATTGATATTTGCAGGGCTCTGTACCAACTGAGCGACTTCACTTTCACTTTTCACTTTCATACATTGGAGAAGGAAATGACAACCCACTCCAGTGTTCTTGCCTGGAGAATCCCAGGGATGGGGGAGCCTGGTGGGCTGCCGTCTGTGGGGTCACACAGAGTCAGAGACGACTGAAGTGACTTAGCAGCAGCAGTACCTACTATAACTAGTCACACTTTATAAACACAGTGATGTAGTTTAGGCTTTGAGTGTAAAATGCAATTACCAATTTGATTCCCTACTTCCCCAGATATTTGAATACGCTGAAACACAAAGCTCCCAGTGTGGCAAAGTTTACTCACTAAGATTTTTTGCTGCCCAAATCTGTATGAACAATCTGTGCACTGTATGTAAGTATGCGTGTTAACACGTGTATAGGGTGTGTCTATACTTTGAATGCGTTCTCATATAACACCACACTTCTCTGGCGGCTCCGTGGTGAGGAATTCACCTGCCAATGCAGGAGACAGGTTTGATCCCTGGGTCAGGGGGATCCCCTGGAGGAAGGGACAGCAACCCACTCCAGTATTCTTGCCTAGAGAATCCCATGGATGGGGGAGCCTTTCTGGCTACGATCCATAGGGTTGCAAAGAATCAGACATGACTGAAGTGACCTAGTATGCATGCATATTAATTTTACCTTTTTAAATGCTATTTTAAAACAACAATGGAGGTAAGAAAATATCCTTTACTCTTAAAAATATTTTTACCATGGTCTTCTTCAGTCACTCAGTCATGTTGCTGCTGCTGCTGCTAAGTCGCTTCAGTCACATCCAACTCTGTGCGACCCCATAGACAGCACCCCGCCAGACTCCCCCATCCCTGGAATTATCCAGGCAAGAACACTGGAGTGGGTTGCCATTTCCTTCTCTAATGCATGAAACTGAAAAACGAAAGTGAAGTCGCTCAGTCGTGTCCGACTCTTAGCGACCCCATGGACTGCAACCCACCAGGCTCCTCCGTCCATGGGATTTTCCAGGCAAGAGTACTGGAGTGGGTTGCCATTGCCTCCTCTACCCTTTCATTTTTAAATTAAATTTGTATTGAGTGATTACTTTCTGCCAGGCACTGTGGGGAGCAGAGGGAAAATAAATCTCCCTTCTAGACACAAAGGGCTTCGATCTAGAGCAGCTGGGGGTGGTGGCTGAATATTCTCTAAAGACAAAGACATTCCAACTCTGATAGTGCATTTTTGCGTGATTTATTTTATGTTGATATTTGTTCCCAAAGCATCCTCTGTTCCCTGTTCCCTATGGGATAAAGCTTTCAGGCTAACTTTGGGGAATGACCACACTCTGACCCAAATCTGCCTTTCTAACTTACATTTCTCCTTCTCCCTTGCTAAAATCATTCTCTCCAGTTACAGTGGCTTCTACTATTATTGTCATTGGACGCTGGATCACCATAGAGTCCCCTCTGCTTCTAGGCTCCCCACTGCTTCCCATGAGCATCCGATTTCCACATATTTTCCAAGAGCCAGCTCGCTTCTCATCTCCTCTGTAGACTCCCCCCGCCATCCCCCGCTGCTCATTCTGTGCAGACGCCCGTCTTCAGGTGTCGCCTCTGCCAGAGAGACTCCCTGACCTGGTACCCACTATGGGTTCCCATGGCAACTGCTGTCTTCATCCTTCTCAACCTTCCTCTCTAGCCAGGATGCTAGTGGACAGGAAGTAAGTTTGTGAACAGGAAGTGACTTTGTGGACAGGAAGTAGGTTTGTGGACCGGAAGTGGGATTGTGGACAGGAAGTAACTGTGGACAGGAAGTGGGGTTGTGGACAGGAAGTGAGATTGTGGACAAGAAGTAACTGTGGACAGGAAGTGGGGTTGTGGACAGGAAGTGAGATTGTGGACAGGAAGTAACTGTGGACAGGAAGTGGGATTGTGGGCAGGACATTGGCCTCCCTCATCTGGATCCCAAATGCCTAGCCAACACAATGCTTGGCCCAGGGTGTGCTTTCAGTAAACGATTGATGGTGGATAAAAGGTCGTCTCTTTTCCTGTGTTGTGATGTTATTTTACCTGAGCTTATGTGTGGGAAAGAGTGTGGAAAACTTTAAATCCTCCGTGTCTCCCCAGGTACGATTTCCACAAGAGACCTTCAGTTAGCAGTAGTCCATTCTCAACATACGAAGTAGTTGTATTTTCAGATCTTTCACAAGAGCTAATGATTTTAAAAATTAATCAATTGCTAAATATTTTATGAATCATAACAAAGGTATTCTATGATAATTCTTAATTACATACAATTCCAAATGCTTCACTATTTGGAAATACCTGGGTGTCTTCAGTAGCTATATATAATTTATTTAATGTTTTTATAATCTCACTGTGGAAAAATTTGTCAATATTTTTAAAAAAGTGTTTTCTTCTCTAATTATGCTTCAACTAAAATAAAATCTTAAAAACCTCCAATGATGGTATTCTGTGAGTTTAGAGCCCCTGAAAGGCATTTGAAGCAATTTCATGGATCCTGTTTTATTTGAGCCTTAAAACAGTGACTTAGAAGGCTTCCAAGCTTAAGTATTCTCTCACAGTCAGTGATGAGGAAATTAGGTTAACACCCATCTTTGAGGAGCTGTGTAGAGAGCAATAAACAAGCCACAGTCTGGTTCTTGTTGGCCAATGTGTTAACCACGTAACCCAAAAGCTTGAAAGATGTAATCTGAACAAGATGAAGCAAATCTGACAACCAGGGAAAGACAGGGGTTCTTAAAATTGTGGCTTAGCAGCGTGGTGCTCACAAACTGGTGGAGGGCGGTGACTGGTCCCCGACTCCTTGGGGTTGAGTCTCGCTTGCCCTTCATGCCTCTGGCCTCGGTATGTTGCCTGACCTCTGGAGCCTTGGCCTCCTCGCCTCTTTGTGGGTGACAGAGTGGATAATGATGTGCTTCGAAACCCTGAAGTTCTTACATCAGTCCTGGCACGTGTGTGGTCCCTGGCATGTGCTTGCTTCTATTATTACACAAATGAATTTGATGACAAGATGTTAACTTCACGCAATATCTTACCGGTCTGTGTTTTGTTCTTTATTCAGTTCATTCACTTATCCGTTCAGAAGACAAACCATTTTCACAACGGCTTCTTATCCCCGTGCTCACATGTGCTACTTGGCACTGTTGCCAAGTAGCCGAATGTCTGTGTGAGGCCTGGGGAGAAGCAGCGTGCCAGATGCCCATGTCTGTGTGAGGCCTGGGGAGCAGGCCTCGGGACCTGGGCTCACACACTGTCCTCGCAGAGCCGTCCCGAGGGCCCTGGCCCCAGTGACACGTTTCAAGGAGCTTTCATTCAGCGCACTCTTGCCCTGCTGGCCTGGCCCATGCTCACCTGCTGTAACATTCCCCAGGCTGGCCTCCTCCTTGGGAAGTAGGGGCCCTAGAAGAAGCTCCCTGCCCGCCCCCTACGGCCCCCAGGACCACTGCAAAGGGGTGCTGAGGACCACTAGCATCACTCCTGTTCTCTTCCTTTCCTGTGTGCATGTGTGTTAATCTCTCAGTTGTGACCCTCTGCGATCCCATGGACTGCAGCCTGCCAGGCTCCTCTGTCCATGGGATTCTCCAGACAAGAATACTGGAGTGGGCTGCCATTCCCTTCTCTGGGGGGTCTTCCTGACCCAGGGATTGAACTTATATCTCCAGCATTGCAGGCAGATTCTTTACGGTCTGAGCCCACCAGGGAAGCAGTCTCTCCCTTCTTAGGGGATCTTGTTTCTACCTATGCTCTGCTCCAAGCCCTCTTCTCGTGACCTGGGGAGCAGTCACTCAGACGTTCTGAAATAAGCCTTGGCTTTTTATCCGAAGTTTTGTATTATGACCCCCACCTGCAAGGATTCCCACTCTTTAAAGATGGATCCTACTTTTCAGAGGAACCACCGCTTCCCTGAGCTATGGGAGGTGGCTGGCCCCACTCTCGCCCTCTGGCCTCCCCCCATCTGCTCCCAGAGACTCTCCTGGGACAAAGTTATCCCCGCCTCTGTTTCAATTTCTCCTGTGACAAGAAGCGGGTCGTTTTGCATCAGGTTGCATCAGATGATGTCAGAACGTGGAAGAAAACAAAGTGTCCTCCCCAGGGACCCAAAGACTCAGAACAGTGGGCTCGGGGGAGACTTGGAGGGGAGAGTGTCTATCTCAGCTTTAAACACTCCCCCTTACATCCACTTGCATCGCTATATTTTTTTTTCATGGGCATTAAAAACACATTCTTAATTCTTAAGTGTCTTCTGATGCTCGAGACTCATTTTGTTTACATAACAATACTCAAGGTTATATTCAATTCAATAATATTCAATATTCAGGACTTGATTTTGTGTTCATCCTTTCCCAAGGACAGATGATTAAAGTACCATCCACGGTAGGGGTGGCATCTTGTGGAAAGCTTATACCCTGTTGATGACTGTCCGATGCATTAAAAAAAATCATTTTTTTGGTCTCAAGATCAGATGTTTTGAAATAAAATTTATATGCCAAAAATGGCTGCTTTTTTTTTTTTCTTTTGAGAGACAGAGGCAACAATAAGACTTGAATTGTACTTACTTCTTATCCTCGTTTCTTCTGCAGATGCTTGTTGATTACATTTCAGAAAAGAGTCTTTGACTCACACTGGAATGAGTTTGGGTAAACTCTGGGAGTTGGTGATGGACATGGAGGCCTGGCGTGCTGTGGTCCATGGGGTCGCAAAGAGTCGGACATGACTGAGGACTAAACTGAACTGATACATTTTCTACAGTGAGATCCTGGCTGACTAGCCAAGGGAAGGTTTTGAAGGGGGCCGGGCACCAGAGAACTGACTCAGGTCTCTGCTCAGAACATGAGGGTTGGCTGTGTGGCCCTTGGAGCATCCGGGCCCTGCCCGCTACAGGTGTGAGGTTGTGTCTACGAGAGGCTTTTGTGTAATGAACTCGTCTGAGCGTCAGAAAGGGACCCGCATGAGGGGGGAATATGTCGCTCACCTTGGCCTGTGCCTCTAACTCAGGGCAGCTGAGAATCAGCCATTTCCTCCCCGACCAGTGGTTTCTCCATGGATGCAGAACCAGGCCGTCCTGGGGCTTCCGGCTGCGGACCCCTGCGTGGCGTCTGTCCACCCCACAGGCCCCGCTATTTGAGGGGCATCCCCGGGACAGAAGGCCAGGGGAGGGTGACTGGGGGATTCTCCCTCATGCTCTCTTCTCCCAAGATGATCTAGAATGTTCCACCGTGTTTGGAGACTTTTTTTTTTTTTCAACTGCTTTTCACACCCAAGGACAGCTGGCCCTACTGCTGATGGGGAAGTTCTGTGGAGGACAAGGAGAATAATGGTGTAGATAGTGAACCTTGGACATCCCAGGCGGCGCTAGTGGTAAAGAACCCGCCTGCCAGTGCAGGAGACACAAGAGATGCGGGTTCCATCCCTGGGTCGGGGAGACCCCCTGGAGGAGGGCACGGCAGCCCACTCCAGTGTTCTTGTCTGGAGAACCCGTGGACAGAGGAGCCTGGCGGCTGCAGCCCATGGGGCCGCAGAGAGTCGGACATAGAGGAGTGGCTAACGCTCTCCCTCCTCCCGCCTGTCTGCTCTCTGTCCTTTTACTTATTTGTTTTTAAATGTTCATTTATTCATGGTTTTATTTTACGTTGGAGCAGAGTTGATTTGCATGGTTGCTCTGGTTTCAGGGGCACAGCAAAATGATTCAGCTATGCAAATACATATATGTCTATTCTCTTTCAGTGTTTCCCATTTAGGCGATTACAGAATGCTGAGCAGAGTTCCCTGTGCCACACGGCAGGTCTTTGTGGGGTCCCGATTTTACGTATGTAGGCGTGTGTATATGTCAGTCCGAAACGGCCAATTTATCCCGCCCCTCATCTGTCTGTTTTGGCAACCGTACATTTGTTTTCTAAGTTTGGGAGTCTGTTTTTCAAATAAGTTCATTTTTATCTTTTCTTTGTGGATTCCACATATAAGCGATATCATATGATATTTGTCTTTCTCTGATGTGTTTCACCTAGTATGTCCTTTAGAATGTTTACATCTATTTGTCTATGTGTCTGTCCATCCCCTTCCTCCTTCTCATCACCACCATCTCTGTCTTTGTACACACGTGTTCACACGCGCATGTGTGTGTGTTTAGTTTCAAAAGCGTGCAAGTGCCCATTTCTTCTGCAGCTTGTTTCTTTCCTGTGGCACTTGTCCCCCCCTGGCAGCACATAATATTATAATTATGCAAATTCTATCCTCTCCAAAACCAGGTGTGTGATTGAACTTGTCCCAGTGGCAACGTAGTCCACGTCACTCACGCTGACCCCTCGAAGAAGCATCAGCCGAGGCCAAGGCCTTCTGCGCGCCTTTAAACTTCTTGTGAGTGTTCTCTGTTTCCTGTAGCTGCCAATGGTTCATCCCCGACACATTCCCTCTTCTATTTTCTGTCCTGGGAACTTTCAGAATTTTCCTTTCATGTTTGCTGTTCTTAGAGGTCATCAGGATGTGGATGTATTTCTTCTTCCTGTTCAGTCCTTGGTGGACCATGATCTAAGCAATTTCAACCCTGAAGACGATGCTTTAATTGTTTCTCGTATTCTTTCTTTCTAACATCTCTGCCTCTGAATCTCTGCTAGACAGGCTGAGCCTTCTGGACAAATCTTGCAAGACTGTGAAGTTTTCAGTTGTTCGTCTGTCTGTTTAGTTTTGCTCCTGGATCTGGGGAATTGCTTTGACTCTGTCTGTGGACTGTCTGGCTGACACAGTGGAGGAGGACTGTCCAGATAACCAGCCCCGTGTTTCTATCCATTTTTATTTTGTCGGTCCTGTGACCTTGATTTTATTTCCAAGCGTCTCTTTCTTTTCTGTGGACGCTGTTTCCTTCTTCTCTTTCCCCTTCCCCCTCCTTCTTCTAATCGAGGCCAATTCTAATTTTATGGGCGCAATTTCCTCTCTAATCTTTCACAATCAAATTGGGTTTATTATTATTATTGTTGTTATTTCTGTTTCCTCTTTGGTGAGCTGCTTTATTTGTCCGTCATTATCCTTATCTTCCGCACTGGCCTTTCCCCTGCTGTCTCGGGGCCCTGGATTCGCTGCGTTTTTATGAATGGAGGCCTGGGCTGGTTCCCGTGGGCGGTGACTGTGGGTTTCCCCTGCAGCCTGCACATCTGTTTCCTGAGCAGGCCTCTTCCGTGAATGGATAAGTCCAGGCCCCGCAGAAGCGGGTGAGGCGCCAACAGTAGGGAAAACAAGAAGGCATCCTGGGGGCCCTCCCCACCCCCCTGCCCGGGCCAAGTGCCAAACCAGGGCGTTGATAACAGAGCTCGGAGACTTCTACGCCTCCTCTGTCCTTGGCCTCGAGTCTCAGCGATTTTTCACAGCAACCCCTAAGTCCAAAGCACGTCCTTCCCACTCTCTGTATGAGGAATTAGGTCCCCACAATGTATTAGCTATTTATGTCCTAACAAATTAGCAACTGTTTAAAAAAATGAAACCAGACTCCCATTACTGTATTAAAAAATAGATAAGCAACGATGACCTACTGTATAGCACAAGGCACCGTGTTCAATAGCAGAAAAGAACCTGGGAAATAATGTGTATGTGTATGTAGAACTGAATCACTTTGCTGTTCCCCTGAGACACTAGAAATCAGCTATGCTCTGATTAAAAACAAAACCTCCCCAATGCATGTAAACTTAAAAGAGAAAGCAGTATCTCTCTGCTATACTAAGAGAACCCCACGCCTAGTGGGGGCTGGATGTACCCCTTGGAATGGAGATGCATCTCAAATGCTGGGGTCAGATCGGGTACCCACCCCGCATTTTCCCGCCCACCTTGGTTTTGTGGTTCACTGGCTTTTGGTTGTATCAGCGTCACTGCTCAAAGATGTGATGTTGTGGAAGGAACGTTCATTACTGCTTTTTCCAAGGGAAGCTTGAGTGGCTTCATACTCACTGAAGTGTCTCCAGCTTCAGTTCTAGGCTAGTCATTCTGTCGCCACGTGTTTGAAGGTACTGTTCTCTTTCTTCCAAACTTGCTGAGCAAAATCTGATTTTTAAATTTGTATATCGGGGAGGAAATTTGACGTGTTGGCTATATATGTGTGTGTATATTTATATATATATTTGTTGTCATTGTCCAGTTGCTAAGTCATTTCCCATATTTGTGATCCCATGGACTATAGCATGCCAGGCTTCCCTGTCCTCCACTATCTGCTGGAGTTTGCTCAAGTTAGGGACCAATGAGTCAGTGAGGCTATCTAACCATCTCATCCTTGGCCACCCTCTTCTCCTCTTGCCCTCGGTGTTTCCCAGCATCAGGGAGCACATACATATCTATATATCTATAGATTCATTTACTGAGATTTATCTGGGAATAATGGAGTGAGTTGAAAATCTTAGGCTCTATGGTGTGACATTTAACATTTCTGCAAAGATAATTTAAGTTGTATAATAGATTAGTTGTCAGGTTTGAAACACGTGTGAGATTTTTTTTTTAAAGCCGTGTGGTAGTTGCTGAGCAATTGGAAGGCCTGGATAAGGTACCCCAGGTTGTAGGAAATTCTGTATGTTTCAGAGAGTCTCCATACCCTGGGGGGATAGCAAGTAGCATGTATTTGGGGAAAGAAAATGGAAAAGTCAAGGCTGGGGCAAGATGCAGTTTCTGTCATAGCTACCTGAGGAATCTATAGGAGCCAAATGTGGGGAGTTTATGGCCAGTTCAAAAGTGAAGTTTGTGGTCTGGTACTTGGGGAGAGAAAGGCGAATGAGCTTTCCAGGTAGGCTGGTGATTATTCATTCAAAAAGAAGCAGAAAAGTGGAATTGAGTCAGTCATCCCGGTTCTGACCTACACCTGGCTTGGAACAGAGTAGGGTTTTTCACCCGTAAGTGGACATAAGGAAAATTGATGATGAGATGTGTTGATTAAAATAGATATACGTATATATTTTTAATGGAAGACTTGTTGAAAAATCCAATAATTTCATTCCAACCTCTATGAATTTTAGTTGCCAGTGACAGGCTTCCCATGAATTAACCATGGTGCCTCCTCCGAGTGGCATTCCTCGGGCTCGGATTCCTTAGCTGTGGAATGAGGCTGTGGGCTGGGGAACAGCGGATGACTCCCTGGCTCTGCGAGTGGCTGGGTGGCTCAGCCATCCGTCATTTGGCAATAGTTGAGGCTCTCAGCGTGAGGGTCCGCCCTGGATCTTCTCTGCTTTCCTCCTGAGATGCCATTTTCTCCTGGTTCTTTTCCTGCCTTCATTGGTCAGACAGTCTCAGCTTTCTTCCTCTCTCTGTTCTTTGTAGGTACTGTGATCCCTTTCGTCCCATTCCCAAACTGCTTGTGTCCTCCTGAACCTGCACACAATTCATTAGAAGCAACTTCACCCATAAGTATGAATTCACCTATCAAATTCATACTCCTAGCCCAGGCCTCTTTCCAGAGCATCAGGCACGTATTATTCAATCCCCTATAGACATCTTGCTTCAATGTCCATAAATGTCTTTAACTCAGACTGTCCAGAGCTGAAATCATTATTTCCTGCCCTTAATTGATCTCTCACAATAGAATACTAATTGATTTTTTCCTTTCAATGTAACCCTCTCCAATCTGTCTTCCATCCTGTCAAGAGAATGACCCTGATAAAACCCAAATCTAATCACGCTTCTCTCATGATTAAAAATCTTTCGTTTCCCCATTGCATTCAAAGTTAATTTAAAATCTCCTTGCAGCTCTCCACAACCCTGTGCTCACCTGATTCTCAAGCTGTTGTTCTCTGGCAGGTAGACCTTTCAGGCTTCAGTGATGGTGACATTTTTCTTGAGGTTTGCAGTTCTATCGGTTTTGACCTGTGTGGATTTCAGTGGCCATCCCCACGGTCAGGACACAAAACGGTCCAGTCCACTCCCTAAACCTCCCTCGGGCGATCTCTCATGCACTCCCCATCCCTCAGTCCTGGCAACCACTAAACTGTCCTTCATTGTTATTTGGTATTGTTCAGTTGCTAAGTCATGTCCGACTCTTTGAGACCCAATGGACTGCAGCACCCCAGGCTCCCCTGTCCTTCACCGTCTCCTGGAATTTGCTCAGATTCACAGTCCATTGAGTCAGTGATGCTGTGTAACCATCTTATCCTCTGCCGCCCCCTTCTCCTTTTGTCTTCAATCTTGTCTGGCGTCTCTTTCCCAGTGAGTCAGCCCTTCACATCAAGTGGCTGAAGTATTGGAGCTTTGGCTCCAGCATCAGTCCTTCCAGTGAATATTCAGGGTTGATTTCCTTTAGGACTGCCTGGTTTGATCTCTTGTCAGTCCAGGGGACTCTCAAGAGTCTTCTGCAGCACCGCAATTCAAAATCGTCAGTTTGTTAGGACTCAGCCTTCTTTATGGACCAACTCTTACGTCTCTCCCATGAGGCCTTCCCAGGTGGCTCGAGTGGTAAAGAATCGGCCTACTAATGCAGGAGACACTGGAGAGGTGGGGGATGCGGGTTCAATCCCTGGGCCGGGAAGATCCCCTGGACAAGGAAATGGCCACTCACTCCAGTATGTTTGCCTGGGAAATCCCTTGGACAGAGGAGCCCGCTGGGCTCCAGTCCATGAGCAGCAAAGAGTCAGAAATGTCTGAGCATACACAAACTCTGCACACACCTGGTTGAGAAAATGAATAGAACTGTCGCATTTTAAAGTTTCCCCAGTTACTTAAATTGTTGGCACACTTATGATTATCTGCCAGAAAGCACTCAAACTGATGAAGAAAAGACGAACGGATACAAACTCCGAGCAGGAGCCTTTGGAAACACCTAAAGGATGTGGCTCAACAGCTGAGTTTTCATGAAGAGCTGTTTTAGTAGTTGTGAATGTGTGTTTTGCGCTTCCCATGTTGACATTCTTTTAAGCACTAGGAACGAAAAATCCTAGTTTGGAAAACAAGAGTTGAATATCAATATTTTCTTAGGCTTTGCAACTTTCCAGCATTTCATTCCCTAAATAAGTTTAAGGACCTCTGTTTAAATCCAGCCACTCTACTGGATACTCAAAACACCAGTGAAGGCGTTTTGCCAGGACAATTTATGCCCAGAGCTGTGTTACTGAGAATAAGGAGGGGTCCATCATACTTGATATTGCCCATCTTTCTTTGTTTTTCTGGGTGATAAAGAGGAGTTCTTTCCCCAAATTTCCCCACATAACCGTTCAACGCTTCAGTTGATGTCGGCCGTTCTGCTACAGTTTAAAATGTCAACCACAGCGTTAACCTTTCACTGCAAAAGTCCAGACTTGCCCCAGAGCGTTTGGGCCAACGTCTTTTCTATTTGGCCTCAAAGGGCTCCATTTGCTCCAGAGGCCTGTCATGAGCCGGTTGCCATCAATCAGCGAAGGGTAGCTTACAGATGAGCGCAGGGAGGAGCACAGGGGCCCTGTCCTGGAGGAGCCAGGCCTGCGTCCACCCCCGTCCACCCCTTCCGCCCCCTGGCCTCTGTCCCGAGTGGGTCCTGCCCTGTTTCGCCAGCCCTGGGCAGTCTGGAGGCTCCGATGTCCCTGCTCAGCCCAGTTTCTTGACCCTTCCCTTCGTTTTCGCCTGTTGACACAGCTCCGGGTCCAGATATTAATCTGTGTTTTCAGGCCATTGCCTAACGTTTCCCCTTTGGCCCGTCCACGCAGACCTGGCCGGAGGGGCCGCCCGCTGAAGCCCCACCTCGGCTGCTGTGGGCTCAGCCCCTGAGCTGCAGTAAACATCACCTTTTCCCCAGTCGACCTGTGGGTGCGCAGAGAACACACCCACCCTTTCCTGCTCAAGTTACTCACTTGGACTTGACCGGGAGCCAAGCTGCTTTCACACAGGAGCCAATCGTGCATCTCGCACTCTGTTTACTGAGGCTGCAGGAGGTGATACCAGAGGCTTTTTATCCTCAGGGCCACGGGCAACCACACAGCATTTATTTCCATTAAGTGAAGTTTAATGTGAGGAAAGGTCGTTTCTCATGTGCCCCATTTTCAAACCTTTGCTGGTTCTCCATCCAACCACAGGTGGTCCCTCCCTGGCTCACTGCTGACTGAGACTTGCCCAGTCCTGCGCCCGCTGCAGGGGACCCGTGCACCCCCGGGCCAGGTACAGCTGTGTCCCGGTCAGACTCTCTCTGCTGGCCATCTGGGCTCTCGGTGGTGGGAGTACAGACCAGAGCTGGCAGGCTCCTTGGGCCCTGAAACACATTGGGGAAGACTTTGGATGTGCAGTAAGCGCAAGCCGGAACTGAAAACTGGCAGGCTGGCTGGGCTTCAGCGTGCTGGGAGCAGGGTCAATCAATGCCACCCTTTCACTGGACTTTAAATAGCTGGACGACTCTTCTTTGGTTTACGAAGCAAAACTTTCAGAGGCGTCATTCCCTCTGCTGATCACCCCGCACCCACCCCCATACCCCAGGCCTGAGCCACTTTCTGGAGCCACCAGCCCTGAGGTGCTTAGACCACCCAGGACTCCCCCGCCCAGGAGACCGGCACCTTCTCTGCTGCAAGCTCCTCTCCCCACTTCTCTGTGCCCCCGGGCCCCGCCCCACGTGCCCCTCCCTGGCCATGTAGGACTCTTCCCAGGAAAAGAGCACACCTGAGTGATGTCTAGACAGCTGGGCATCTGTGCTGCTGGGCTGGGGGAGGGGTCCTCTTCCCACCTTTGTAGAGCTGCCTTTCCCACGCTCTTTAAGAGTCATTTTAAACGTGAGTGGTTTTCCCTGCAACTCCCCAACCCCTACCCCTAGCAACTGAGCAGATGCCCTTGACTTAGACTTGCAACAAAAACAGAGACCAGCAGGACTCATCCTCGCCTTGCAGACCCCTCCCCACCAACCACGCTAGCTATCTCTTTGAAACACAGGGAAGGTTGTTATGGACTGGATATTTCCCTCTCTCCAAATTCTAGTGTTGAAACCCTACCCCCTGTACCTCCAGTGCGTTGGTGTTAGGAGCTGGGCCTTTGTGGGGTGATTAGAGCTAGATGAGGACAAGGATGGAGTCCCCATGCTGGGGCTGGGGTCTTTGTAAGGAGAGGAGGAGACCCTAGAGCTATGTCTCCTCTGCAGGAGGACCCTGGGAAGAGGTGGACCATACGGGCACCCTGCTGGTGTGCTTCCAGCCAACAGGACCCTGAGGTTCAGATTCCTATCCTGGGAGCCACTCAGGTCAAGTGATTCTGTTACAGCCGCCGAGCTGGCCGAGACCTCCTGTAACTCCAGGGCGACACGCGCCACTGCCTCTTTCTGCAGCAGCCATTATTTGGTGACGTCCTACTCTTCCCCTTTTCTTGCTTTTTTCCTCTTGTTTTTGGCCAAGCTGTGCAGCATGCAGGATCGTAGCTCCAAGACCAGAGATCGAACCTGTGCCTCTTGCAGCGGAAAGTGAAAGTGAAGACATTAGTCACTCAGTTGCATCCAACTCTTTGCGACCCCAGGGACTGTGGCCCGCCAGGCTCCTCTGTCCATGGGATTCTCCAGGCAGGAATATGGAGTGGGCTGCCATTCCCTTCTCCAGGGCATCTTCTTGACCCAGGGATCAACCCAGGGTCCCCTGCACTGCAGGCAGAGTCTTTACTCCCTGAGCCCCCAGGGACGCTCCTCTTTCCTTTTTCTGCTCTTCCCCACACTCTGTGTGCGTACTTGTCCATACTCAGCACCGCATTGCCGTCATCACTCTGGAGCTTACCATTTCACACTCACTCAGCAAACTTAGCAGCCATGTTGCTTGTGTCAAACACTAGACTGGCTCTTGGAAGGCAGAGAAGGAAGTGGCAGCCACACTGTGCCCATCGTCGTCGGGGGTCGTGTTGCTGACGTTCACTGATTGGCATCCGCAACCCAGGACTTGGGCCTTCAGCGCTGTGAGCCCAGTGAGTGTGCCCGGTGAGAGCTGGATCTGCACTGGGGCTGAAAGGCCAGCTTCAGGAGAGAATGAGCCTGGTGCCTCATGGCGCAGCGGCATGTACGCAGTGGACTGAGGGAGGGCTTCCGTGCGTGCCATGCGGGAAGGTTCTCCTGCCTTTGCCTGCTGGGGAAGCAGTTCCTTGAGCTGAGTCTTCACGCACAAGAAGGAAGGAGTCAGGGGGCGGGGGGCAGGGAGAGAGGGGGAACATCCTAGGCAGAGAGACAAGAAGGCTCGGGGATGAGGGGCTGGGGACAAGCTCGGTGTGTGCAGGGAGGTTCTAGCCAGAGAGAATTTCACAGGACAAGTGGTCCAGGTGCTGCCGGGGGGAGGCGAGGTGGTCAAGGTGAGCCCCAACTTTAACCTAGGACTGTGGGGAGACGTCCAGAGGGGTGTTCTGCCTGGCCTTTATAGGGACCCTGTTGGTCACAGTGCAGTGTTGATTGGAAGGGGGCCAGATCAGAGGAAGCAAACCTTTTTTAGCAACTAGGTGAGGGCCGTGGGGCCCTGAGCAATGGTGGGGTTGGCGAGAAGACCGCAGTTCTCCTGGCCTGGAGGGTGGGGTGCGGGAGGAGAGGTATCAGCTGTGTTCCCCTGGGTTTCAGGACAGGTTGACTTGGCTGACAATGTGATTCTATATCAGTTATCAATCTGTGGTGGTTGTTCAGTTGCTAAGTCATGTCCGACTCTTTGTGACGCCATGGACTTCCCTGTCCCTCACTATCTCCTAGAGTTTGCCCAAGTTCATCTCCATTGAATTAATGATGCCATCCAACCGTCTCATCTTCTGCCGCCCCCTTCTTTGGCCTTCAGTCTTTCCCAGCATCAGGGTCTTTTCCAACGGGTCGGCTCTTCCCAGCCAGGGGCTGAGCTGGAGAAGGACAGACGACCGGTTTTTCTAGGTGATGAGGAGCTCTGGGGAGGGCAGAGATCGGAGAGGGGCAGGGGAAGGAGGACTCCCTCCCACACCGGGCCTGCTGGGTTCTGGATCGCCGATCCCTGGGCTGGCATGGGCCTCGGGTGGGGTCTCAACTCGCTTCCCTCGTCCTGCTGCTCGGCTGGCGTGGCTCCTGGATGCCGGCCGTGGGGGTGCACCGTCCTGCTTCTCCCTCCGGGCTGTGTTTTTCTCCTGTCTGTGTTTTCGTAGGTATTCTTGTAGGAACCGGGAAGTGGCCGAGTCAGGCACTGTCTGAAAAACACCATTTCGGTCCTAAAGTTCCTTTGGGGGAAAGAATTTAACTTTCTGGAAGAAAAAAAGAGCACCTTGGCACTAGCTGGTTTTCCGAGCTTCCCAGGCAGTACGTATGTGGAGGTCAGGCAAGCAGAGGAGAGGGCTGGTGTAGAGACGCAAGGAGAAGGCGTTGTCCTCCACCCCAGGGCGCATCCTCTATACCCACCCCCCCGGGGACTCTGAGGAACAGTCAGAGTCTCCAGGACACAGACCGAGGCGGAGGCCCCGGGGTGTCAGTGGGCACCAGATGGGGAGAGTGGAGACAGATGACTGTCCTCCCTGGAGATGGTGGCCTGGGCCCCTGTCTCCCCACCCTGGCTCCAGAGCTGGGTGCACCCGTCCCCACTGTGTAGGCTATTTCGTCGTCAATCCACGTCTTCCAGTTTTCTGTGTGACATCCTAGCCCTTCACTGCTCTAAGTCTTGGCCCCTGGATGCTGTCTTATCCGTGTCCCTGATGACATTTCCATCTTCTCTTTGCACCTCCTCTGATTCAAACAGAGCTCCTCCCAGGGAACCCCCCAGGGACAGCTCCATGCCTCTGCTCAGGTGTCCCCTGGGAGAATGTCCCATCTCCGTGTGCCCAGGTCCCTTCCCAGCATCAAGGCCAACCCACGGGAAGCTCCCCGGATATCGGAGCTCTCTGACGCGACTCATCGCTTGTGCCCCGTCTCTGGAGGTTTTCCAGCCATCATCTGGTGTGTGTGCTGTGCCCTCCCCGCCCCGACCGTGAACTTCCAAGGATGTGGCCATGTTTTTGTCCCAATTCAAGGTCCTTCCGTGTTCGTCACCAAACTCTGCCCACGGCGGGTGACCAGTGTTGCCCCCGCAGGGATGGAAGGCTGCCCCTTCTGCTCCCATCTTGGCTCAAAGGCGCATGCCAAGCTCTTCATAGCGGTGCCCGCAGCAAGGACAAGCCACTCACAAAACTCCCTTTATTTTTCTTTTCAGTCTCTACCCAAAACCTTTGAAATAAAAGTGAAACCATCAAATGCTGAAAATTCATTCATTCAGTAAGAAAATATTTCCTGTGTATGGACTACGTTGCAGGAATATCAATAGATGTCTCTCCCGCCTATCCCAACCTACCCCCAGAAAATCCCTGCCTTCATAAAGCTGCTCTTCTAGACAGACAGCAGATGATAATTGTAGCCACCGTAAATGTTAGCATGTGATAATGCTGTAGGAACAAGACAAAAATAGAGCAGGTGAAGGGCAGAGGGCTATAATATTAGACAGGACAGCCAGGGTGAGGCTCACTGAGGCAGTCTGACAGTCAGTCCAGAGAGAGAGAGAGAATGAGAGAGCTCAGCCAAGCAGGCAGCTAACGTAACAGTTGTTCAAGGATAACGGGAAAGAATCCTATCTGGAACATAATTGATAAATATGGCTTGTGTGGGTTTTGGGCATAATTTAGCTGTTTTTTTTTTTCTTTCTTTAACCCTGCATTATAACTCTTCAAGAGATAACAAAGAAATTAATTAATAGTGTAGTGGAGTTTTTATTACAAATGGGAGATTTATAAATCCTACAGTGAAGGGCTTTGAATCCATGTTAATTTTCAAGCGAGGATTTGAGAATCTCATATTTATCTCACATGCATCTCTGGGTGGAATCTCCTTTGTTGTCATCTCCCCATCTGCTGTCTCATCCGTCTGGATGTTGCTTTGCTATTCTCATTTCACTGATTTTTCTCTTTGACTTACCTTTCTAACTGCTGTTTGTCTTCGTGGTGGCTAAATGATGTGTTAGCAAGCAGCATTTGTATTTATCGTGTTGCACGCTGCGGCAGCTCTGTGGATAAAAAGTTGATCCTCGAAACAATTAAACTAAAAGATATGTAAAACCATGGTCCAAGATCACCATTTTTCACAGAAGTTTTTAATTCAGATATTGTAGATTCATGTACAGCTGTGAGAAATCGTATAGAGAGGTCCACATGTCCTTTGCACAGGTTCCTTTAATGGTGGTATTTTGCAAAACTACAGTAAAATATCCTAGCTGAGGTTGGCATCCACGCAACCCCCCAACCGCATTCAGATTTCTGTAATTCTACTTGTATTGTCTGTACAGGATTCAAAGTACTCTTTTATAAGTATTGGTGGGTATTCACAACCAATAGACCATACGCCTTATTCAAACTTCACTGAATTATGGTAGCTTTTTGTTGTATGTTTTCTCAAAGATTGTTTTCTTGTCAAACAGAAAGATTCCCCCTTCTCCACCCAGATCTCACACGTGCTCACATTTACACACACACACACACACACATGCAATGCACATACCGTATATACATCATACACCCACTCGGATGCACTCACACATACTCACACACACACACTCACTCATACACCACTTCGTACCGCATGCGTCATACACCTCCTCATATGCACACATACACACTCATAGACACACACACACCACACACACACATACTATACGCTTTATGCACCCACTCAGATGCACACACACACTCATACACCACACGTACCGCATGCGTCATACACCTGCTCATATGCACACATACACACTCAGACACACACACACCACACACACACTACACACCACACACACCATCTGTGGATCCGGGTGGGGCCTGATCACCAGCACATCTAGGAATAATGCCGTTTCTCCCAGGTGCCCGCACTGGTCTGGGGCCCGCCCTCGGGAAGCACCAGAGTGTGGAAACCAGGGACGCGGTGCAAGCTCTCCCCCGCGCGGCCTTGAGTGACTGACTTGCTCTCGTGAGGGTCGGAGGCCCCAGCTCAGCCAGTCTCACGGCCTTCCCCCAGCCCAGTTGTCTTTGCGCCCCCCATGTGGGCTCTCCCCTTCCGGAAAGCCCCTCAGTCCCAGGCCCCTGTCGCCCCTTGCTTCCTTTCCCTTCTCCTCGGCCCCCAAGGGGTGGCTGCCCTCACGAGGTCCTCACGTGCTCCTCTCCTCGCGATTGGCTCCCGCCCAGCGCCATCACCCCTGCTGCTAAGGCTTCAGTCCTCGTTTCTAGGCAAGTGATGCCCAATCTCTGTCCAGTCCCTTGGACTGCAGCGTGCCAGTCCTAACGTGTCCTCAACACTTCCCCTCCACGTCTGTCCTTGGTGTCTAAGCAATTAAGAAATAAGAGTTTCTTACTCAACATTTACTCATGTGGAAACTGGGGATCTGAGCTGGGGGCCCTGTCTCCACCAGGCCGTGAGCGTGAGCACAGTGCGACAGGGAGTCTGCCAGCATACCTAGGTTGAGAAATCAGCCTGCCTGCAAATCCAGCCCCAGCGGGCAGGCCACGCGCTCCTATAGACGACAGAGTGCAGATCCCCTGATGCGAGTCAACTGCGAGCACAGTTCACTGAGTTGAGGATTTGTTACGAAATAGACCCACACGCGTGGTTTCCAGGCCAAAGGCACTCAAACAATGAAGGTCCTGGCCGAGCTGGAGGTTCCTTCTCCATGCTTCTTCATTCTGCAGGTTCATTCACAATGAAACTCAAAGGCGCATATGCCTTAGCCAGGAAACTGCGTAAGACCAGGTCCCCTAGAAAGTTTGATTGTAACGTTAGGTCCTCATCCAAATCCTAGCGACCTTTGCCTCTAGAGCTGATTGCAGGAAAGTAGGGCAGCGTCAAGGCCTTGCTGGAAGGCGTGATGATGGATAAGAGCCATCGTTTCTGCTTCCATCGGCCATTGCCCCTCCTTTAGTTTATTTTATTTCTTTTGAGATATGATTCAGGTATCATAATATCCACCCTTTCAAAGTGTGCAAGCCAACTGTGCTTGGTGGACTCACAGACTTGTGCAACCGTCACCACGGCCTCATTCGAGACCATTTACATCAGCCCTGAAGGAAGCCCGTATCCATCTGTGGTCACTTTCTGTTCCTCGCCACCCCCAGCTCCTGGCAAACACCCACCTGCTTTCTGTCTCTGTTAACTTGGGCCTTCTGGATATTTCAAATAAACGGAATCACGCGCTGTCCGGCCTTTGGCGTAAACGGAATCACACGCTGTCCGGCCTTTGGCGTCTGGCTTCTTTCATTTAGATAGTGTTTCAAGGTTTATCCCTGCGTAGCAGTACTTCACTCTCGATGGCTGGCTGACATTCCATCGTACAATCAACCATGTGTTTATCTGGTTTTATCATAAGGAGATTATTCTTTAAATGATAACGCAGTGTTTTCAAGGGTGTTCCTCCTGACACGGTCACGCCTGGATTGTCCCCTCACCCCTCCTGCAAAGCCCCTGTAGCTTGTTTGGTGATCTCTCGAGTGGCGTTCCTTTGCTGTGTTCTTGTCCTGCCTGGCCCTGTCTGTGCTGGAGACTCGGGCTGCGGCCACGCTTTAGTCATGGCGGCTACTGCTCTACCATCATTGTCTCCAGGGTCCCCCTGAGATGGGCTCTCTGCAGTGGGGAAACGGGGGTCTTCTGAACCCACCAGTGAGGAGAGCATGTTCCAGCTCCAGGACACGGGCAGCACATTTTCTGCACTGAAAGGAGAGCCAGCCCTGCTGTGTGTGTGGTAGGGATGGAGCAGGGCGGGGCAGGGTGCGTAGGTAGAAAGAATCAGTCTTCAGTTTTCCAACCGCCTTTCCAGTCAAGGAGCAGAGTCTGTGAAAGTACACGGTGGTCCTCAGGACTCTGTTTCCTCCCCTCCATCCCCGGCTTCACCGGTTCAGAGTCAAGTGATGATCTGAGGCTAGTGCCTGGTGGCGTCACACCCTGAATAACCCTTGTAGGGTCGGGGGCTCTCCCTGTGACATGACCTGCCACTCAGCTGGACAGAGTCAGTGGAAGGCCCGGTGGGGCTGGGAGAGGAGTGAGAGTCCAGCCGAAGCCACCGTGTCTGCTCAGCTTGGCCTGCAGGGTCCCTACCAGTTGGAGGAAGCTTCATGGTCCGAGGCAAGGATCCTCCACGGATTTACCAAGGAGCAAACGCCCCCCTCCTCGACCCTGCACCCCAGCAATGCTATGGTGCTCTCAGGGACACCCCCGGAGCTGGCAAGGGGGCAGGGGGTCCTCCCCCAGCCTCGTGTGTCCTCTGCTCTCCACTCTTCACCTGGCTCGGCCCACCCTGGAGCACGCGTTCTGAGAGCATTTGCTGAAGCATTCGTGAAGCTTGCCACAAAGGTTTCTCTGGCTTTGAGAGGACTATCCCCCAGTCTCAGAAGTCTGCTGTTTTGGTTTTGTGTTCTATAAGAATAAAATTAGTAACTGAACTTGTCTCTGAAGCTGGCGGAACAAAGAGATCCAAGAGCTCCAGGGTGGGACGGTCTTTCCTCAATTGTCTGGACTGAGCAGAGAGCAGACATGGGCCCATGACTATCATGAGAAGGGATTGGCAACCCTCTCCAGTGTTCCTGCCTGGAGAATCCCATGGACAGAGGAGCTGGGCGAGCTACAGTCCGTGGAGTCGCAAAGAGTTGGACACGACCGAGCAACTAACACTTATCCTGAGGTTTAAATATTTATTGACTCGAGGTTTACAAGATCCTCTAAAACCAACCTCAGAGCAATGTGGGAGGGGATGTGTTTTCTGGGGGACTCAGCCTGCTGAATCACTGAGGGCCCTGCCTTCCAGGGTCTGGCCCCAGGTGGCTTCAGGAAGGCTCTCCCTGGTAGAGTTTAGGATGTGAACATCCCCCTCCATTTCTGGATTTCTTTTGTGACATTGGCTCAGGAAAAGTCACAAGAGGTCAGGTCTGGCTTGACCCCAGCCAGCATCAGACACAGATAGTGGAGCTTGCACTCACCCCAGATCCTTGTCTCCTCGGGGGAGGGACCTGGGGTAAGGTGTCCAGCCAAGCTGCTGTCATCCAGACCTCTGACACACAGTGGGATGGGGGAGCAGGCCAGCCCACCCCCCAGAAGGGCCGAGCGGTGGCCATGGAGCTGCGGTTGGCTCAGCTGCTCTGTGGCCCTTCACCTGGACTGTGGGTGCCACGGAGCAGATTTAGAACATCCGCGGAAGACTCCACCATAGGAGACATCTTCTCAAGCATTTTCATAAAAGCAGCACGTCCTGGACAAGCGGACACTGCTTCACTGAGCTCTGGAGCTCCTGGAACCATTAGCAGGAGTGATCCAGGGCCCAGCCTGAGCCTCTGAACTGGACACACCTTG